>NW_017306618.1:969948-997098 GCF_000935625.1 Nanorana parkeri | reverse complement strand
CCCCCACTTCCAAGCCCCCCACACACAAAGTAATAACCCCACACACACACAAAACCCCTCGCCTGCTTAAATCTTTGCAGGGAGGAGGCACATCATTCTCTGGTGATCTAGTTGTTTAGTAGGAAGGTCTGGTGCAGGCCTTACTAATCCATCCTTTTAGCCAGGGTTCAGAGCTGTCAAAGCTCTGGCCGAACAACGCTAGTGATTGCTGTAGCTGACTGGAGCAGCTCTGCGGTCTGCATCCAACAGAGATGCAGACCGTATAGCTGCTCCTGCCAGTCAGGTACGCAGTCCGTGACCGTATGCCTGACTTGTCAACTGGCTGCAGGCCACATAGTACCGGTTGGTGGGCCAGAGTTGGCCTGCGGGCCGGTACTTTGAGACCCCTGATCTGGAAGTATCTGTTTGTATATTGCTATTACTAAACATTTCTAAAGGTGTGTTTGTTGTTATTTTAAAGATATGGGTAAAGGTTCCGCTTTAAGAGTATGAATGGGGTATCACAATCTGGCATTCCTGTATAACCAGTAACCGGATCAAACAGTAAATAAAAAATAAAAAAATACTTTTTCATGAGATCCATCAAATAAAAACAGCAGCATGGCAGGTAAATAGGAACCTGTCAAGCTGGAAATATGTAAACAGCTATTGCTGGAGTTCTTTTTTTCTATATATAAGTGTAACTGTAAGTGAAATCATGTGGATCAATCTAACAGCATGTGTCTATAGAAAAGGAACTTAGCTCAACATAAATGCTACTCTTTAGAAAAGTGGTACTGCCAGTTTTAGAAAGTCCTCCCAGTTCTGCCACATACTCTATATCTCAACTTGCAGTAATGTTGGGCTCTAAACATTTCTCCTGAGCCACAGATGTATGTAAAGTCTCTGTGCACCTGGCTGCATATAATGTCTGCGGAAGTTCACCTAATAAGCTAGTGCTTATAAACACAGATATGCATGAGATGAGCAAAGAGGTAGAAGTATAAGTGTATAAGGAGACTAGGCGTATGCCCCTGGGCCATTACTCATAAGAAATATTTGGCTGGTGGCCCTTGGGAGGACCATATCGATCAGAGCAGGAGCCATGGTAAGTGACACATGCTGGATGTTATATAGTAGGGATGCACCGATACCGTTTTTTCGGTATTTCTGATTAGTCGGGAAGCCGTCTCCATGTTCCCTTATCACCAGGTGACGAGGGAACATGAAACCGGCTTCCCGCCCAATCAGGAAGCTAGCCGGCGAGTCATTACACACTGCCCAGGTACCTGATTGGACCGGAAGCCGGCTCCATGCTACCTCATCACCAAGTGATGAGGGAGTATGGAGCACGTTTCCCGGCTAACTTCCTGATACCGGAAATTCGGGTATCCGGCTACGCATCGGAGCTTTTGGGTGAGTACAACTCAGTATCAGCACCAAAACCAATACTAGTATCGGTGCATTCCTATTATATAGCTATCTGTTCCCTGTTCAGACAGGTGATCACAAGGTCTGGTAAAAGGGGATTTTTCAGCACCAACGTCCTTTGCAAATTTTGCTTTGACCAAATGCTGCAGACACAAATAAAGCTGATGACAAGGTGTGTCTCAAGTAACAATGTCATTCAGAAACACCCACCTTCCACGTGCCCACCAATGAATGAAGCACTATGGCATACTTTATATGGTACCCTCTTTTTATCCCACTGAAATCTGTTCCCACCATAAAAGGGCTAGTTGGTTGTGTTTGCCTTCTAGGACAAAAATTCCCAGTACTCTCCGGTTCAGGTTCCTCAGAAATTAATTACTGTATTTAGTAAATTTACTCTTTCACTAGAGTTCTGCTTTCCATGCAGTCACTTGCTAATGCATGCTCCCAATCTCAGTTAAAACATAAGGGAAGTTCATATGACTTAGACATGTGCGATTTGGTTTGTTCCGAATCAAAAGCCAGACAAATTTTTCAAATTTTGGACACATCCGAATTACCAAATCTCAATACATTCGCATGTGTTCAAATGCGAATTTCCGTTTCTGAATTTCGGATCCCGTCTGATTTTCATTCAAAAACTAAACTGAATCAGACATGTGACTTTTCTGGCCAATCAAATGTGTTTTTTGGTTTAATGCATCCGAATGGGTCTGAACACCAATTTTCGTTACGGCAACATGGGAGCCATCTGATTGACCAGAAAAATCACATGCTGTAACAAAAATTTGTGTTCAGTATATACATATAATACTAAAGCTGAGGCTCGTAGATCTGAATGGCATTCGGGATCCGAATTTCCAAATTGCATTCGGGAGCTCCCCAATGCCATTCTGTTCTGGGAGCCATATACATATATTACTAAAGCTGAGGCTCCCAGACCCAAATGGCAATCAGAGCTCCCGAATACAATTCGGAAATTCGAATCCCGAATGACATTCGGGTCTACGAGGTTCAGCTTTAGTATGAATATATGTATATGTTTTTTTGTGGTATGCACAACGAATATTCATAAACTTTTTCGAAACTAACGAAAATTAATTTCATTTCATCCGAATCCGAAACCTGAACTGAATTGAATTTCGTATCCGAATCCCAAATTCCGAAATAATGAAAAGTCCGAACCGAACCAAATTTTTCCACAGCCTACATGTCTAATATGAGTTAACAATAATCACGATCGCTATTATGAGCAGCCAGAGTGGACTGAGCTGAAGTCAAAAATGGCCCCGTCTGTAGTGTGATTTCCACACTCTGTCATAACCTACATGGGCGCACGTATGGCGGGAAGTGCATCTCTCTACAAGGTTTTTTTAGCCCTATAAGCATAATAATGGCAAAGCCTTATATAGATAAAAGACATGACCGGTCTGCTTTAAAGATCCAGGTTTTGGCTTCTGTCATCATTATCTTTTCTTACCATTTGTGGGGACAGTGACCCAGAACGTGTTCTCTTGTTTGGATTTCTGCCTTGTCTGCATAATGTTTTAGGTCAGTGATTTACAGTATAATGAATACTATTTACTTGAAGTAGTAAATAAACTCTCAAACTTTTTTTAATAATGCATCCAGATGAAACAAATATACATTACCCAACTAAGTATTTCTTTACATTTTTGCCCAATCACTTACAGTCATCAAAGTTCAAAACAGCTACAATTCTCTCAGCTTGGCTCTCCTGAGCTTTCTGTCCACTACAAGATCACAAGGGACAGAGCAGTCTGCAGCAGCCGTCCATCTAATAGCTTGGAGGGGGGAGCAAGGAGAAGAGAATTGGTTTGCATTGCTGTGCTTGTGCAATTGTGGAGACACACACACAGCTTACAAGCACACACAAGGGTGGCTCCATCGGACCCTATTTGTGTTTGATTTCTGTTCAGTTAGTATTATGTTTATGTTTTTGTTACTTTTTTATATAAACGTTGCTTGAGTCTCTTAATAAAAAGATCAGCAGTCTTTGTCCTCTGCTATGTTATGTAGGTCACTGTCCACTGGGGGCATTAGACATCTTTAGCAGATGCCAGAAAAGCTCTTGGAATGGCAAAGTGTTAGCTGTTGTATTAGGAATGCACAGATCACAGCAGACGGTTGACTTTAAGATGCAGGTTGGAAAGCCAAAGGTCTTAGAATACTGTAGGTTTGGTATGGGGCTTTATCATATACAGTTGGGAAACCTAATAAAACAAATGCTTGTTCTAGAAAATGACAAAGGGCAGTAACCTATGGCTCTAAGCCAGCAATCATTTTGTTCTAGCCTAGCAACGGTAAACAGAAGTCTGGCTTTTGAATGGTTAAAGGACTTTGCACGTCCAAATTCCTAATATTACAAGCCCAAAAGCCGTTTTCACTAGCTTCCCAAAGGACATTAAATAGCAGCTGTTTACTAGTATTAGTTAGCAGATCAAAGAGCGTGTTTTATTTGGAGTTTTCGGATTGAAAGTAAGAATCTAATCATGCCTTCTAATGGGAAACCCATGCAACGCAAAGTCATTTTTTATTCAACCAGAGATTGTTTCCATTCTAAGTTTCCTATACAAAGGCAAAATAAATGATAGAAAAAAAATATCATTTCACGCTATTGTTATTTACAGAGGAATGAAATAAGCGGCTGGAGTAAAAAAAAAAAAGAAGAGCTTAATTGTAACAAATGATCGGCGTACCAGCTGTGCGTGGTTTTTTGTTCCGAACATCTCAGAGCCAAATATTTATCTTTTTGGCTTATTAGTACCTAATGTGCCTGCAGTCTTGATTTCACTTGGCCATAATAGCAGCCCAAAGAACCTGAAAATCCAAACAAATTAAATTGGGAAAATATTTTTTTTGCATAATAGTAAAGGAAAAAAAAAAAACCAGAGGCAGCTTGTAAGTACAAGAAGTAGAGCAGATTTGTGTATTCCTTGTAATTAGTAGGAGTCATTTCACATAGCTAAAGCCTCTTATACAGTATGCCCTGAAAGAATATTTAGAAATAAAGATTAGTCATTTCCTATATTCTTTCAGATGTGATGTAATTACAAAAAATGTGACAATCTACTGTGTTACTATATGCCAGCTTGAAGGTCAAATCAGAGATTCTACCTGCTCTTCAAGCAGATAGGAGGAATTACTTTGGTTAACTGACATAAGAGGGTTAATTTACTAAAGGCAAATAGTCTGTTCACTTTTCAAAGGGATTTTGGATTGGTTTAGTGAATGTGGTGAAAAAGAATACCCAATCAAGTGCAAGGAAAATAAACAAACTGTATTTTTGCTTGCATATGATTGGGTGATGGAAGTCAGCAGAGCTTCACCTCATTGACCAAGCTAAGGGAAACTTCCCCTGCAAAATGAAAATGTCCTGGCACAGTGAACAGCCTATTTGTCATTATGAAATCAACCCCAAGGAGTCAAAAAGTAAAGGGTATCACCAGGGGGATGACGTTTACTCCCAAGAATCTAGTATTATGAAGAAAAAAGATGTCAGCTTCAAGTCTGAAGCTGACAGCTTTTTCTCCATTCAGTGTGGCGTGTTACAGGTTACACAGCAGGGAAAGCTTCCCCGCTGTGTAACCTGTCATGGACGGAGTGCTGCCTGTTAATTACAGGCATCGCTGCATCCGGCTTTTGACAGGTAGTTAGGTTACACAGCAGCGGGCTTCCCCACTGCTTATGCAACCTAACATAGTGAGGCAAGAGCTGTCACAGCCTCTACTCTGTGTTAGAGGCATAAGCTCTGTGGATGGCTTGGACCAATGGCAGCAAAGCACCATTGGTCCAAGCTGTCCAATAAAAAACAAAACAAACAAAACAAACAAAAAACAAAAGGCCATCGATCTCGATACATCACCAGTGACAAGCAAGTGAGGGACAGGGAGGCTCCTCCCTTCCTCCTCCCCACATGCCTCACCCAGCACAGAAGGCACTGCACGTCACTGTTCTAGAGAGAACTATGCAAGCATAGCACACAACACGGGTGGTTAGATTAAAAGACTATTTGGATCCACCTCTGCTAAACTGGGACATATTACATTTTTGTCCTTTGTGATTAGATACGCTTTGGGGCTGATGTATAAACATTCGACCCAGAGTATAGCTGGGCAAATGCCTTTCGCATGTCATTCCCGCCACTAGATGGAGCTGAGGAGCATATACATGTCCTACATTCCTCAGCTCCATCTAGTGATGTGAACGTGGTATGAATGGCATTCACCCAGCTATACTCTGGGTGGAACACTTATAAATCAGTCCTTTAAACACTTGTTTTATGTTCGCCAATTGCAATATTATTATTATACAGGATTTATATAGTGCCATCAGTTTGTGCTGCACTTTACAATATAAGGAAGACATTACAGTTACAATATCATTGAAGACAAGATGGTTGTCATCAGTTGTTTGGCAAGGAGGCTTTTTTATGTGTTTTGTTTCTACCTATAGATAGCATTTCATTATTATAAATATTGTTCTGTGACTCCATTACTGCGTGATATATTTTTGGTACAATAACATATGAAACTAATATTAATTAATGCAAGTTTTGTTCTATAACAACATCCGCACTATCACGGTAAGTCCATTATTCTAAAGGTCACATCAGCCCTGACCCTTTGTCTCGACTTCCGCCATAATTAAGTTCCATTCTAATTCTAATTTAGATACCAGACTACCGTTGCTTATCGCAAACATGCTCCGGTTTGATTTGACTATTAGCTATTTAATGATTCATTGAGTGTTTTGCACACCGACAATTATAAGGTTTCTTTAACAGAAATGTCAGAGGTATGCACGCCGTTGTGAATAATATACTATATGGAAATGGGGACATCTAAAATTCAGTGACAAGCATGACATTGGGTAAACAGAAGAGAAATAATATAAACAGATGTTTGCTATAAATATCTAGTCTTGCTCATTGTTAACGCAGTTAAATGTGTGAAATTGCACATTCTTACACTAACTTGTTTACTGCCTCCCCCCACCCACCCCACACCCCCCATTTGCAATTCAGTAGCATGTATTGAATTTTATCATGCACCAATCCTGGCTTTTGTTAACCCTCTAGTGACCAGGGGTATGCTGTAATTTGAGTGATTCCAGGCAGAAAGCCATAGCCCTCATTCACACCAGAGTTACATAGTTACATAGTATTTGAGGTTGAATAAAGACATAAGTCCATCAAGTCCAACCTATTGCATGTATGCATTTATGAGCAGGTGTGTGCATGTATATGTGTCCATGTGTGATTTGGCAAAGTCCAGATATACTACGTCCATTGGCCTCCCCCCATCCAGATCTCTACTTAACTCTTCGTAAAAGGTCAGCAGGTTGGTCTGGCAAGAACGATTCTTCCTAAATCCGTGCTGCACATCACTTATTATACTATGATCCCGGACGAATTCCACTAAGTAGTCCTTAATAATTCCCTCTAACAGTTTACATACTATGGATGTCAGACTAACTATTCCTACTATATCGTAGTCCTCCTCGAGTAACATAACTTCAAAGTCTTCTATTTTATTTACTAGACGTCTAGCATTGGTGAACATTCATTTAATTTATGTACATTTACTGGTTAAATGTTTGATCCCCACCTGCTCCCCAGTACTGCTTTTATTTCTCCCTTTTATGGTTTGTCCAATCCTACTTTGGTTACCTTGGGCAATTAGATTTACTTTACTGACTACATTTAGTATGCTCTCGATATTTGCTTGATTTACTACTTTTACTATGCCGACTCTGTTGACTGGAGTGAGCCCACTATCTAATCCTGTGTGTTTTCCTTCTATGGTATCTGTCATGGTAGGTTGTTTGGTATTGCACAATATTGCACAAATATGCACAATTGAGAGTGACCTCAAATGTGTGTGTTTTCAGCGTGTTTTGTGTAGCAAAGGTTTACTGGTGCTTTTTACGCGCTTAAAGTCTCTTTTGGGTTTTGTTTTATGACATTAGGGCCTTTTTTTAAAGTTTGCCTTTCTCAAAGCTCAGCATTCAGTTGTTGCTGACCATCTATTCTTGGAGCTGCCTTTTGTTCTCAGCACACTGCTGCTTTGGAAGAAGAAACTAAGCGCAAGAAAAACCACTTCACAATATATTATTCACATTCACCCCACCCTATATATAAAATAAAAGTTAGGCATACACTGGTTAGGTTTGTTATCTATGATTAAAATTTGCTGTTGTATCCTCTGAAGTATTGTAATTCTAGTAGTAAAGCTCCAGCCTGTGCTCTTTGTCTGTAGTACATTTGGGCCTAGCCTTTCCTAGCATTTAAAATTGTCCTGCTGCTGGTGAGTTTTACACTGCTGTGTCATCTGCAGTCTTTTAATTCTTGTAGTAAAGCACCGGCCTGTGATCTTTTTCTCTAGTACACTTTGGAAAATTCTCTCTCATGTCTTCTAGCTAGCCAGTTTTACACTCTTTAATTATCTGTTGTCTCCTAATTCCTAATGAGAGTTTGATAGAAATTAGCCAGCAGTATGAAAGTTTTGCATCAGTGAGAACATGGACATCCACAGTGAACTACTATGCAGTTTCAATTTGAAGGTCAAAAAGGCCTTCCACCAATTAATAAAAAAGCACCTTTCACACTAAAACTACCTGAAAAAGCCTTTCTATCAATCAGAAATGAATCAGATTGGGGGGTGCTGCTGTTTTATGTAAATCAAGCTAATTGTAAAAGAAAAAAAACGACAGCCAAATATGCACTGACAGTCAACAGCGGCACCAGGGTGTGTGTCACCCGGTGCGGTCACCGCTCATGTACTATGAGGTCCATGGTGCTATACCTTAGAAGTAAGAGTGATATTTTTTACTTGCATCACCCAAGCATAGGAAGACCATTAAAAATGAATATGGGAATCCAGTGGTCATTCACTAAATGCTTTCCCATTGTTCAAGCTACTTGGCCTCATGCAGTAGCAATTACGTGTGCACAATTTCTGCAATATGCATATCTATCCAGCTAATTATATCTGAGGCCAGGTTCCCACCTGCACGATCCATGACCACGAGGCAATCGTGCACGAAACCGCGCGGATTGCGGTGCGGTCATGGAGTCTCACACCACCGCTGATCGCGCTGGCGGTGTCATTCTTTGCTAATGACACCCCAGTCACGCCAGGCATATCATGTGGTTTTCCCGCCGCGATCCCGCGCGAGCAATCGAACAGGATCATGGCTAAAAAAGACGTGTGCCGCAAAAAAAGGTACATGTACCTTTCTTCTGCGATTGTCGTGCGGATGTAACCCCATTGAAATCAATGGGGCTGCGCAGCAACGGCTGTGCACAACTGCACATGATTGCGCTGTACCGGGAAGCGCATCCCGGATCGCCCAGGTCTGCACCAGTCCTTAATGACGCTGTAGTGGTGGGCAACACAGGACTAGAACAATAGAGCCACTTAGATACACCTGTCCATGCATGGGCTTAGGAGAGACATAGATGTTTTTTTTGGGAAGAAGAGAGATTATGTTTTCTCTCTTCATCCCACAATGGAGTGTTTGTGATAACAGGATGGCTTCCAGTGAGTGTGCTCACGGTGGGGTTGTTGGAAGCCCCAAGTAAAAGCGTGTGAATCTAGTGGCCATAATGCAGTGCAAATATAAAAGTCAGATTTTCGCAGGACAAACGGCTCTATAAAAATATTTTATACGGTGGCCGGAGCCAGCGAGGCAATAAGAAATGGCAAAGTGTAATGTGAACTGCCTAGAGACTGGTGATTCTTCTCTGCAGTCTTTTAAACAACAGTAGATGGATTATAACAGTAGGAAGGGAGGTGCGAGGTAAGTGGGTGGCACCACACCACTATAACTGATAAAGACAAGCAAGGATTGACTGCAATTGAGCCTGGGGTTTTTTCAAGGTGCCACAAAATATATACAGCTACAGGTGTGAAGTATAAATATACAACCTTTATTTGTTATGACAAGCTAAAAACATATTAAGACACATAAAGGCCATATCAAATAGTCAACACACAGTAGATATGGGACGAGTAACCATATACATATCTAATACCCACATTCATATACATATCTAATACCCCCATTCAAAAAATAGGGCCCTATTTTTTGAATGGGGGTATTAGATATGTATATGAATGTGGGTATTAGATATGTATATGGTTACTCGTCCCATATCTACTGTGTGTTGACTATTTGATATGGCCTTTATGTGTCTTAATATGTTTTTAGCTTGTCATAACAAATAAAGGTTGTATATTTATACTTCACACCTGTAGCTGTATATATTTTGTGGCACCTTGAAAAAACCCCAGGCTCAATTGCAGCCAATCTTTGCTTGGCTTTAACACTAGATGGACGTGGTAGGTGTAGAAAGAATTAAATCTCCAAATGATCTTTTGTGTGAAAGATGTTTCTACAATTATCCATGGCAGACTCATGCATGTATGTCCAAGTGGATCAGGGAGGAGGACCAATCAGCAGATTCACCTAGTGTTCAGCTGGGTGCTGCCCAATCAACTTTCTCCCCCGAGAATGTGTGGCCAGAGGATATCTGGAATGGTCAGGAAATGCATTAAGATACATGAACACTCACTGATGTAACAGTAACCAGTGGATTAAGTGACCTGTGACCCATGGGCGCCTTTAGGTATCCAACTTGCTTTTATGCATTAAACACCTTTATTTTAGTGATAGTTCCTTTTAATGTACATTGCAATAAAGGAAACATGTTACAGGAAAAACACGAAAGCTACCATTGCTGAGCCCACCTTCTGAAAATGCTATTTGTCTGCAGACCTGAAACAAGTAGACAGAAAAGGACTTTCGACTTTTTTCTGAGTTTTGTACTCTACATACCGTTTCTGGGTCAGCATGAAAGCCAGATGGTGTCTGAAACCACCTGCTACTGCGCATTGTGGGGCCCAGTTTTCCATACTCCGGGTAAACGGGCACTTGCACACATGCGTGCACCACGGATCAGCCACGCAAAAGCGCACCAAACGCCGCACAGGAAGTGATGCTGTTTCCTGATGGATCACCCAATTTAAAGCCAGCCTGCCTGACTCCAAGTTGCTGGATTGTCTTCAGCTTCCCCTGTGTTCCTTGTGCTTCTGATTGCCTTGCTGACTTTTGACCCGGATTGTCCTGGACCTTGTTGTTTTCTGCCTGCCCCTGACCTACTGCTTGCTTACTGGACCGTCCTCTGTCTCCTGCCTTTGTACCTCACTGCCTGACTACATTTGACCCCTGGCTTGTTTGACCACGATCTTGGATCTTGCTCTGCACTCCGCTGCCTGCCTGGTTTTGACTACAGCTCAGCTCGACCGGCTCCGGTGCAGGAACTCCAGCTTGCACGGTGTGATCGCCACTGGCACCTGTGCCACTCGCTGTCCACTCAGACTCTGTTCCCAACTCCAGAGTCTTTGGGACATGAGGTGCAAGGGAAGCCTCCTCCCACATTCAGTCTCCACCCAGGTACATGACAGATGGTCACCGCAACAGCCAAGCAACCAATTTTTTTTAGAAGCAAGCCAGCAATGGCAGGTCCTATATTTCTGCTATGACAGATTTACTTAAAAGCCTACTTCCAGACACAGCCTGCCCCTTAATCATCTTCCCACTCCCCCAAGAGGCCTCCAGCTTGTATGCTATGCTATTTTTTTCGCATTTGTTATTTGTATTTACCTTTTTCTGAATTCTTCATGTGGGTCATTTAATTTCCTTTTCCTTCTTGGTCTTCGCCCAGTGTTGGTGGTCCTCATTGATACAGACAGAGGTGACTGCTGCATAATTACACAGTAAAAAGCGCTGTGCAGACTGTTGGCGCTATAGAAATCTTCAATAATAATAACAAATGAAGGCGCCACGGAAAAGTCACATGCTCTGTTCTTTTTGTAATGCATTGTAGCGTCTGCAAGTATCTTTTAAAAAGGCTATTTGTGTTTATACTGCTATACCAAATCTTGAGACCTTTCACTTTTCTGCTATTTCTCCTACATGCTGCACGTTTTCTAAATCTTATCAATAAAGGCCTGGAAATGTGCCTGTTTGATTGACCATGAAGTTTTATCATCTCAAGAGGAAGAAAACATTGTTTAATTTTTGATCTAATCTGTAGAATCTTTAAACAGAACACATGAAAGGTCGCTGATAAGATAAGAGCTTTAATAAGGTTGATTGCCACTGTAAAAGCCTGTGGCTCCTTTCCTGCACAAGTTCAAAAAGGAAAAAAATAATAGTATGATTATATTTTATTCATGAAAGAAAATAAGAACAAATGTCTTTTATTTTGGTTATTTTAGACTGCTTAATTTTCTATTGTCTAGAACTCAGTTTCCTTGTTTTAATCATGAAGGTGCCCATTGGAACCCAGATCTAACACAATCACCCAGTATGACTACCAATTACATTTTAGCAAGTCTTGTGAAAAGAAATTGCGCCATTTACATTTCCCGGTGACCATTGGAGGCTCTACTTTGCATGCCCTCACTTCTTGTGGCTAGTTAGGTGTGCATTTTGTTGTATGGCACTTCCATATAAAAAGAATTGCACGAGCACAGCAGTCATAAGGCTTGGTAAGCTTTTGGTATGGGTCACTTCACCTTAGTTCCCATCAGTCAAACAGTCACACTGTTTTGGTGCCTGTTCTTAATCATAATGTCATCGCAGTCACAAACTGTTCTTTTGCTAGGTGCCAGTGCTAAAAATGCACAAAGACACAACAACGTTATGTCACACAGTGGTAACAGGCAAGCAAGAGTCATGTTGTGTTTTTGTGATGGCCCTTAACCACTTGCTGACCGGGGTGTTAAACCTCCTTCCTGTGCAGACCATTTTTCAGTATTCAGCGCTGCGGTACTTTGACTGTCATTTATTCCGGCATGCAACACTGTACTGAAATTAATTTTATACAATTTTTGGGGACACATAGAGCTTTCTTTTGGTGTTATTTAATCACCACTGGGGGGTTTTATTTTTTACTATATAATGAAAAAATAACCGAACATTTTGGAAAAAACCCTGTTTTCCCTATATTATGTTATAAAACATTTATTATTACCCATTTTTTTTGTAAAATATAAAAGACGGGGTCACATCGGGTAAATAGACACCAAACATGTCAAGCTTTAAAATTGCTTGCACATGCGAAAACATAATTTTAAAAACAAAGCGAAACCGAAACTTTAAAAAATGTCAGGCCGAAACTGAAAATATTTTTTCTAACATTTTCACATTTTTTAAAAATATTTTTATTTGTATTCATTTTTTATAAACTTTCAAAAATTTTGTTTGGAGAAGTCAGGAGAAGTGAACAATCTAGGCCAAAATAGATGATTTGGAAAAATTCTCCAATTCAGCTCACTTACCAGTTCAGCTATGTTGTCCTAGATTGTTCACTTCTCCTGCCTTCTCCAAACTCTTCACCCTTTTGTGAATAACCCTGTAAGAGTCAGGTGAGGAGATGTGTAAGGGCCATATACATCTCCCCACCCAGCTCTTAGCAATCGTGGATGCTCTGACTGGCCACTCAGCTCCTGGCAACCAGTGACATCACTGGTTGTCAGGAGCTGAGGGGGATGCTCTGGAAGACGTCCCGCCCAGCTCCCTGACATCACTGGTTGTCAAGAGCTGAGGGGGATGCTCTGTCAGACGTCCCGCCCAGCTCCCTGACATCACTGGTTGTCAGGAGCTGAAGGGGATGCTCTGGCAGACGTCCCGCCCAGCTCCCTGACGTCACTGGTTGCCAGGAGCTGAGGCGGATGCTCTGTCAGACGTCCCGCCCAGCTCCCTGACATCACTGGTTGTCAGGAGCTGAGGGGGATGCTCTGTCAGACGTCCCGCCCAGCTCCCTGACATCACTGGTTGTCAGGAGCTGAAGGGGATGCTCTGGCAGACGTCCCGCCTAGCTCCCTGACGTCACTGGTTGCCAGGAGCGGAAGGGGATGCTCTTGCCGGCAACCCGCCCAGCTGCCTGACATCACTGGTTGCCAGGAAGGGGATGCTCTTGCCGGCAACACGCCCAGCTGCCTGATGTCACTGGTTGCCAGGAGCTGGAGGGGATGTTCTTACCGACAACCCGCCCAGCTCCCTGATGTCACTGGTTGCCAGGAGCTGGGTGGGATGCTGGCTAAAGCTGGAGGCAGAACTGGACAGGGGCCATATATACAGTATATATATTGTGGCAGTGCATGGCAATGCCACTGCGTTATCTCCATTCCTGTATCCAGAATCTGAGTGGCCAGCGCATGCTGATGACGCAGGTGTGCACAGCCTTTAAATTAAAGTTGTTGGGAAGGGTTCAAGACTCCACCTGGGAGACAGGTTCTCAATAACCTATTTTTTTCACAGAATCACTCTGGAGTTCTAATTTGTCTCTCCTTTGAAACCCAGCTCTCATGATTCATCTTTATTGCAAGTGTTTTCACTTCCAGAAGCTGCAGGCTCTTCTGTGCATCAACACAAACTTCAGCATTTGGGAGATTGATCTGGGATTGCAGCCTAACTCAGCTCTCCGTCTCTAATGTCTTCAAATACATTATTGGTCATGGTCCAGGTAAGCTCAGCTGCTTTGCCGGAGATATCCCCATTAATGATGCAGTAGTAAATTGTCTGGGCTTATCCTGTTACCATCCAAAATCCCTGTTCACACATCTCTTGATATAGTTTAAGGCAAAGGAAAGTGGAAGATTTGTTTAAAAGAAGTCAGGGATGAAAAATAGGCTTGTTTTGTGAGATACAATGCTCATGTGTATTTACATTACATTTAAAAGGGGTACAAGAGCCAAATAGGGTCCCTCTGTTCCTTTGGCTATCTACCTCCCTTAAAGAGACCCTGCCACAAGCTAAATTCAATAAAAAAAACAAAGCTGCATAGGAAAGAAGGCTTGTAATACTTACCAATCCCACCCACAGCACCGCTGATAGTTTCTGTATTGAAGTGATACCATTGCCTGAAGAATATTTCCTCCTGGAAGTGTCGGTTGCCTGGTCCCCTGTTGCACTCTGTAGTTCCATTCACCAGCCACTACATAACTACAGGACACAGTAGTGACATAACAGAGCAGTACTGTGCATTTTAGTTCCCAGAGTAGAAGTGGGGAAGGGACTTTAAAAAAAAAAAAAAGGTGCAGGGGCACATGTCAGTAGCTAAACGGTGGTGGTCTCAAGAACAGACCAGATGTCAGTTAGGTATCATCAAGGAAGGTTTTATTGTAGAGAATTTGGTTAAACACCAGCAACGTGTTTCGTGGTGAACCTACAGCCACTTCCTCATCACAATTCTGGAACTAACTTTGTATAATGAATGCATGCTGCTCAGAGTTGCACATGCTCTATACGAAGCTGACATCAGAATGTTGATGCACCTTGGCTGAGGAGGTTGCCTTATATTCCCCATGAAATGCATAGCTGGTATTTAACCAACTGTCATCAGTAAAGCCTTGTTTGATGATACCTACCTGACATCTTGTCTATTCTTGAGCCCAGCACCATTAAACTACTTCACTTTGGAGCCTCCACAGCATTCCCTTTTGGAGATCTCTGTTCCCTACTTCAAATTGCTTATCGGCACCACACATCCCTGGAAGTACTGTGTAGTCTGCAATATATCCGCAGTGACATTTTATGGGATATACAGTCTTTTAGATTGTAAGCTCTTATGAGCAGGGCCCTCCTTACCATCTTGTTTTGACTTGTATTGTAACTGTAATGTCTTCCTTATATTGTAAAGTTCTGTGTAAACTGTTGGCACCATATAAATCCTGTATAATAATAATAATAATCATAAATGAAACTAATCACTATAAAGTAAAGTAAAGTATAAAGCTTTAACATATTCAAGTAATGTAAGAAGTCATTTTTAATCTTTTTAAATCTGCAGTTTTTAAAGAAAACCTGTTGATCCTGCCCGGAAGGTCCTTGTGTAGGAACCATCAGGTGTTGTCACCATCAGTGAGTTCTTCAATCATCAGGGAGCATAAGCTTTGCTGATTACAGAGTTATAGGTGTGATATAGGGGGCATGTCAGACCTCTACAAAGAGACCACTGCTTCTCAAATCATAGCGCCGCATAGCAAAAGCCTGATGTCCCCCAACATCCGGCTTTGTCATTGAAAGCTCTGGCAATACCGTTCATTAATAAGAACATAAAGAATTGTAGGACTAATAAGTAATATAAGAACTGCCAGAAGTATATTATTCCAAGCTGTGTATCTCTCTTTCCACAATATCTTCTCTCCAGGAGTATATGTTCCCAAACAATACACCCCCAATGGTAGTACATATATAATCCAGCAATATCTATATCCCCAAACAATACATTCCCCTTTACAATAATACATTGTATCCTTCTCATTCCAACAATAAATGTTCATCCCAGAAGTGCATATATTTGCAACAAATACTGTATATGTGTTGAAACCGCACTGCCCCACCATGGCCTTTGTTCCTTGACCTGCAGCAGTAAGAGAGGCCACCAACATCATCTTATTCTCACTATCTAGGTATGTGACACAGTCCATGTGTAATGACATACCTCAACCAATCTTCTTCATTCTGTCCTCTAAGGATTGACAAATACGTTCCTTCTATGGAGGATATGTAGTGTAGGTCCTGCCCTCTGATTGACAGCCACAGCAGCCAATCAGAGAGCGAAATTGTTAGGGTTTCTTATCCTTCTTTGTCCAGCTGAGCTGCATCGTGTCTTCTGTGGCAGTGTGTCTGACTCTGTTTGTTCCTCTTTGGCTCCTTTTTATGACCAAACACATAACCATCATCATTCTGCAACTACTACCAAAACTTCTGTCACCTTCCTGCCTTGATGAGTGATGATGCAACACCAGTTCACTATTTAACCATCAGCATGTCCATTTAGTCTCCCCCTTGTATGTGTTCAGATCTACCAAGTGTTGTGCTGTTGTTCCTGTTCTCCATGTGTGACCCTGGCTCTGGCTGACTGATCTCCTGGTTCCTGAATCCGGCTATTGGTTCGGCTGACTACCTGCTTTGGCATCTGACCTCTGACTTGGCACCGACAAAGTCCTGGACTTTCTCCATTGTTGTTTGCCATTTTGTTTATTGTTATTTTCAATAAACTCCTTTTATTTGTAACCTGCACTTTAGTTTTTGTCTGGTTTCTTTATTCCCTAACATAAATTTATTTTTCACTTCCCAGCACTGGGTAGTGTTGGTAGTGATAGGTAGTGTACCAACCAAGTACCATGAAGTGCGACAGGGAATGCAGGTTATAGAGAATAGGGGTATATTAATTGCGGTGAGGCAGATTTTAAAACAGAACTAAAGTCAGAAAAGACAAAATTGCTAGCGGGTAGAGGTTTGCATGTCTCTTCTGCAAAAAAACAACAACTCTTTGCTGCCTGTCCTAGTAATATGTTATTTTCCATACACTGTCTGCAGGACATAGACAGGGCACTGTACTCTCTTAGACCATCATCGGCATCTGTAGTAGTACAGGAATTATATCGTCAGTGGCTCCCTATGGCTAAGCAAAGAAGACGATGGACTGGGAAAATATGCTGGAGAAGATGACAACAATGTGGCAGTGAGTGGGGACTTGTCAGCATTGGAGGAAAGCAGACTGGTAGGTCAGTCTTCCCGCACCCCCAGCAGTTGAGTGGTGCAAGACCCCAGTGCTGAACACTGAGCCAGCATGCTCCTTTATATAAAATATCACAAACAGAAACATTTCTTTGAGTACAAACTCTTTTTTTGGAATAAAATAGTGCAGGAGGTTTCCAGAACATCTCTTATTTCTGTGTGCATCTGGTATACAGTACTCTACTTTGCTATTTGCTTCAAGTAGCGTAACAGGCTATAATTAAAGTGGAGCAGACCGGCAATAATATCTGCTCCGTTCCACTCTGTGTCAGACAGAATGCACTGTCAGAAAATGTCACGTTTGTTGTGGCATCAAGCTACAATTGTCGGTGTTTGTTAAGCTGCCAGTAACCAGCATTAAAACGCACACCATGGAACCCGGCAGACTGTGGGCCTTTTTGGCAAAGATTTGTAACCCAAAAATAAGAGCAAGGGAAAGGTCTCAATATGGTTCTCATTTCACAGCACGCGCTGCCAGGATTGTCATAATGCAGTCACTCTATAACATGATCTTGAAAACACAGCAACGTCATTGTAACTATTGTAAGTAATTCTCACTCATTCTCACTGTCGGTAAGTCAGACAGGAAAACGGAATGCCTGCTGTAAGTTGCACCAATAAAAGAGGGGCAGTGTGCACAAAGCAAAGGAAGTGCAGCAAGTAGGGCTGTCCTTAAGGTAATAACCACCTGAGACAATGGGGGGCTTGTGCTGGCAGGGAATGGTCACTCGGGGGGGGCACAGCATTGTTGTAGTTTTTTTTAACATTGGGGGGTTGCAGACTCCAGCCATCTACATACATGATGGCTGCATGGCATACCTATTATTCTTCAAGGTTGTAATGCAGGAGAACAACTGGAAGATAAGGACAGAACATCATCCCCTATAACAGGATGTGCCTCATTGCAGAACCACCAGGTATTATTTTCATCAAAGCTACATATTTAAACATATTTAAACATTAAAGACTCTGACTTAGCAGGAGACGTGTTGAACCTGGGCAGAGAGACCACTGCTGCCACACAGAGAGTGAGGGTTCTTTTTTGCAGCATGCTGGCAGGAGACAGGTTTTTTAGTCATCCTGGGTCTGCTTACTAAAGAGAACAAATTGTGAGACTTTGAAGTCTTACACCTTTTGCTCTCAATGCTGCATATTACACCTATCGACCCCCCTTCCCGCCTCACCACACTCTCACCACTGTACGAGACACACTCATCCTGCCTCTGTGCTCTCACCACTGCACCTCACACCAACCTCTACTACTCTAACCACTGTGCCTAACTCCCATTACCCCCTCTGCTTCCATTACTGAACCTGACCCCCACATCCCCTCCACACTCACTCTCATCACTGCACCTGACCCCCACAGGCCAACCCACGTCCTCACCACTGCAACTGCCCCTCATATCCGAAACCATGCTCATATCGCTGCATCTGTCCCCCACCTCTCTCTCCCATGCCCTCATCACTACACCTGATCCCCACTCACACTCTCAACACTGCACCTGACACCCCCCTGCTCTCATTACTGCACCTGACCCCCACATCCACACCCATGCTCTCTTCACTGCACCTGACCACCACATCCACACCCATGCTCTCATTACTACACTTGAACCCCACATCCACACTCTCACATCTTCACTGCATCTGACCCCCATATCTCCACATCCCTACCCATGCTCTCATCACTGCACCTGTCCACCACCTCTCCCTTCCATGCCCTCTTTACTACACCTGATCCCCAGACCCCACCCCCCGGCTCTCATCACTGCACCTGACCCCCATATCTCCACCCATGCTCTATTTACTGCACCTTACCCCCACATCCCTACCCATGCTCTTTTCACTGTAGATAACCCCGACATCCCCACCCGTGCTCTCTTCAGTGCACCTGACCCCCATCCTGCCTCTTCTCTCACCGCTGCATCTCACACCCACCTCTCCTACGCTCACTACTGCCCCTAACTCCCATTACCTCCTCTGCTCCCATTACTGCACCTGAACCCCACATTGCCCCCATCCATCCCTTTCATCACTGCAGCTAACCCCCACATATCCACCCATGCTCTCTTAACTTCACCTGACCCCCTATCCCCAATCATGCTCTCTTCACTGCACAGGGCCCCCACATCCCTACACATGTTCTTTTTACTGTACCTGACCCCCCTATCCCCATCCATGCTCTCTTCACTACACCTGACCCCCATCCTGCCTTTATTCAATCCCACTGCACCTCACTCCCACCTTTCCTACTCTCACTATTGCGTCTGACTCCCATTACCCCCTATGCTCCCATTACGGCACCTGATCCCCCCCCCGCAAGCTATCATCACTGTACCTAACCCCCACATCCCCATCCATTCTCTCTGCAGTGCACCTGACCCCTCTGAGAGCACCAACTAGACAACCAGGCAACTAGAATGTCAGAAGGTGATCAGAAATGGTATCCCATGTCTTTGTCTTGACAGTCTTAGTAACAACAATAAATAATAAACTTAGGTTTCTTTTTACAGCAAACATACTGTAAACCCTCATGCACAAGGGCGTATCGTTTATCTCTCAGCTTGGTTTGTTAAAGGAAATTGAAAAATGCCAAACTTACTGGCCAGATCACCAGGTAAAATAAAAAGGAAAAACGCCTGAAAAAAGAAAACTAACTCAACCACCACATTGAAGAATTGGTAAGCTGCAATATATTAAATGTTTGCTTTTGCCTTTAGATATGCTTTAACGTATCTTAAAAGAAACCTGAATTGAGATTACTTATTTTCTAGTGATTGATTGTGATTGTTGCAATTACCAGTGGATTGAAAGTGATTGAAAGTGGTGTCAGCCCTGCCCAGTGTCTGTTGCTAAACTACTCAAACCCACCCACTATCTTATTTTTCACAACATAGAAATGAATTGTTCTATGGCCCAGTATAAGAATTTGGACTAATTTGACTACTTGGGAAAGCACAGGAAGTGTGCACAGGACAAAGGAGAGCTTTGGATTTCTGACACGATCAACAGGTATCTTCTTGCATTAATCAATCCCTTGCAATAGTATATTTAATAGACTAGAAAGGAGAAAATAACAAAAGTTCATTGTTTAAATACACTTTAAAAGTTGTGCAGCTAGGAAATCATTTGCCATGGAAACTGCTTCTAGCAAACACAAGAGTGTTCTGAAAAAAAAAAACGGTTTGGATACATTCCTAAAAACAAGAAAATTATTGAAAAGCAGGGATTTGTTCTACTGTTCTTAATGCTGAACTCTGAGCACAAAAACTTTCATGTAAATATATTCCTCAATAGCAGCAAGGGATACAAATCCTTTTTTGTGTGCACCCAATACCTTTGCAAATACTTGCAAAAGTTGCAGTATGTACATGACTGTGCCTGTGCAGAGAGCAGAGCTGTGGGAGGGACCCAGAAGGCTCCACCCACTACAGGATGCCTGGCGAAAAATACAGGAGGGGGGGCGGAGACAAGACCAGTCACCCTGCACAAGGACAGAGAGAGAGCAGCAGTGTGCGGTCTTTATTACAGGAATCTCCAAGTTTCATACTGGATTACTGCACAGATCTGGAAGAAATACACAAAACACATCAAGATTCCAGGAAGAATACACCCGACTCTTCTATTTGATCCACTTTTGCAGACAAATTGGGAGAACACCTATTTGCATTTCTTCATGTTTCTCATTCACATAGCATAGCTTAAAAATAAATAAATAAACTGGTGCTCACATGATTGCTCAAATCTCCCAAAAAAGTTTTTCTCTGTCTAAAACTTAGCTTCTGGGGTCACATTTGGTACCTGATGTCCCCAGCCACAATATACCACCTCAGGGGACGATATTAATTGACCGCAGACCCATACTGGTCCCTATTAGACATGTGCATGGCAAAAAAACAATTGTTTTCTGACGAAACAAATGAAAAACATTTCCATTCGTTTCATCAACGAAGACACATTTTTCTGCTGTTTCAGATTCGGAGGCAACAAGCCTCCGAATCCGAAACCGCACCCCCAAAATGCAGAACGAGTGGCGGCCATGTCGGCCGCCGGCGCATTCTGCGCGGTGCCATCTTTGAGTATATCTTGGTATACACAAAGATGGTGGCGCCCATATGTTCGGGCGCCACCATCTTGGTGTTTACCGAGATATACTCAAAGATGGAGGTGCGCCTGTGCAGAATGCGCCGACATAGCCACCACTCATTCAGTGTGTGACGTCACTCTCATGTGACGTCAAGCGCTCCACCTCGAAGATGGCGGCGGGCATGCGCAGAACACGCCGGCAGCCAATTGCATTCTGCAAACGAATTTATGTATGCCTGAATATAGTTTTAGTATATTTGGGCATACAATAAATTAGATATTTCGGATTTGGACAAACCGCCGAATCAACTGAATTTCGTTGAATTGCAGGTCCGTCCAAATCCGTATGCAAATGTCTAGTCCCTTTATGAAAGGGTGTACCCAGATTCAGATAAGCCCCCCTGCCCACAGACCCTCCCAGCCACTGGGCCAGGGGGATCACAGGTCTGGTAGGGGATTTTTTTGGGGGGTGGCAGCCCCATGCTGTTTTTCTCTCAATTTTCAATTTTAACAACACAATAACTGCATCCAATTCCGAATAACAAACCCAATCGAATTTGGACCTGAAATCTGAAAAAAAAAAATGAATCAATCCGAAACAAAACTAATTTCTTGAGTCTTTACATGTCTACCTGCCAGTCTACTGACGGATGTTTCATCTGAATAGGTTTGTTAGCTAAAAAATGGCTGTAATACTCCTATATATAGTGTAAAATACACTGCCTGCCCAAAGAAAGTCACACACTAATATTTCTTTGACTGCCTTTATAGCTTTGATTGCGGCACACATTTGCCGTGGCCATCCAGAGTTGCATTAAAGTGACATTAAAGTCTACATTTTTTTTCCCTTGCCCCAATGTTAGTGTCAGTACTTACCTTAAATGATGTCTATTAATCCGATCTTCTTCTTCACTGTCCTTTTCAGCTTTCTCTCCAGCGCTGCTGTGGGTCTCCGATCCAGCGCTGACTCCTCTATGCTTGTTGGTACTTCCTGTCCCACGGAGTCTGCATGCGGGTGCACACGTACGTAGACTTACCTTGTGTCTCTCCTCGTCTCCCGGCCAAAAATCTGAACTGCGCATGCGCCCGCCCCAAGATGCTTTGCGGCCGCCCGAGATTGTTCAGATTTTCGGACAGGAGTGCACAGCGAAGACACAGGTAAGTTTAAACCTGTTTCAAAGGGGTTTTTTTTAAAAGTTTTTGCAGATATCTTCTGCTTGCTAGCAGTAGATATATTTAAAAAAAACGGAGGGTTTAATAATCCTTTAATTTCGTAGTGATGATGGACTACAATCTCAATACAGATTAGTAAACCAAACGTGAAATTAGATTCCATCCCAGGAGTGAGCTTGGAGCGGTGGCTACATTACAACACACACAGGGACCATGGAGAACAAAAGTAGTCACCCTCCAGAAGGAAGGATAGTGTCGGCACCAATTCAGAGATGATTTGAGGATCTACAGCCGAGTGATACACAAATAAAATACATTTATCTTAATAGTTGAGATTCTTGAATGTATTTTTATGGTTTAACTCCTGAATTAAGTGTCACTTTACCAAAACCTCGTCCCTTTCCTCCCATTCAAGGTACAACATCCAGGCTTGAAGCCATATATAGTAAGTTCTGTATTGCCTTTACACCTTTTATTTTGGGATAATAGGTTTCCAACAGTGGAATCCCGTACCGTTGCCGCTTTTCTGGAACAAAAATACACTTTCTCGGTCTACACAGCTAACTTTAAAGTGGAGGCCGCTATGGCATGCTTATTTTCTATGCTTTAATTCCATTTGTTCTCACTGTTACCTTGATATATAATGGCTCCAATTATCCATGTTGGCACAGTATATTCAACACCTGCATGCAAAGGGACTATTATCAATCAATAATTTGCACTAGTTTATTCATGCTGACTCCTCAAGGACTGTGTATTCTTTTTAAAGGTTGATATTTATATTTTCTACTTGCAGAAAACAGTGTTTGGCAGATCTGGACCTTCTTCACATTCTCAAACATCGACCATCTGGTTTCAGTGTGTGATTTGTTCAGTGTTGTTCCAAGTGTCAGAATTTTATACTGAGTAACACTTTATCATTTTTTGTCCCCTTTGGGTGACATTGTTTATTAAAATTATTGTCTAATAGACAAAGTTAAAAAAAAAATGTCTTCAATCCTTCTGTCCTCATCCTCCTAATGTCGGGATCCTTCCCGGCTGTGGCGGTCTCAGTATATGTAGCTCACGATATACTGAGCATTGGGTCACAGGAGGATGATATTATACGTCCTCCCGTGACCCTTAGGAGAACTATGGGGAAAAACATTTACCCCATAGTTTTCCTTTAACTATTAACAAAAATGTATCTTATTTGTTCATCATTCACTAATATTGAATTCCCCTGACTGGAATGAGTTATTATCTACAATGTATCAGTGTTTGTTCACATTTCACCACCCACTGACTAAACACAACTGTTTCTGCTGTTCAGTGCTGAAATAATTGCTTAACATAGCTCTTATACACAAATCAGGACCTCGGCTGTAAAAATTACGGGACATGGACCTTGTCCGAAAAGCAAAGGACATAAGAGGAACGCCTTAAGCCATTAACTGGTTAAAAGTGAGCAGCAAGTAGATTTCCATTTTAACATAACTAGATTCACACTTCTTCTCAGGTAACAGAAAAAATACCCATATCCAAGTTCATTGTTGTACAATGACTTTATGCAAATAATGTCAGATAATAACAAGGTAGATACAAATCGCTGCACTATGAATGGAACATGAAAGGAACTAATCTAATGTATTGTATTTTACCTCCTCTTATCAATGCTCATTTTCTGTTAACTGAAAAAAAAACATTTCTAATACACGGCGTACGTACGCATGCATTAAGAGAAGAAAGACTCCGCTCCCTGCAAGAATGGAAATAGAGATTTTAAAACACTTGCGTCTTCTTTGTTCGAAGCATTATTTCAATGTAAAATGTGTGCAATCATCACATCACATCACATCACATTATAAATTGTAGATCATATGCAACCAATGCTAGGGAAATAAAAGTACCAGGTACATGTTAGGGAATACATATTTGTTCCAGTGTGTGGATAGTTCTATGACTTAGCGTGTCATGGACAAGCCTCATAGAATAGTATCATTAAAGGAGAAATATGAGGTGTGTGAAATTCACTCATCCTCATAGTTGAGCCGAAGTGTGACAATTAAACTCTCACACGCCAGCTCAATAGATCGGGAAGTGAGCGAACACATACCGTCGCTCGCTCACTTCTCGATCATCTCGCTGCAGAGAGTCGTGACTGTCAGTCTTTAAGGGCACTATGGCGGCCGCACATGCGCAAAAGCACAATCTCGGGAAGCATGCCATAGTGCGCATGCGCGAGGTTCATGGGAAGACGTGCGGGAAGATGCACGGACGGATGGTGCACAGGAAGTGAGGTAGCTGTCTCAATTTAGTGACTATATAAGGATGGGCCTGCCTGCTTCATATTGCTGATGGTCTTGTCAGCTTGTGTTGCCTGTTGTCTGTGCCTCTGTCAATTTGCCTATGATCTGTTTGACTTGGATTGTCCTGGACTACTCTTCTGATTGCTGCCTGCCCCTGACCTCGGCCTGTTCTCTGGATTTGCTCTTGTCTGTTGATGTTGTGCTTTGCTGCCAGCTGGATCTGACCTTTGGCTTTCTTGACTACAACTTCTGGCTCCTGAGTCTGTTCCTATGCTGCCCGCCCGGTTTAACCCTTGGCCTGCTGACCTCTCTACAGGAAGTTTCCTGCATGGTGTCTGTCTCCAATCCGTGGCATTCCTCCTGTTCCCATCACCAGGGATTGCAGGACACGAGTCGCAATAGAAGCCTCCCCTTCTTCGGTCTCATCCTCAGGTACATGATATGGTCACCGCTCCCCACAGGGATTCTCCCCCTCCCCTCTCCAATCCTCCAGCGCTGACTGGAGGAACGGACAGGGGAGGGGCAGACACAGCTGGCTCTGTCTCTAGATAGGCAGAGCCATCTGTCATTCACGCAGCTGGGTGTATCTCAACAGTATTGTCTGGATCCGTCCCAGCTAAGGTGGTCTCAGTATCCAGGAGCTGTAGTTCGCTATATACTGAGCTATGGGTCACGGGAGGAGGTTAGTATATGTCCTCCCGTGACCCTTAAAAACACTTACCCCATAGTTCTCTTTTAAGTTTAAATTCTCTTTCTTTTAAATTGTGAAAAAGTGTCAGGCAGGGCACTGGACAATGCTCTAGGGACAAAATTGAAGTGAAATACTTTGATACATAAGTGTAATCATAGCAGATTACATTGTATTGTGTGTATTCTATGTACATTACAACTTTTCACTTTTGAATTTCCCGCCGGCTGTGACGCCCGAAAACGAAACTAAAATTCAGATGTCGGCTTTTAGTTTCATTTTCAAGCCGCGTACAGCAGAGGACGCCGCGGGATCGCAGGGACAAGGTGAGTGTCACTTTTCTGTGCAGCCCCGAGTCTGGCTCGGGGTTACCGCTCCTGGTATGGAAAATTCACCCCGAGCCAGACACAGGAATACCGCCAAGGAGGTTAAAGCGACAGGTCACATTTTTTTCTAAAGCAATACAAACTAATGCTTTAAGGTCACTTTCTTAATATTATGATTCATGAGATGACCAGGGAGCATGACGCCGGCTTCCCGGCCAATCAGAATGCCGGGCGCTTCGTCATTACACGGCGCCCGGCTTCCGGATTTGCTAGCTTCCTGACCAATCGGGAAGCCGGGCAGCGCGTCATTGCATGCTACCAGGCTTCCTGATTGGCCGGGAAGTCGGCTCCATGCTCTCTCATCACAAGTGACGAGAGAGCATGAAGCCGTTTCCTGGCCAATCAGGAAACCGGGCAGCGTGTAATGATGCGCTGCCCGGCTTCCTGACACAGGAAGTACTCGTGCTAGGTATCAGAGCATTTGGGCGAGTACTCACCCAAATACTCGGTATCGGCACCGATATCGATACTAGTATCGGTATCGGTGCATCCTTACTTTTAAGGGCCCGTTCACACCAGATGCTTTGGGACTGCGTTGGCTGTTTTTACCAGTGCAGTCTCAACGTACAAACAATGCACCATATTGGGGTGGTGTGTGCTGAAAAAAAGTACTGCATGCATGTCTTGTACGTTGTAATATTAACAGTACCCTTCACTGGTAACAACCGAACTCAATAAAGTGGAGTGGTGTCCAGACAGGGCCGGATTTACTTTCTCTGCTGCCCCAAGGCCAGGTTCCTCAATGCGCCACCCTACCCGCCAAAGCCCCCCTCCCCATGGAGAATAGCAGACCTGCATACAATTTCGCCGAGATCACTTGTATAAAACAAGCGGCGGCTTCCCCGCTGTACATTTAGCTCTACTTGCCCAAAGCCGGCCTAAATGTAGAAAGCAACTACCCGCCCGGGCATCGGGAGATAGTCATTCCACACCCATGCTGACCCTCAACTCCCTGCTGCCCCTAGGCCGGGCCTTTGTTGGCCTTGTGGGAAATCCGGCCCTGTGTCCAGATACTTTTACCATATAGTTTAAATTCAATGCTAAAAAGAAACTATTCCCTTTAACCCTTTTGCTGCCGCGGACATTAGGACTATGTCCATGGCAGGGCATCCCTGTAAACTGCCGGCTATAGCAGTTGGGAGTCAGTTTACTTTTATTTATATCATGCTAGAAGTGATCACTTACAGGAGCCCTGCAGCTTGCCAACACCCATAGGCCCCCCTTACCATCTTGTCTTAAATTGTATTGTGACTGTAATGTCTTCCTTATATTGTAAAGCGCTGTGCAAACTATGGGCGCTATATAAATCCTGTATAATAATAATAATATACTGTACACTGTATTTATTCTGGGCTCAGCTGCCCCTCCTGTGGGCCCAGGATGGCCTTGGCAGGTGTCTGCAGCTACAGTGGAGGGAGACCAGGAAATGTCCATTTTAGATGTAAAGTCCATTTTAGAAGTAAAAAGTAAAAAAAAAACGTTTATTTTCCGATTG
>NW_017306618.1:962264-969802 GCF_000935625.1 Nanorana parkeri | reverse complement strand
GAGGTTTTGGATTCGGATCCAAAATTTCGATTTGTTTTGTTATTCAGAATTTGGATCAATTCAAATTTTTTGGTTTTGGTTCAATCCAAATGTTTAGTTTTTTTTCTTTGGATAGTTCCACATTTTTAATTTTCAATTTGAATCTATTTGGATGGAGTTTATTATGTTGTTAAACATGAAAATCCCCCAAAAAACAGCATAGGGTCCCCCCCACCCCCTCCCAGTTCACACCAGACCCTTCTGGTCTTGTAGGAATTTTAAGGGGCACCCAGATTCAGATGTGTGCAAAATAGATGCAAAAAACATCTCTCGCAGTGAAAGGCTTAAATGTTCTGAATATCTTCTATATGATCTGCGCTTCCTCTTTCATTTATACGATTTCCTTTCCTCCTGCTAATACTGGATGAAGCATCAGCGTGTATAACATGGAACACTTCCATCCCTCTTCTGAAATTTAAAAAAAAAATCATAAAATGAAAACATAGCACAACCACCAACCGCTCCCGATGCAGCAGTCCCGGCGGACCCCAATTAAAGGCTGCAGCCGGGGGTCTCATGATAAATAATGCACAGAAAAACTGGGACACCACAGAAAGGAGATGAAGAATAACAATCAGCTGGTGGAAAATGCAGAATTAAACAATAATAGTTATATATAAATATACTCATTCAAATGAGCTGCTTACACATAGGACGCGAAATAGGAAAACATAACGGCGTCTTCTAGTTCTGGCCAGATGGTACTCTCATTTCCACCATTCATCAATCTTTATTTGGGTGGACAAAGCTCACCAAGATAGCACAGCAGTATGCATTATTCTTTTATAGCACAACTATAATTTCATGAAAAATTGATGGAAAGCATAAAACTACTACATATCCATTGTGTGAGTTACTTGTTATTATAGCTGAGCGTTAGTCAAACAGCCAAATGTGATAAAACTGAAACAATGTCTCTGCTCGAATAAAATTGGTAACAAAAATAATGCTGCAATTCGAGCACCCCAAAGTTAAAATAGTATCATCTCCCCACCCAGCTCTGGCTCCGGCCAGTGTCCTGCCCAGGTCCTGGCAACCAGTGATGTCACCAGTGATGAAAAAAATCTTGATGTAATTAATTATATGAGGCACACCTCATACCCTCAGATACAGGCAGGGTTACAAACAAGATTGGGACTGTAGGTTTGTTCTTAAGTTGAATTTGTATGTAAGTTGGAACAGGTACATTTTTTAAGTGGGACTCCAGCCCAAAATGTTTTGTTTTGGATAGCATAGGGAAGGGTTAACCCCCTGTAACGTTTGTTTTGCTGTGTGTGCCCCTGTTCAGAAGATTTCACTTCACTTTTTGTCCCTGTTACAATTGGATTTTGAAAATGTTGTATTGTTGTGGAAACAAGGATTGGTGATAAAGCTTCAGTGGAGACACCTTTTTCCCATGATCACTCTTAAAGGAGTGAATTTCCCTTCCTAGGGGTAGATTTCCTCTCAATTCCTGTGTTCTCAAGGACAGGAATTAAGGGGTCTATGCTCGACTGAGCCGCTCGGCCGTGATCGGGAGCTGTACGGGCTATTGTGAATAGCCCGTACAGCACCCCCTCGGTTCTCCTGAACCGAAGGGGTCCTGGGGCCGAAGCTAGCCGAAGGATCGGCCGAAGCTACGGCCAGATCCTTTGGTAGCTTTGTGAATAGACCCCTAAATCTTTCTAATGAGGATGCAGACAGCAGTTAAAACCTTACAGTGACCCGGAAGAAGAGGTGGGCACCCCTTTTCTGCACGTCTAACAAGAGCCAACTTCCTGTAATGTACGTACAGTACTACAAACCAGACCCAAAAAGGCGGGCACTCCTCGTCGGCACAAGCGTGGTAGCATTACAACTACCTCTGCTGTACAGTAATAGCCTCCGTTTGTATGTAGGAGTCGTATCTAAGTTGAATGTTTGTAACTCAGGGACTGCCTGTATATTCTTTCCCTGCCACCGCTTTGCCCAGCAGGGCAGCCAAATCCCTCTCTGTGATGCTGGAACACAGTTCTGTGTAAATGCAGGCTGAAAATACTGTTATAATATCATTAGGGGTGAACCGAAATGAAAATTTAAAAAACAAAACAAAACCGGAATGAAGAAAACATTGTCCTCAATCTCTTTTTCTGCAGCCCCTGTTATCAATGAAAAGGAAGCCTCCATAGTCAGTGTTCCTGTTCATTCATAACATGAGAACAGAGTATGTTTACTATATCCACAATCATGCATAAACAGGAGGGGATGTATATCACTTCCCATTCATTCATAATTGAGGACACAGTAATCATACTCTGTCCTCAATTATTTACAAACACTCAGCGATCACTGACTGCTTGTACCCGCTCTCCATCTAGACATGCTGTCACAGGAGGCTGGGCGGGGTGGTGCAGGAGGAGAGCTCAGCCTCCTGTGACAGCAATGGCTGTCTCCGCCCAAATCGCAGCAATCTCTATCCTGACAGGAGGCTGGGCGGTGAGGGAGGGGAGCTCAGTCTCCTGTGACAGTAATGGCTGTCTCCACCAACAACGGCATTCTCCATCATGACAGCTGTCACAGGGGGCTGGGCGGGGCAGAAGGACAACTCAGCCTCCTGTGACAGCAACGGCTGTCTTCACCCACACCGCTGCTCTCCTGATCTTTGACAGGAGGCTGTGCAGTGCGGGGTGGAGAGATGCCGGCCGCTCACAGTGCTCCCCTCCCGCACCGCTCGGCCTCCTGTGACAGTTTCTCTCCTCCCCACTGGGACATAGAAAAGTGCCCAGTGGGTAGGGGAGAAATCACAGATGCACCACAATTTTGGCCAAAAAATTTCACTTTCGGCATTTTGCCAAAAAGTGCCATATTCGGCCGATATGTTTCAGCAGACGATATATTGGTGCATCCCTAAATATCATTATTACAATATATTTTGTAAAGTCCCAGCATATACTCTCCTGTTATAACATCAGCATTGTAATAGGAATACATAATAGAGTTGTTTCTGATAGACTTGTGCACCGTCAAAAAATTCGGTCTGTTTCGTTTCGGAATATCCGTTATTTCGTAATTCGTAACTGAACTCAATTCGGATTCGTACGAAATACAAATTTTCGTTAGTGGCGGCTATATTTTCGTAACTTTACGAACATTCGTTATGATGAAGTTAAAAAGCAAAATACCTTTGTTAATATTGGAGTGGTGTGTGTAACTGTGTATTGTAATGCATCAGCAGCAGCGGATCCGTATCTCGGATAATATTATTAGTTCCTGTTTCAAAGAAATTCGGATCCGAAATTCGTTAACGGAATTTCGTATTTCGGATATAATTCGGAAACTGCCATTCGGATTTCGGATGCTCCGAAATTCGGAATTTCAGGAAAATCCGTACGAATTTTGATTCGTAACGAAACGAATCGCACATGTCTAGTTTCTGATAATACAATCATTACTTAAAACATCCTTTTTATGTAGTAAGTGTTGCCTTCTGTCTGCCCATCACTTCCAACAACTTCCTGGATTCCCAGTGTGCTTTGCGTCTCTTTCCCTACTGCTTGATATGATGCAATCTCCATTTCTTAAACCTGCATATCCCCATCATGCATCGCTTGTAGCAAGCAATGATGATGTTACATTGTTCAGATGTTGAGTTGTAGTTCAGAAGGCAGGCTCTGTGAGAGTGGTGGCAAAGTAAGTGAGTTAAATGGTTTCAGTGCATTGAGGAAGTCCATCCTATGGGCATCTTCAATAAGTAAGTTTACAAACTTCTAGGTGGATCTGGTTATTAGGAGTCGGATAGAACTTATGGAAATTCAATACAGAAATACAGTTTTATTTTTTAGTTTTTGATCATAGATCCCCTTTAAGAGGTGTCCTTGGATTTGTGCATACTCCACGCAGACATAACATACATGAATCAATGCAGCTCTGAATTCATTAATTCATTATTAAATGTATTTTATGAAATGCAAGCAGTGTACCGAAATTTGCCTAAGTATCATTCTCTTGCAGTCCATGAAGAGCAGAGCTCAGACTCGGGTAGGGAGAAGCTTCTGAAGGAGCCAAAGCATTGTACTGCAGTGCAAAGAGCATGTTGATAGAAGAAGAGGGCAGTGACAGAGATATAAGCTCATCAGCCTACTGCTTCTCCTTTTACTGTTCAGTTACAGGCTAGGAAGGGACACTGCAGCACAGAATATTCTAGGGGTTATTCACAAAGGAGCCGAAGGATCCAGCCATAGCATCGGCTGGTCCTTCGGCCCTCTTCGGCCGCCAGAGCCCTTTGGTTCAGTTGAACTGAAGAGCTGCTGTACGGGCTACTCACTTGAGCCCGTACAGCCGGCGAAGGTGGCCGAGCGGCTCAGCCGAGCCGAAGGCATATGCTTCGGCTCGACTGAGCCAAAGTGATAGCTGAAGCGGTGCGAACGGCCTGATCTCACGGCTGGCTCTGCCCAGACATAAAGAAGAGGAGTTCCCAAATGACCCGGGGATGCTGATCTGTCATTGCACAATAACAACTGGGCGGAGCCAACCCTGATGTCATGGCCAGCTCCGCCCAGTTGTTATTCAGTGACCGGGACCTGCTAGAAGACTCTAGCAGGTGAAGGCCAATAGGAAACAATTAGGCGGAGCTAGCTGTCCCTGCTAGCTCCGCCCAATTGTTTATTTTATTTTTTTACTTTTAAAAAAAATATTTTATTTTTTTCCTTTTAGTATTTATTTACATTTTAAAAATATTGTTTTAACCTTTTTTTTTCTACTTTTCTCACTATTTCCTATTGTGCTCGGCAGCTTTGTGAATAGCCCCCCAAGTCTCTTCCCCTGCCAGACAGGGCTGTACTGAGTGTTCGACTTGTGTAAATCTCAGAACCTGATGGAGAGAAATACAAATCCTTTGGCATGTAAAACAGCTCCCTTATATGTAATTCATCTGAGTATTCAGCTGTTTGACTGGAGTTCAGCTTTAAAGCTCAAACTTCATTAACTCCTTCCTCTCCCTCTCCCTTGAGCTTTTAACCTTTTCTTGGTTTTAGATTTTATTGTTTTTGCCATTCGTGATTTTTTTGTTTGTTTTGTTCATTCATTTTTGTAGCACTGTGATTTAAGAAATCTAACATTTTAAAAACAGGCTTTTATTTTCCGTGTAAATAACTCTGTAATACATTGTAGTAAAACATCTAACTTTGGATTCATTATAAACAGAGATTGGTTGGGTGGCATGAATTTTTTTACTGCAGTGACACATACAGTATATATAACATTTATTTCCTGTCTAGCTGGTAGTTACATTCAGTATTGTAGAGAATTGTTCAGGGCTCCCGCCAGCTGCTCTTAGGGTTCAATGATCCATACAAGCAGCACTTCTGGGGTACAGAGACTGGAACTGGAAGCATCCCAGTGCCCGAGGTACACGTAATCAGCCAGTGCTGCTTGCTGTCCCCTGTATCTTGCTGCAATGTTCCAGTTGCACCAGGTGGTGTCTGTCCAATGCCCAGCAATTTATGAGTGCAGAGAGGACTGATCTCTATCCAAATGCTTGAGGACTAGACAGTTTATTGTACAAAATTAGAAATACCCCCCCCCACCACCACCACCACCACCCACTCAATCAAAGCCACAATTACAACTGGCAAAAATATAATTAAAGTGAACTTGTGCCCAGACTATGCACATTAAGGTATTAACATATTGTGAATAAGCAGTAAAAGCACTTGAAAACAAGCCCTCATTCACCTCTGCAGCATCATGGGCATTTGTGAGAAATTAAAGCTGAACTCTGGGAAATAAAGTATTACCCTTGTAGAGGGCTCACCTCCCCACAGCAAGGATTAAAGTAGAACTAAAGCCAAAACATTTTTTTTCATGCTGGATACAAGAGTAAGGGACGGTTATACCAATGGCAGCTTTTTTTGGCCATCAGTGTCTTATTGGGGAGATTTCCAGATTTCCCTTCACTTCCTGTTCCGTAGTTACTGCAGCAAGTGGGAGGAAATCCCTCCAAGGTAAGGGAAATCTCTGGTGGTAAATAGAGACAGCAAGTGGAGCCCTCATTCCCCTCTGCAGCTTTTTAGGCTTTTTTGAGAAATTAAAGCTGAACTTGGGGAAATAAGGTATTACCCTTGCAGAGTGCTCCCCTCCCCACAGCATGGGGTTAAAGTAGAACTTACTAAAGCCAAAATGTTTTCTTTTTTGTGTTGGAGTCAGTAAGGGGGGGGGTTAAATCCCCTGCCGAGTACATAGGTTCTACTTCAGGGTGGCTCGTTGAGAATGCGGGCCAACTTAAAGCAGAACTGAAGCCAAAATGATTTTCTTATTTTTGGATAGGAAGGGTTATACCCCGTCAGATTTCTTTTTTTTTCCTACCATCTGTGTCCTATTGAGGAGATTTGTGTCTACTTCCTTTTCAATAACTACCACAGGAAGTGATAGGAAATCCCTCCAAGGTAAGGGAATCCATGGTGGTAAGGAGGGTCACCCAAACTAGTGTCCCCATTTGATGATCAATGAGTTGATATACTCACCCTTTTCCTCGCTTACCCAGCAGCCGGTGCTCTCCTCCACTGTCCAACGGCCTGGAATTTGGGTGAGTCCTCTACATTTTCCAATACTCCAATATAATGCAGGAATGCTGGTCCTGCATTGTACGGGATGATGTCCAACAGCTGCAACCATTCAGGCAGCGAAGGGAAAGAGGCTTCAGGGGAACCAGTGATATGAAGAGAAGTAAGTCTGCAGGAGCCAGGATTAAGGTACGTATGTCACCTTATTAAGGCAAAGCAAACTGTTGACCATTGCAGTGGGGAGAGGATAAAATATATTTTTTTTTTCCCAGAGTTCAGCTTAAAAATGTAAAACTGAGGCATAAATAACAGCTCCTTTACTTTCTATGGAAGCACAATCTTAGCAGACTGCCAGCCCTCCAATGTATACACACAGCAGGCCTCAAGTGGAATGTCAGCAATGTTGCCTCGCCGGCGGGACTAGGGATGGGACACTGCCGCCGCGGAGATCGCTCGCTCGCTTCTGTTTTCTCTTCTCTTTCTCGCCTGCTGCAGCTACAGAGCGGCTGAGCCCGAGAAGGAGAAGAGAGAACAGAAGCGAGCAAGCGATTGCCGCGGCGGTAGTGTTCCATCCAGAGCCGGATCTACTCTCTGCGCTCACTCTCTTTTGTTCCGGCCGCTTCAGCTCCACTCAGAGAGGCGGCTCTGATTACACCCGTTATCGCTCCCTCTCTCTCCTTCTGGCCGCTCTGAAGCTGCAGCGGCCGGGAGCAGAGGGAGGGAACGCTGACAGGTGTGATCGTAGCCGCCTCTCTGAGTGCCCGCTTCCTGGAGCTGGAGCGGTCGGGAGAAGAGGTGATCATTCAGCGGTGTGATTCTGAGCATTCTTAAAGAGCCCCCCGTCCCAGTCCACATCTTTTGGACGTTATTAATCTGAGTTGCCCCACTCAGTCTGCCCCTCGCTTGCGGCCATATTGAGTGGGGCACTCATATTAATAACGTGCTGGATTAGTCTGACCCAGGGGCGGACTGGGCCCGGGG
>NW_017306618.1:925159-960068 GCF_000935625.1 Nanorana parkeri | reverse complement strand
TGGGTCAGACTAATCCAGCACGTTATTAATCTTAGTGCCCCACTCAATATGACCGCAAGCGAGGGGCATACTGAGTGGGGCAACTCAGATTAATAACGTCCGAAAGATGTGGACTGGGAGGGGGGGCTCTTTAAGACTGCGGAGAAGAGAACAAGAAGCTCCACTGCCATAGTTTGTGCCCTCTTCGATTGGGCTCCTCTGTGGCCACAGCAGTTTCCTCCGCACACCTCAGCTGCCATTGGTGGGAGAGGAAGACTGCAGAACCGCAGATGGCTGGCTTCTGCTGCGCGGGAGAGAGAGCACCTGGAGCCGGCTGGACGTGCAGGCAACCTCGCTGCTCCCCCACCATCACCAGGAGAAGAAGAGGTCAAAGCAACTGTAAGTCCCTGTACTTTCTTTGTGACCTCTGCACTGCGTTACATACTGACCGCTGACCTCTGTACTGTGTACTGACCTCTGTACTGTGCGTCACACCCTGATCTCTGTACTGTGTGTCTCATCCTCACCTCTGCACTGCGCGTCACATTGCTGACCTCTGCACTGCACGTCACATTGCTGACCTCTGCACTGCGCGTCACATTGCTGACCTCTGCACTGCGTGTCACATTGCTGACCTCTAATGACAAATTGCCATTCAGTACAAGCGCTTTCGGGGTCTCAGAAGTACCCCTTCATCAGGCTCAGAATGAGCCTGATGAAGGGGTACTTCATAGACCCCGAAAGCGCTTGTACTGAATGGCAATTTGTCATTAAAGGACTTTTTGCTGTAAATATTGTGGTGTGCTGGTGACAATTTTTACTACTTCTATATTGCTCACGGTGCCATCCGTGGCTGCTACAAGCACCCACCTGCTTTGCAGGTTTACTACTTTTCCGGTAAGGCTGGTTTCCTATTATATAACATTGCTGACCTCTGTACTGCGCGTCACATTGCTGGCCTCTGCACTGCGCATTGTTAATGATCTTTATACTCTGCGTCACACCGCTGACCTGGCAGAGTTAAGTCCGGGGCTGGGTAGGGGTTAGGTGGGGCAACTGGTGGCGAGTAACTTTTCAGGCCTGGCTAGTAGCTTAGGACTTGAAATTTTGAGCCCTGCACACAGTACTAGTAGATTCAAGTAAGAATACACATATCTCTTGTATTTAGATGATATTTAATTATCCCGGTATTCAGCTCCAAAACTCTTTTACTGCTTACTAAGAATATGTAAATACTTCATGCCTACAGTCTGGGCACAGGTGCACTTTAATATCACATTTTATTCCTGTACAAATACAGGAATCAAAAAATACATCAATATAACCAGCACATTATAAATCTATTTGCTCAGCAGGTCTTAGGACAGGGTGTATTCACAGCCTATAAGGGATAAAGTGGATTTTGGTGACAATTGCGTGTAAAAGCATTATGTAATCCTATAACTAAAAAGTAGGGATGGACAAAATTAACTTATTATTGTTTTGCCAGAATTTTGCCAATTTTAGCCAAATTAAGGTAATTTTGAAAGTAAGACACTAAACTCTTAGAAGGAAATTTATCAAAACTGGAGCAATCTCACATTTACAGGACTATTCACAAAAGGGTGAAGAGTTTGGAGAAGGCAGGAGAAGTGAACAATTTGTTTTTTGATCAATTGATATTGCCATATTTTATTTGGGGAGGAGATAGCGCGGTGTTTCTTAAATAATTAGGAGAAGTGAGCAATCTAGGACAACATAGCTGATCTGAAAAAATTCTCCAATTCAGCTCATTTTCCAGTTCAGCGATGTTGTCCTACATTGTTCACTTCTCCTGCCTTCTCCAAACTCTTCACCCTTTTGTGAATAGCCCTGATAGTTTACTAATTTTAATTGAGATTGTAGTCCATCACGGGTGTGAGCTTGGAGCAGTGACTACTTTACAACACACACAGGGACCATGGGGAACAAAAGTGGCCCCCCTCCAGAAGGAAGGACAGTGTCAGCACCAATTCAGAGATGATTTGAGGATCTACAGCCGAGTGATACACAAATAAGATACATTTATGTTAACAGTTAAGGTACTTGAATGTATTTTCAAGTTTTAACTCCGGAGTTTAGTGTCACCTTAACTTATAATGGCTTGTCAAAATGTTGGCATTTCAGCCAAATTAAGATAATTTTTAAGGCTTTAAGTGATAACACAGCTCGGTGAATAAGGTGCTAAATGTCAATCTATAATAAGAGATACAGGCACCTATAAATCTGTACAAAATATTATGAGGTGTAAATAATTCAGTTTCAGAAATCCGGAAATAAACAATAAAAAAAACAAACACCAAAAGCATGTAACTTAATTTCTCCACTGAGGTTAATGTTATGTCGTTTAATATGGCCATTCAATGACTGTACACAAGCTTTATCTAATACAAGAGAGATAAAGAAAAGCGGGGCTTTAAAAGTGTCCAAACCATACAGAACGTCCATCAAACATACATGGTTTTGTATAAACGTATATTTAATACATAAAGACTTGGTTACAATTAAAATGTCATTGACATGATACAATGTTACATTGAAATCAAGCTACCTCCTTTTGGTGCCCATACATGTGTACATATATATATAATTCATTAATATAGCATGGACTCCTTGAGTCCTGATTTCTGTAATAGTTGTATGATCCACTGTGGGCCCAATCTCCGACGCGTTTCGCAACTGTATGTGCTTCCTCAGGGAGGTTGGAGGTATTCTAGGACATTAAATCAAAATAGGTTTAAGTATAATGATCACAGATACCAAATTCTTAATGAGAATAAAAAATAAAATAACAATACAAAACCCACTTCATGTTCACAAAGATGGCTGGATCTTTGATCCCACATGCTGTCTCGCAATCACCAAACAGGTGAACAATTAACCAAGTCTTTATGTATTAAATATACGTTTATACAAAACCATGTATGTCTGATGCACGTTCTGTATGGTTTGGACACTTTTAAAGCCCCGCTTTTCTTTATCTCTCTTGTATACAATTCTAATTGGGGGTGTGGTGCCTATCCCTAATGGTTCAATTCAATTTTTATGCTTTAAGCTTTATCTAAGATGAGCAATAATAATAATATGTAACACCCTCCTTTGTTAATTATTGGTTGTTCATACTATTACTCTTAATATCTTGTTCTCATAAATGGAACAATTAATACTTAATTAATAATTAATGCAAATGATTAGTGATGTCCCGATACAATTTTTTGTAAGGTCCAATGGTGTGCCAATTTAGAATAAATGGCCCCACAGTGCACAGAATAAATGGCCTTTCTAATTTTGACATGTTTATCTTCTTCAGGGTTGGCATTTGACTGACTTGAAATATAACACAATTGTTTCCAGTTAAAAACAGGACACTTGTCTTTGACAGTACATTTTTGGAACAAACTAATATAGTATACTCAAAAACTAATAGTAAAATTAGTTAAAATTCAATTAACCTAAAGCAGTGGTTTTCAACTTGTGTAACCTCACGACCTACATTTGTCCTTGGTCATTAAGTTATGACCCATGTCGCACAACACTGGAAAACACGGCATTCCGTTACCGTGCGTTCCGGTGTGGGCGATCAAACTGTGGGTGGGATGTGCGTTTGGGGTGCCATGTAACACACCTCCCATACCAGAATTCGCAGTAGGTGCAATTTTGCATGGTACAGTGCATTAATCGCATGGACTGTGCCATTAACGCACTGTACTAGTGTGAACAGGCCGTCAAAAACACTGACAGACACAATCTCACACACTCAGACATTCTCACACACATATATACACTCCCAAAAAATTGTTACTTTTTAAAAAAATTTAAGATCCACCCATCCTCCCTATCTTATTGAGAACTGGAGTGGATCCTCAGCCTGGGGTCCAATGGGGGCTGCTGTGCTGTGACGGAGCTCAATCAATATTGCCATGGTCCCGGGTCCCCCAGAAGACCGGGGACCTAAAAAACCATGGCTACACAACCATGTAGTAGCCGGTGAGAACATCCATTCACCAAACACTCAACGAACAGAGAACATGCAGCAGTACTGCTGCAAAGAGTAGACAAAGGAAAACATTAGCCAAAGGAAAGGACAGAAGAGAAAAAAAAAAATAGTGAGATAGACTAGAGAGAGAAAGCAGCACACTCCATCTCCCCCCAACCCCGCACAACCCCGGCCTGGAGCTGATGAGGAGCGATTCTCTCAGGCGGGCTGCGCACTCAGGTTAAACGTGCCCTGGAGTACTCCTCTGTGGTTCGAAACTGGATCCATGTTGCCCACGTACGTACAAATTTGTCCTGTGTGTTCCTCAGGGATGAGGTCAGGTCTTCCATCAATTCAATCTCCTCCACCCTCCGCAGCCACATTGCAATTGAAGGGGGCTGTGAGCTCTTCCACTGGGCGGGGACACAGGCCCTCGCTGCATTAATCTGGTGGATCGGAGGTTTCCTTTTTATGTAGAATAATAATTCTTGAAGCCGGTTAACACAATTCCAACATAACTCATCTGACAAAGGTTAAACACCTTCCACAAACGAAGAATTACTTTAAAATAACCATTGCTTTAACAAGTGAAAGCAAATAAAGAAATTATTCCAGCTGTGCATTTTATGTTAAACCTCAATGCTATGAAATAAACTATACCATCTTACACGACAGCCTATAAATAAGTAATGCCTTTCTATTATTCCACCAAAACATTTCACACAATACGCCATTCTGTGCAGAACACAAAGAAGAAAGCCTAGGTAAGAGGGAACTCATCGAGGAAAATGTATGCTTTGGCGCACAAGGGATAGGTTGTTTAGAATTGCAAATGTTTTGAATCTCCCAGCAGCGGGACACACAATGGGAAGACATCAGGTGTAAGCTAATAGGCTGAAATGATGAAAAAGGTGACAAAGACAGACGGAGGTACAATACTGATACGATGCATTTTTACTTGTATACATGAACTGTTCATAATGCGCAGTATTTTAAATGGAAACAAGAGAGTATTTTTAGGGTGCACAAATCTGGATGTATTATTGTAATATTTACCTGAAAGAAATGTATTTGAGATTTTCATATCTGTACATGCTGGATCCACCATATTTCCATATTTCCAATAAAGCCGACCTTGCACTAAAACAGCAAGGTCTGCTTATTTACAGGGTTATTCACAAAAGGGTGAAGAGTTTGGAGACGGAAAGAGAAGTGAACAATCTAGGACAACATACCTGATTTGGAAAAATTCTCCAATTCAGCTCACTTTCCAGTTCAACTATGTTGGCCTAGATTGTTCACTCCTCTGCCTCAAACTCTTCACCCTTTAGTGAATAACCCTGTTCGTGTGCACTCCCTCCCCCTTGCTAAAGCACACTATTAAACTGCAAAATAAATCTATTAGAGTACTTGAAACACAGCGCTAGAGATAAAGTCAACAAAATATGTGTAAATATAAGCTGATTTTATCCATCTACTATCATCTATTATTACTTAATCTTAATCGAAGCTGATTTTATCTATTTATTATTATTCAATTTTACTATTTATTCTTTGTCATCTAAGTTCATCACGATTATTCACTTACGTTTGAATGTCATTTATATCTATTAGCCATATGCTACACTTTATGTTGTCCACATAGTGATACAAACCATCTTTTTCGTTTACTTTTTATGACTGTTTCGAATACACATAATTTATACATTGATATCCACTGATCACTTAACCCAATCTGTGAATATTTACACATATTTTGTTGACTTTATCTCTAGCGCTGTGTTTCAAGTACTCTATCTATCTAAAGGCGGTTTACCTCCTTTATTTTCATAGCTGCTTTTTGATACAAGTACAATTTAGCCATATCCAGGAGCGCAGATTTATTTTTCCTATAAAATAAATCTATTGTAGGTTAAAAAAGTAAAATAGCATATATAACTTTCCTCTGTGATCTAAAAAAGTAGTGCCTGTCAGCGCTTTACCCAAATTTCCCTTTATACCTAATGAAGATTTCTTTCCATTTTTTTTTTATTGGGATATACTGTTATGTATTTATTTATTCATTTGTGTTTAATATATTTAGTTATAAGAATGAGTATAGAAATACAGTGAGATAGCATCAATTTGACATTTCAGTAATAAAAACAGAAAAATAGCAACATAATATTATTATTATTATACAGGATTTACATAGCGCCAACAGTTTGCGCAGCGCTTTACAATATAGGGAAGACATTATAATCACAATACAATTCAAGACAAGATGGTGAGGAGGGCCATGCCCGTGAGGGATTGCAATCTAAGAGGGAAGTGCAAGTGATACATAAGGAGGTAGCTGTGTGGGGATGAATTGTTTGAGAAAGAGTTCAGTGGTTAGTTTGAGGTGGGATAGGCTTCCCTAAAGAGATGAGTCTTTAGCGATCGCAGAAAGGCAGTCAGAGTGGGGGAAAGACAGACAGGTTGAGGTAAGGAATTCCAAAAAATGGGAGAGGCTCTAGAGAAGTCCTGGAGGTGAGTATAGGAGGAGTTGACGGGGGAGCTGAAGTGGAAAGCAGGAGGTCTTGGAAGGAATGTAGGGGACGGTTACAGTGATACTTTGAGACAAGGTTGGAGATATAGCCGGGGGCAGAATTGTGGATGGCTTTGTAAGTGGTTCTTAATATTTTGAATTTTATCCTTTGGGCGCTTGGAAGCAAGTGCAGGGATTGGCAGAGGGGAGTTGCAGACACTGGTGAATAAAAAAAAAAAATACAACACATTGTTGCGTAGAAGGTAAAGCGAACAGAAAAAGCAAGGCAGCTAGTCGGCAGGGGTTGGGCTTTATCTAGTAAGGCAGAGTGCAATACTATAATGAAGGTATGAACAGATGAGTGTAAAACCTGATAAGTTAAATAAGGCATGCATGTTCTTCATGAGAAGAAAAAATGAAATAGTTAAAAAAAAGTAGTTGTGTTAGGAGTCATATGAAAATTGTCATATTGGAAAAAAGGGGAGGAGGGAGGGGAAAGGCGGGGTCGGAAGGGGGAGGATATGTGGGTGGAAAAGAGATGAATCCAAGAAGAATAGGGGAAGAGATACAAAATTACTTGGAAGAATTCAGGAAATGATAATAAGTTCGGGTGATGTGATTAATATTTAGGACCCAGTGGGACCATATTTGGTTAAGTCTGTCAATTTTATAAGAAGCAATAGCTCTGGCCTCTTCCATCTTCATAATCACATTGACTTTGTTTTTCCATTCCATAACAGCAGAAGGGAAAGTCGATTTCCAATGCAGAGGGATTAAGGTTTTAGCTGTGTTACATAATTGTTAAGGTTGATTCAAGACACAGGTCCATAGAGTTCAACATTTATCAAGTGTATGTGTAAAGAAATTTGTGAGAGTCATTGGTGTCGTGCAATAAGTAGGAGCGTGCCTGAAATAGAGGAGGAGAGGGAGAAAGTTTTGAGACCCAGTGATGTATCTGAACCCAGAAGGGAATAATCAAGGGGCAGGTCCACCAAATATGTCAGATGGAACCAAATGCGGACCTACAGAGCCAGCAAAGATCGGGAGAGTCAGGGAATATTCTATGAAGTTTGTCAGGAGTGAGGTGCCATCAGGGCCGGCCTTAGGCCTTTAGGCGCCCTGTGCGAGAAAGCTTTACATTGTCATCCTGAAACTGACAGGATGACAGCGGCTCTGATCTCCTACCCGCTCGGCCATCCTGACAGCTGCGGGTGCGGCTTCTCTCCCCCTCACCGCTCTGCCATCCTGACAGCAGGCAGAGCTCCCTTTTGCGCCCCCCCCTGAAGTGGGGGGGCGGACGAGGGAGCGCTGTCATATCGGATGGCCAGCGGTGAGGGGGAGAGAAGCCGCCCACAGGACGAGCTGTGACAGCCGCACGGTGCCCTTGTTGCCATGGCGCCCTGTGCGGCCGCACAGCTCGCACACCCCTAAGGCCGGCCCTGGGTGCCATCTAGAGAATCATTTGTAAGTTGATTCCTGTGTTTTGGCACTAATAGAGCACTTGTGTTAGAAGGCAATCCGTTCCCATTGGATATTAGTAAAGGAGCATGTTTCCCACAAACACTTAATATGAGAGGAAGGGGAAACCAATTTCGTTATAGTGTCAATAAGCAGAGAATAGCGAGTAGATATCAAATGGAAAGTGGGAGAGGTGTCATTGAAAAGAGATTCAAAGGGAGTAAGGGGGCAAGAAAAAGAAACCTTAGGAGGGTCAGAGGAGATGTAAGATTTAATTTGGAGGTAGGAAATCAAAGGATTGAGGCAAGGGATGTGAGTTTAGATTTGGAGATGACCAATCCAAGAGAGATAAAGTCTCTCACCCCAGGAGGTGGAGAGGAACGGCAGTCAGATAGGAATTAGTGGGAGAGACTTTGTGGAAAGTCAAAATTATCTTGAATAATAAGAGTGTTAGTTTTAGAGAATTTATGAAATTCACCTGCTGCATGTATAAGAGGAGAGAGACATTTAAGCTTAGGAAGTATTTTGTTGGAAGAGATTTCTTTCCATTTTAATATTTGTATATTGATTTTCTTATCTATCTATATTACCAACACTGTGATTCCTATAGTAGTGCCGTGCAGTACTCTATCTTTCTTTCAAGATCTCTTACTAAGTAAACTAATCTCTTTTCCTCACTCCCTTCTTACATTCTACTCCACGTCTCTCTTTCAAGATTAATCTCCTTTCATCTCTGTCTTAATTGTCCACATATACTGTATGGCTTCCTCCAATAAACTGTGCTCTAACACAGTGTTTCTCAACCTTTTTTCAGTCACGCCAACCTTTAAAAAGTATGCAAAATCTTGAGGCACCCCAGATGTAAAAAGGATAAAAGTTAAAAAAATTAAAAGATGCGTGACCTGTTTAAAATGGGTGCCAGACACTTATCCTAGATAAGGGTCTGTATTGGTTTTTAAGAAAGGACCCACAAATATGTGAATCTCCCTTAACATCAGAGTCCCTATTTACACTAGGAGCCCTCTTCACATCACAGTTCCCCCTCTCGCACTAGGAGCCCTCTTCACACAAGAGTTCCCCCTCTCGCACTAGGAGCCCTCCTCACAGAGTTCCCTCCTCTCGCACTATAGGAGCCATCTTCACCTCAGAGTTCCCCCTCTCGCACTAGGAGCCCTCCTCACAGAGTTCCCCCTCTCACATTAGGAGCCCTCCTCACAGAGTTCCCCCTCTCACATTAGGAGCCCTCTTCACCTCAGAGTTCCTCCTCTCGCACTAGGAGCCCTCTTCACCTCAGAGTTCCCCCTCTCGCACTAGGAGCCCTCCTCACAGAGTTCCCCCTCTCGCACTAGGAGCCCTCCTCACATAGTTCCCCCTCTCGCACTAGGAGCACTCTTCACCTCAGAGTTCCCCCTCTCGCACTAGGAGCCCTCCTCACATCAGAGTTCCCCCTCTCGCACTAGGAGCAGTCTTAACATCAGAGTTCCCCCTCTCGCCCTAGGAGCCCTCTTCACATCAGAGTCCCCCTCTTTCACATCAAAGTCCCCATTTCACATCAGAGTCCTCAGTGCACTCTTCACAGAGCCAATCAAAGTCCTAGTATCACATCAGGGGAGGATGGGAGGCGAAGTAGGCCTCAATGGAGGTGAACTTCTGTCCTCTTATGAATGGATCTCACCATTCCTAGATTGGCATAATTTACTTTCATGGTGCTGGCGCTAAACCTGCCTGCACAGAAAGGCATGGCGCTGTGCAACAATATTGATGCACCCCTGATAAAGCCAGAAGGTTGAGAATGGCTGCTCTATCAGCGTGGCCAGAAGGCACTAAATAGGAGCAGAGGTAGTATAGAGATGGCACTTTATTCAAACACATACGCAAAGCGTTTTATGCAAAAATACCCCTGATGAAGCTACTAAAGTTGTAGTGAAACATGTTGGCACAATGTCTTGGTGGAAGCCATGCAGTATGTGTGAAGAAGAAATATAGAGACTTGTGATAGAGCCTTATCTGATTTCCTCACTCCCTTCTTAGATTCTACTCCACTCACAAGTCTCTATCTTATGTGTCCACATATACTGCATGGCTTCCACCAATAAACTGTGCTCTAAAGTAGGGATGTCCCGATGCCACTTTTTCAGGCCCAAGTACAAGTACATCCCCTCATGTACTTGCCGATACCAATTACCGATACTTTTTCTTAAAGGGACAGGTGACTTTAAATGATCCATAGTACAACTACATGTTATGTACTATGGATCATGATTTAACCTATTCATGTTAGCAGTGGAGAATTGTAACTCTATTGCTGGAGTGTAGTGGAGGTGTGTGCTGTATATATGTACTACATATACATTACACACGTCCAGTACACTATAGCAATAGATTTACAGCCAGCCCCATCCCAGCTTCCCTTACTCACAGTTTCACTCCGATCCCCGTAGCCTCACGCGATGCCTCTTGTAGTCGGCGCTGGGCAGGATCGCTGCATCGCATCTCGGTGCTCAGCTTGTGGGAGGCGCTCACAATTCTGCCCTGCTAACATGAATAGGTTAAATCATGATCCATAATACATATACAGCACATACGTCCCGTACACTGCAGTAATAGAGTTACAATTATCCCCTGCTAACATGAATAGGTTAAATCATGATCCATAGTACATAACATGTAGTTGCACTAAGGATCATTTAACCCATTCATGTTAGCAGGGGATTATTGTAAATCTAATGCTGCAATGTACGGGACATTTGTGCTGTATATGTACAGTACATATAGATATACAATTCTCCACTGCTAACATGAATGGGTTAAATGATCCGTAGTACAGGGCTACATATTATGTACTACGGATCATTTAACCCATTCATATTAGCAGAGGATAATTGTAAATCTATTGTTCAGTGCATTCTATATGTAGTATATAGTACATGTACATATAGAGTGCCTGCAACAATACATTTACAATTATCCTCTGCTAACATGAATGGGTTAAATGATCCATAGTGCAGGGCTACATACAGATCATTTAATCCATTCATGGTATTATGTATTGTCTGCACTGTATTAGCAGTATATACAGTATATGTAATACATATACTGTATATACTAATACAGTGCAAACAATACATAATTGCAGAGAGCTGCCATGGAATTAAAACAAATGGATTGAGCTTGCTCTGCCCAATTGTTTACGTTCGGGCCAGAGCTGTCAAAAAGCGGCAGGAGTTCGGCAGCATTGGACAGCGGACCTTTTTTTTCATTTCAGTGGAGTCAGCGGCTGTCGTTCATCGTGATTGATGTGGATCTACATCGCCGGATGACGTGATTGACCTTTGGATTGAATCGATGGCCACTTATTTGTTTTGCGTTTTTACTAATAAAGGGCTTGTGAAAAATTGCCTTGTGTTTTTTGTTCAATTAAATTACTTTTTGAAGGTGTTGTGTGTTTATTTACTATTTTCTTTGGTGAATGAGTAGGAGTAACAACTATCCCTTACTCATTCACAAGGGTGGGGCCGCATCTGGGTGCCCCTTTTATGAAAGGGGCACCCAGATGCACATAAGATGCAGATAAGCCCCCCTGCCTGCCGACCCCCACTACCACTGGGCCAGGATTGTGGGGAAGAGGCCCCTGTCCTCATCCACTTGGGAACAATGTGCTTTTTCAAGGGGTCTTCCCCTGGCAAAACACCCTCCCAATGTCAGGGGCATATGGCCTGGGGGGGCCCATGCTTTGGCCTGGTATGGTGCAGGATGGGGGGAGCACGCTAGACCCCCCCATTTCCTGCCCTGCCAGGCCGCTGCTTGGATTAAGGGTCTGGTATGAGATTTTAGGGGGGACCCCACTTTTTTTTTTGAGTTTTGGGCATTGGGGTCCCCATTAATCTTCCTTCCAAACCTAGAGGGTCTAGTGTGACTTTGTAGGTGAACCCCACGCTTTTTTTTTTTTTACATCAGGGGTCACCCCTTACATTCATATATAATATTTCCAATGACTATAGTGCAGTGGGAATGAGAGATGCACAGATCCTGAGGGGTCACAAAATAAATCAATATTACAGTTTATGTGGCAAGAAATGAAGGCATCAGAGACGACCTATTGTCACACCAATAAAAAGAAAGTCTTAATTCACCCGTTAACTAAGCCCATCTATTATACAATGGAGGATTTTATTTCTTCAAATCTTTTGTGTCATTAACCATTTTCTCCCGTCTTGGGGTAATAATGGCTCCGGATATTGGATTTTCTCATTGGGCGTTATCCATTCATCAGTCCTATCAATTACTCCAGCTCTCCTAGAATGTTGTGAATCATTGTCCTACATGACAAATGTATGTTTCCAATGCCGGCTACATGCATCGATTTGCTAGTTATTGAATGAAGTATTTGATTGTTCGGTAGATAAAAGATGAATATTAGTTCACAGAGTGCTGGTGCCTTTCCATAGATCTAAATGAAAAGTCAGCTTGCATGCGCAAGGATTAGAGGAGAGCATATTAAAAAGGAGTTCTGGCGGATGATTGTTTTAAAGAGCAACTGCAACGAGGTATCATACTCTTAGTCTTTATTGAAAAGTAGTTTTCCGACCTTTCACACAATAGCGTGGCGCTGAACATGCAGGATTCATACATTTAGCGCATACTATTGCACAGTGGACAATGCCGCATGCATGCAGTACTTTCACTGTGCAGCATTATTGCAATAGCACGTGCTGTGCAGTGCTACAGCACATGCCCACTAGTAGGTGTGTCAGGGTGCCATTAAAGCAGTAGCGAACCGTTGTGTAAATGCATGGCACACCATGCTTGTACATTAGGGTACAGTTACCCTATAAGTGTGCCCTACTCCAACAATATCAAATTGACCTTCAGTCTCTCTCTCTGTCCCCCACCACCGCCGCTAATTTCTATAATCCCAGGCCATTGGGTGGCCACTGATATTCGACACTAATCAGCCCCTGCTGCTGCCTTTCACCTTGTGACTTGCTAAAGGGTTACAATGTTGGAGTCTGATCACTTGGGGGAGAGGAGACTGAGGAAATGCTTCCTCCTGCCTGCAGTAGACTGTTAAAGAGGAACTCCAATCCCAACCCCATCTTACCTGTGACTCTGGGTATTCTTGAGAAAACATTCTCATCTACCCAGCAAATCCAGTGTCGTTGCCAGGAACCGGATCTGAACCCAGGGCCTCTGCCTTAGCTAGCAGTGGTTCTACCTGTTGAGCCACCTTAGAACCTTGGATAGCTCTTTGCCTGATCTCCTGGGTAATCCTCAGTGAACTCCTGAAAACACTCTGAACTCCTTGCTCCTCCCTTGAACTTCCCATTTAAGCCATGCCTCTACACTTCCTGTTTGCCAGATTATTGTGCTCCTGCCAATATCTTGCTTCCTTGCGCCTCCTGTGATACAATCCGCTCATACTGCTACCTGTGTACCGACCTTTGGCTGCTGATTCACCGACTACTCTCATCGCCTTCCACTTCATACCTGATATCTTTGGCTACTGACCTCGGCTTGATCTCTGACTACGCTTCAGCCTGCTCCTTGTACTACTACCATCTGCTTGTGTACCGAACCCGGCCTGTTTGATTACGACTTTGTCTGCTTTTTCAGCTACTGGACTCCTAACCTGATCCAGATCGTGACAGTTGTCCTACACCGGTCATTGGGAGCTGGTTGGCCATCGATCTCTTCCTGGTTTGGACAGTAAGCCCCCGATGACCCACCTCTGGGTCTACGCGCCAGCTGTTCTGTTTCCACGCTCTTGAAGCTTTCTTGGATATGTAATGTTGATATCCCTGGAAGTTGCAGGAGCAGGACCTAGGAGAGAATGGTGGCAAGACCGGGGCCAAAATAAAAATGTAAACAGACCCCCTCCCAAAAAATAAGACTTTCTAATATTGTGCAGGGGGGAGATAGCCAGGGGAATTGAATAGAAAGAGTAAAAGTAAGCTTTTATATCATCTCAGCTTGGCAAAGTCACTGACTGATCTTCAAGGACTGCGTTATGTGCTTTTTTGAAAAATTATACTGTTGCTTTATATTGTGTTGTGACAGGAATGTATTTGTTCAGAGATGTAAGGTTAGCGAAAGGTGCACTTGGATGTCAGCAGTGTTAGAACAATTATTCAAGCATCATGGGACAAGTGCTTTGCTACATGAGGGCCAATATGTTCATTAAAGAAGTTGTGAGGTCCCAGCATATCCTGTTATAACATCAGCATTGTAATAGGAATACATAGACGAGTTGTTTCTGATAATACAATCAAAGCTTACTTGAAAAAGATCCCTTGTATGTAGTGAGTGCTGCCCTCTGTCTGCTCATCACTTCCATCAACTTCCTGGATTCCCATTGTGCTCTGCGTCTCCTTCCCTGCCGCTTGATGTGATGCAATCTCCATTTCTCAAGACCACATATCCCATCATGCATTGCATCCAGCAAGCAGTGATGATGTTACACTGTTCAGATGTTGAGGTATAATTCAGAAGGCAGGCTCTGTGGGATTGTAAAACACAAGGAAGTATATATTCACAGGGCTGAGTGAAATGGTGTCACTGTATTGAGAAAGTACAATTGGCATCTTCAGTAAGTAAGGTTTTACACTTCTACATAGATATGACTATTAGGGGTGGAATCGAAATTATGGAATTTAAATATAGAAATTTATATTTATTTTTAATTTTTAAACATAGATTCTAGGGCTGGTAATTATTAAAATGTTCGTGTTCGATTAATTGAAAAAAGTTTAAAACGATTAATCGATTAATTTCGATTAATTATAACGCACACACAGATCCAACTACATTGGCCTATACACATACGACACTCACCGGCCCAAGTGGCTCCCTCGGCTAATGAAGGGGGGAGGAGTCCGGTGACGCCACGGACATCGACGTCACCGGAATCCTCCCCCCTTCCCTTCGTTAGCCGTCACGGACATCGACTTCACCGGACTCTTCCCCCCTTCCCTTCGTTAGCTGACGGAGCCACTTGGGGAAGGGGGAGGAGTCCGGTAACGTCCATGTCCGTGATGTCACCGGATCGCCGACGGGACTCCCGGAAGCCGGCGGAGAGGTGAGTGTTTTCATTAGCGATCAAAATTATTTTAATCGATCAAAAATTTTAACGATTAATCGAGAAATTAATCTTTAATTTCCACAGCCCTAATAGATACCCTTTACCACTGAAGCGGTGACATGTCTATGAGGGCTTTGGGGTATAATTTGGCAGCTCTGGTGCCAGAAGAGATAGTTTGCGTGACAGTGTGTGTGGTCTGGTGTGTCCTTCTGTAGAATGTTCTGAGTCCACTTCAACAATGTAACAAGGTGCGCTGTAGACAAGGGGTAGGCAAACATCGGCCCTCCAGCTGTGGTGAACCTACAAATCCCATTATGCAACTGCCTCTGGGAGTCAAGTCTGTGGCTGCCAGAGTCTTATAATGCCTTACGAGACTTGTAGTTCCACAACAGCTGGAGACTCATTTCACTGTAGACTCATCCAGGGACGTCCCAAGGCAGGGCGTCAACCGGAGCGGGTACCAGGTGACACCCAGCAGTGACAATATTGCACATGCACGTGACGCCATTGTTATCGCGCACGAGCAGTTGCTGAAGAGGGGCCCTTAAGGCATACCTTATCTGACCGGGTGAATGTCCCTTCTCTCAGAGCAACTCTCAGACTCTCAGTCCATGACAGAGTGCCAGACTTTTCAGAGGAGGTGACACCAAAATGAACCCCACAACCCTCTAGTGGTGCCACTGGACTCATCTATCCTGCATTTGGTCCTCAGCATTTTATTCAGTTTGCAGTGATCTAATACAGAAATGTTATGGCTCCACAGTGCTCACAGATGTCATAAAAAGCAGAGCAAGCCACACAAGTGCTGGGATGCTTCACTTTGATTTAATCATGTATATCTGCTTCACATTCCCCCACAGGGTAACACAATGGAGGTCTCTTTTCCTTTATCCAATGGCTGGACTCTTGTTCTAGTGTATATTATGCTGTGTTTGTGGACTGAGGTCCCCATTCCATTCTACAACCTCTATTATGTTTCAATGGCTGAGCGACAGAACCCGTTTTCACCTGAAACACTTGCTGATGAGGCTCTGTACCTAAGCTAGCTAATGAAGATAATGCCTCAGAGGATCTTTAGTCCCAGCATGCCTGGCTTCCCAGGCTAGATTATATAACCTCTTTAATAGCCTTCTTTAAATTAGTAACTTGAAAATGACAAAATCAACATAAATTAAGTTAAAAAAAAGGTAGAAAACTCTGAACATAGAAGATTTAGAAAATCAAGAATGTTACTGTCCAATTTGGCCGGTGTTTAAATAACCAGGAGCTTTTTTCAAAGACATCAAAAGCAAGGGTGATCTATAGCGTGATAAAGATAGGCCTGGAGCTAGGAAAGAGAAAAAAAAATGAGCGGAAGGCCTACATGACAGGGTTGTGAAGGGAAACCAGGTTACAGAGGGTTAAAGAAAGATAGAGAAAGTAAAGCAGGGGAGAAGAGGTGGAAGAGGTCTGCGAAGGGGGACTTTGGTGGGTAGTCTGTGAAAAGGGACTTTGGAGGGTGGACTGTGAGAAGGGGCTTCGGAGCGTGGTCTGTGAGGAGGGTCTTCGGAGGGTGGTCTGGTAGGAGGGGCTTTGAAGGGTGGTCTGTTAGGAGGCTCTTCGGACAGTGGTCTGCGAGGAGGAACTTCAGGTGGTGGTCTGTGAGTAGGGTCTTGGGAAGGTGGTCTGTGAGTAGAGTCTTGGGAGGGTGGTCTGTGAGGAGGGTCTTCGGAGGTATGGTCTGTGAGGTGGAGCTTCGGAGGGTTGTCTGTGAGGGGGGGCTTCGGAGGGTGATCAGTAGACAATGGCACAACAAAAACATTCTTTTCAGATGAAACAAATAAAAAGGTTTTCATTTGTTTCGCTAAAGGAAACTAATTTTTACGTTGTTTCTGATTCGGAGGCAACGAGCCTACGAATCCGAAACCGCAGAATGGGCGACGGCCTTATCGCGTTGGGAGGAGATTTGGGGTAGTCTTCTTATATTTATGTAGGCATGGAGCAATTTTGTAGTGGAAGAGCAAATGGATATAAGTAGATACTGTATAAGGGTTTGGTTGCCATTCTAATAGTGAGTAGCCACCGGTGTGGTGTTGGGAGGAGGGATACACAGGTTTTATTTAGAATTGGGGTGGCTCAACAGGAGGGGGGTGTTGCTGAATGGTGCACAATCAGTGTGAGGGGTGCTGGTGTAGAGTGACGCCACTAAGAACCGGGCAGGGAGATGTGTAAGGACTCTTCTTACCCAGCTCTTAGCAAGCTGGGACGCTCTGGCTGGTGTCCTGCTGAGCCCCTGACAATCAGTGACATCATTAATTGCCAGGAGCTGGGTGGGATGCCAGTAAGAGCATCCCAGGTTGCAAAGAGCTGAGTGGGGAGATTTAAGGTGCAATACACCCTTACACATCTCCCTGCCCGATTCTTAGAAAACTGGGCTTTGACTTGAAAGGGGGAGGCAGACACAATGCAAACGCAACTTTGTTTTACACCCCCTCCCCCCATATGACCCCAAAGAGATGCCACCTGAGGCAACAGCCTCATCCTGCCTCATTATAAGGAATGGCGCTGTTTTCATAGCTTTGTCACTGCGAACAAAGCACATCACTCGTGTGTTTCTGGAGTGCCATGAAAAATAAAGGTAGCCCTGATTAAATCACCATTCACCTCTAAGGGTTCTTGTACATGGTGAAGGGGTGGGGGAGGGGGGGGGGATAGTGGTCTGATATCAATTCCCATCTCCCTTCTATTGAATTGCAGTGCATCCCCTCATTCCTCATGCTGGGTATACTCAAGTTACTTTGACTTTTTATCATTTATACTCTTGCAGCCACGTGAATGACCTGTGCAGTCATCGTTGAGGTCAATGACACTTTCCTCTTTTCCAAAGCAGCTGATTTTCAGGTGACTGTCACAGGATCACATGCCCAGCTCAAGCAGCGTGTCAGATATTATCATTCAGTGTGTGTTGTCGCCTCTTCATATCGTCTTCTATTTTTATTCAACTGACTTTTGTGCACTGAATGCAGCTGGCACATTGCTGTGTATTGGACGGTTCAATGATATCAAGGTTAGTGACAGTAGACACCCCCCCCCCCATTAGGTCACACTAGATAACAGTAAATCAAACACCAACAGTACAGAGTACAGGGAAACCTTAACCCTTTTTTTTACCAGGAGCTAAGACCTTCTACTGTGAACAAATATCCTACCAAGCCATGTGAATACTTAGTAAAGGGGACATAAAGTCTGCTCAGTTTATTAGATATGCAGAGCAGTCTACAGCAGTTGTCCGTCTACCAGCATGGAGAAGGAAGGAAGAAGGGAAGAGCGGGGATCAGGGAGAGGGGCAATGTCTTACCTTGATGTGTCTATGTGTTTGTGGCGATACATACAGCTTACTAGCACACACAGGGGTGGCTCCATAGGACCTGGCAAAGGAAAGGAGCCACCCTAAAACAGGATATCAGGGCCAGTGCTCAGGAGACCAGCTGAATCTGCAGGAAACTAAAACTTTCAAACAACAAAGGAGCAGAGTCCAATGTAAGTGATATCAGCATTTAAAATAGCTAAAAAACCTTTTGATTTTATCATCACTTTAAGTGCAGTTTGCAATTATATAGGGTACATGGTGGCAGCCATATTTTTTTAATTTCCTACTCATGCCCTGCATCCTGCTTTGCAGGGCAACACAGTGGTTGCACCTTACTGCTCTTCCTTTTTAATGCAAGTCTATGAGTCACCTGGCCTGTTAAAAACAATGTACTTGTTGTGTGGCTTATAATATGAAGAGCATGATGACATACTAAGAGGGAGTTGTCCCAGGGGCCTTAGCTAGGGTGAGGCACTCGCCACGAGTGCAGCTGCGAGGGATGTGATGACTCACAGAGGGGGAGCGGGGCTGTGTGGACCAGTCTAACAGCCATCCAGCTGCAAGGTTCAGGTAAGTATATCTTTGTTATTTACATCCATAGACACAAATGGCCACTTAACTCTTGCAGCGTGGGGGTATCTCCACTGCAAGGGATATTAATAATCCTGCCCAGAGTTTTCCCTTAATGACCTCAAACATGACAGTGTTCAGGAATGGGGAATGGCTGCACATGCCAAGAACTGCATCCCTGGAGGAAGGGGAGATGGTCCCTCATACACTGAAGTTCTGGGTGTTTGCAAGAGGACGGCAGGGAAAGTTCATTTCAGGGGCAGGAGTGCGTCCTATTTAGAGAACCTGCCATTTGGCAAAAAGTGGGCAAATTGGCTTTGAGCCTATTGTGCAAAGGGGGGGTCCTCTGATTCCAGTTTATTAGAGGGAAACAATAGCTATGACAAGCCTCCTCTGGCTGTGTCTACAGGTGTAGCATCCTGTCCCTGTGCAGCTTTAGGTGAATCAAGTGGATTTTCTAAGTTTAGCTCAGCTTCAATGTTCCCGAACAGTGCAAAATGTTCGGTGACTGGTTTTATTTATTGCCTGGAGTTGCTTTTAAGACTCTCTACAAATATTAAACCTTGAAAGTAATTGTTCTATACCTTGCACCTGCAATAGCTAATAGGGTTACAGCAGTTGAAAGTAAATGGCATGTGGTTTTTAATGGTACATGTTCTTCATATAAGGGACAATTAGGCTGCCTGGCACAAAAAAAATTATATTTTGTTGGACTGCCTTTAGCTTTGATTGCGGCACACATTTGCCGTGGCATCACTCTGATAAGCTCATGCAATGTCAAAACATTTATTTCTGTCCAGAGTTGTATTAATTTTTCACCAAGATCTTGTAGTGATGATGGGAGAGTCGGAGCACTGTGTAAAGTCTTCTCCAGCACATCCCAAAGATCCTCAATGGGGTTAAGGTCTGGACTCTGTGGTGGCCAATCCATGTGTGACAATGATGTCTCATGCTCCCTGAACCACTCTTTCAAAATCTGAGCCCGATGAATCCTGGCATTGTCATCTTGGAATATGCCCAATCAGGCGTAACTAGAAATTTCAGGCCCAGGTGCAAGAAACCATGAAGAGCCCCTCCAACATGGGAAGGTGCTGCGGAATGTTGGCCTGCTGCATGCTGGGAGCTGAGGCAGTTAACGGGGCTCTCTTCCTCCTGTCCGTGCACACCCAAGTGGTGGAACTACCATAGTCGCAGCTGCGACAGGGCCCTAGCGTTCCACCACTTGGGGGGGGGGGCCCATTAACCACCAAGGTACCGACATTGCCTCCGGGGGCTACAGCTCCCAGCAGGCAGACACTCGGCAGCTCTTTCCCATGGCGGTTCATATGGGGGTGTGGGCGTTCTCCCCAGGGTTGTGGGCGGTCTCACAAGGGCTGCGGGCGGTCTCAACAGGGATGAGGGCGGTCTCAGCACGGCTATGTGCGGTCTCACCAGGGATATAAGTTGTCTCGCCAGGGCTGCGGCGGTCTCACCAGGGCTGTGGCGGTCTCACCACAGCTATGTGCGGTCTCACCAGGGATACAGGCAGTCTTACCAAGGTTCTGCAGGGTCTCAGGTGATAGAGTGCAGGGTTAGGGCTGCTGACAGCTCACCCACCCTCTGTGTCCGGGTCGGTTCTCTCTCTCCCTGTTTCCTCTCTGCCTGACAACGCTTCTGGACCCCTCCTTCCGGGGCCCTCAGATGCAGAGCTTGCCTGGCAGTAATATTATTACATCCCCCCCGCCACCACCCCTGATGTGGCGCGGCACATGCTACCCCTACCCCACCCAGCTTTGGCACTAGTGTCGATTAACTCCTCCCTCTCACTGCCCTGCTTGGACAAGCCTTGTTCCGTTGGAGCAAGCTGATGCATAGCATCGGGCAGGCTAGTGCCCTAGGCTATGCATTGGGCATAGCAGGCCAGGCCGCACGCACACAATCAAGATGATTCTGTGCAGGCTCTCTTCCTCTTCTCTGGGCCCCTTCCCCGGGCCCGGTCACGACCATGGTAGTTCCGCCAGTGTGCCCAATGTGCCATTAGCGAAAAAGAATCCATTGATGGAAAAACCTGGTCATTCAGTATATTCAGGTAAGCAGCTGACCTCATTTTTTGGGCACAGAACATTGGTGAACCTAAACCTGACCAACTGAAGCAACCTATTAGCTATTTGCTTAGCTAAATCCAGGTGGTGACGTTTTTGGCCACACAGTATAGATAAGCCCACTATTATTTGTATCAGCCAGAATATACAGCTTTATCCTGTGATTTAAGCTTATAATAAACTAGAGATCTGCTTTAGGGTTCACCAGCAATCCATTATGGGGTGCTGCCTCAGATTCAAGGACCAGCTGTCCAGAAAAAAATAAATAGGCAATGGCCATTATAAATGCTTGAAAACTTTTTTTTTTTCCCCACAGCATTGCTATTTGACTTTTTCATAGACATTATTTATAGTTCTGCCAGCATAACAGATCGTATAGATATTTACTTGGAAGATGGAAAATCAGGCCTTTAATCATCTACTTGAGTCTTCAGACTTGAAAAAAGTCTTCACAAGTCATAACAGTGACATACTGTCAGTTCCTCTCACAAGCAGTTTTCATGTGAGCTCTATATATTTGATAAACGTCAGATTAATTGAAAAGTTGGAAACATAGACTTAGTTTGTCATTCTTTAATTTATTCAGAAAATGTCCCAGATTTCAGTGATTTGGATTGAGAGGCTCCGTTTTTGATTTCTTCGCTGATATTTTAGGTGAGGGTGAGTGCCTTGGATGTGGGCCAGTGGCTAAAAGAGAACCTGTAGTGTGAGCTGTACATAGCTGAGGAAGACACTTCTAAGGAATATTTACCAGAAATATAGCGACCTTGCTTGGCCAAAACCGATCATAATGTTAAGGTGGCACTAAACTCAGGAGCAGGGCCACCATCAAGGTGGTACGGCCGATACTCATGTAAGGGGCCTGGTCAGCCTGGGGAGCCCGAGCCCCCATCCCACTGACAGCAGGTGTAGGTCCGGCGGTGTAGGTCCGGCGGTCCACCATTGAGAGTCTCAGATGGGCTGTGCAGCATCTATGGTGTGCTCTGCAGGTTCACTCTCAGGTATGTGTGGGGTCTCAAGAGGGCTCTACAGGATCTCAGGTGGGCTCTGCAGGACCTCAGGTGGGTCATCAGTGCAGTGCGTTACTAAGTCCAGAGTCCAGTGCGTTACTAAGTCCAGAGTCCTCATTGGTGAACCTAAACCTGACCAACTGAAGCAACCTATTAGCTATTTGCTTAGCTAAATCCAGGTGGTGACGTTTTTGGCCACACAGTATAGATAAGCCCACTATTATTTGTATCAGCCAGAATATACAGCTTTATCCTGTGATTTAAGCTTATAATAAACTAGAGATCTGCTTTAGGGTTCACCAGCAATCCATTATGGGGTGCTGCCTCAGATTCAAGGACCAGCTGTCCAGAAAAAAATAAATAGGCAATGGCCATTATAAATGCTTGAAAACTTTTTTTTTTTCCCCACAGCATTGCTATTTGACTTTTTCATAGACATTATTTATAGTTCTGCCAGCATAACAGATCGTATAGATATTTACTTGGAAGATGGAAAATCAGGCCTTTAATCATCTACTTGAGTCTTCAGACTTGAAAAAAGTCTTCACAAGTCATAACAGTGACATACTGTCAGTTCCTCTCACAAGCAGTTTTCATGTGAGCTCTATATATTTGATAAACGTCAGATTAATTGAAAAGTTGGAAACATAGACTTAGTTTGTCATTCTTTAATTTATTCAGAAAATGTCCCAGATTTCAGTGATTTGGATTGAGAGGCTCCGTTTTTGATTTCTTCGCTGATATTTTAGGTGAGGGTGAGTGCCTTGGATGTGGGCCAGTGGCTAAAAGAGAACCTGTAGTGTGAGCTGTACATAGCTGAGGAAGACACTTCTAAGGAATATTTACCAGAAATATAGCGACCTTGCTTGGCCAAAACCGATCATAATGTTAAGGTGGCACTAAACTCAGGAGCAGGGCCACCATCAAGGTGGTACGGCCGATACTCATGTAAGGGGCCTGGTCAGCCTGGGGAGCCCGAGCCCCCATCCCACTGACAGCAGGTGTAGGTCCGGCGGTGTAGGTCCGGCGGTCCACCATTGAGAGTCTCAGATGGGCTGTGCAGCATCTATGGTGTGCTCTGCAGGTTCACTCTCAGGTATGTGTGGGGTCTCAAGAGGGCTCTACAGGATCTCAGGTGGGCTCTGCAGGACCTCAGGTGGGTCATCAGTGCAGTGCGTTACTAAGTCCAGAGTCCAGTGCGTTACTAAGTCCAGAGTCCAGTGTGTTACTAAGTCCAGAGTGTTACTAAGTCCAGAGTCCAATTCATATACTGTTCTGCATTTCTGTATAATGTATTGCTGGGATTTGTAGTCCTCCTGCAGCCGGTTCCATTCTGCATTAGAGTGTAAGCTCCTCTGTACACAAACTAAAGTGACTGACTCAGTGTTCTCTTTATAGCCCTGTGGTATATGTCAGAGCTATATAAATGTATGATAATATTGTGAGACTGTGGAGCCAAGGTGGAGCCTTGAGCCACAATCAGCAACCAAACCAAAAGGGCTCGTCCATACCTGCACAATCAATGGGTGCTGGTTATCCCCAAAATGGGGACTTAGGGCTGGAGGCTTCATCTCATCCAAACATCTACAAAGTCCACATAACCCAAAGAGATGCCTCCTGAGGCAACAGCCTCAGACTGCCCCATTATAAGGTTGGCCCTGGCAGTATGTATGGAATTTCAAAGGCTGTGTTTCACCTGCTTTGTGTTGTGCTGCATTTCATTGGATGCAATATCACCTACTTAGGTATATTTCAACTTCAGGCAAAGCAGGTCAATTGCAGCCTTTTCTTGCCAAGAGCTGCAGTTTTCATTCGATAGCAGCTGCATGCATCAAACAGGCAATGCACCATATGACTAGAATTGCCCATTGATATGAACACTGAAGAACCCGTTTACCTGCAAAAAGGATTTGTATATTTTCCTAGCCACTCCTGAGATTTATACAACTCTGTCACACAGCACAGCGTTGTCTGGCAGGGCAGGAGACCTGATTTGTCTCTGCTGTAGTTAAATAGCACTTACAGGTCTTGCCCCTCCCTCAGCCTGTGACTGGACATTGAAAGGAGAAGCAGCACACTGATGAGCTAATCTGTCTGTCTCTCTGTGTTCTCCTTCTCTCAGCATGTCCGTTCTTAGCATATAAGCACTGCAACACATCTGATTGGCTCCTTTTCCTTACCCCAGTCTAAGCTTTGCTGTACAGGGAGGATACCAAGTCAGATTTATTCACTTACATGGTTTGTATTTCCCCATTTTTCACAAGTAGGATACTTTCAGTCTCCTGGATCTGAAGCAATTATTTTTGTCATCATATGCATGGTAGGTTCTGCAGTATGACAGAGGCAGTTCTGCTCATTCATTCTTTTTAACTAAAATGAAAACGGCACCCCTTCACCCCTTACCAGCCTGGCACATCTGTCATATGGGCTTTAATTCCTCCCTAGAGCGAGCAGAGAGGTGGGTATAATCCCTCTCGGAAACCAGCCCGCTACCTCCTTTAAATCTTGCAATCTTTCAGCAGGTGTGCCCCAAAAACTTGTGATCGCCTTTTATTTACCATACACTGCTCCAGCACTATAAAATAATATATCTGCTGCCACAAGCAAACCTAAATAATTGATCTACCTTGGCAAAGGCAAACTTCAGCTCCCAGACTTTGCCTGGTTCCACTGCATCAATACTCCCAGAGAGCAACAATGGCTTTGCAATACTTCCTGCTTGATCGTAGGTTTATTTATTAACCCCAAAGCGACCAGGGACATACATAGTACGTCACTGGCAGCGGGGCCGTTTAAACAGACTCACAGTGGCTAACTCTGTTTACATTTGTAGAGCCGACTGCCGGTTTTACAATAGAAGTGATTCTGGCAGCTCAGCTGCTGTCAGATCGCTTCTAAGGGCCGGTAAAGTGCCTGACAACCCCGCCCGTGTTTCCCGGTCTCCACTGCCCCTCCTGCCGGCCCGGGGTGGCATCTCCGGTGTCGGCGGGACCGGGAGCGACACGGAGCATCACTTCCGGTCCATGAGCTGTCATGTCTCGGCTCCTGAAGCCCAGCAATAAGCTATTGAAGTGCGATTTGCGTTTCAATAGCTTATTTAGAGTGGAAAGGTGACATTGTGGGTCTCTTGGAGCCCCAGTATCACCTTAAAGAGTACCTGTCACCACCAATATGCTATCACATGGGGGCTTGTAAGTACATTTTTCAAAAATTTTTGGGTTTGATAAAGACTTGTGCTAATATCGCGCGGCATAAAAATTTGCAACTGCCACCATTTAATTCTACAGGGTCTTGGCTTTCAGAGAATATATAATGTTTGGGGGTTTGAAGTCATTTTCAGGCCCAAAATGTGGATTATAACGTGTGCAAAAAAACCGAAAAAAGGCCTTGGCAGCGAAAGGGTCCTTAAAGGAGAACTATGAGGTGAGTGCTTTTCACTCACCTCATAGCTCTAGCCGACCTGTGACAATGAGACTGTCACAGGTCGGCTCAGTAGATCGGGAAGTGAGCGAACACATAGCGGCGTTCGCTCACTTCTCGATCCTGTCACGGCTCTCTGCCGTGACAGGGGAGGGGCAGGATTCCCCTTGCGGTATACTGCAGCGTCTCAGTATATCGTGAGCTGTAGCTCGCGGTATACTGAGCTTAGGGTGACGGAAGGACGCTAGTTTGTGTCCTCCTGTTACCCTAAGGAGAACTATGGGGAAAAGCCCTAACCCCATAGTTCTCCTTTAAAGGAGAACTTTAAAGTCGAACTATGGGGTTAAGGCTTTTCCCCACCGGCGTACGCTCACTTCTCGATCCTGTCACGGCTCTCTGCTGGATGCCCCCTCCCCGCTCCGATCCTCCAGCGCTGACTGGCGTCTGGCGGAACGGACGGGGGCGGGTAAAGCTGGCTCTGTCTCTAGATAGGCAGAGCCAGCTGTCACTCACGCAGCTGGGCGGATCAGACAGTAATGTCGGGATCGGCTTCAGCTGCGGCGTCTCAGTATACCGCGAGCTGTAGCTCGCGGTATACTGAGCTTAGGGTGACGGGAGGACGTTAGTTTGTGTCCTCCCGTTACTCTAAGGAGAAATATGGGGAAAAGCCCTAACCCCATAGTTCTCCTTTAAAGTTCCCCTTTAAAGGAGAACATTATATATTCTCTGAGGATGCTAGTTTGTGTCCTCCCGTTACCCTAAGGAAAACTATGGGGAAAAGCCCTAACCCCATAGTTCTCCTTTAAAGGAGAACTTTAAAAGAGAACTATGGAGTTAGGGCTTTTCCCCATAGTTTTCCTTAGGGTAACGGGAAGACACAAACTAACGTCCTCCTGTCACCCTAAGCTTAGTATACCGCGAGCTACAGCTCTGAGACGGCGCAGCTGAAGCAGATCCCGACATTACTGTCTGGATCCGCCCAGCTGCGTGAGTGACAGCTGGCTCTGCCTATCTAGAGGCAGAGCCAGCTGTACCCGCCCCCTCCCCCGTCCGTTCCGCCAGTCAGCGCTGGCGGATCGGAGCGGGGAGGGGGGAATCCAGTCCCTCCCCTGTCACGGCAGAGAGCAGTGACAGGATCGAGAAGTGAGCGAACACGGTATGTGTTCGCTCACTTCCCGATCTACTGAGCCGACCTGTGACAGTCTCATTGTCACAGCTCGGCTAGAACTATGAGGTGAGTGAAAAGCACTCACCTCATAGTTCTCCTTTAAGGGGGTTAAGCACGAGGCACCATAAACCTTGGAACGTTTTGCACACAAGGTGCTTACTCATCAAGTAAGTATTATAGTCACTCAGCAGTGAATATAATAGGTACATTATAAGTAAGCCCCTTGTGTGTGAAATGCATCAAGGTCTTTTCTTTTTCATTCTTTTTTTAAAGTACACAAGAGCCAAAACCATTAGGTATTAGGAATAGCAATACAATTTAGGTCCAGAAAGATGAACAACACGAGGAATGCATGTATTACAGTAAGATCAAGTAATAGCTGTACATCCATCTGTTAGGGGAATACAAATGTTGAGTCAAAGTCAGTAATGTAAGCTAAAGTGTTAACACTAGGGTACTAAAAGGATTCAGGGATATGGTGAAGCAGTATAGAGCTCATGATGGCGAGGGTCTAAATAGATCCTTGTAATATATTTTACGTTTGGTAGAGGTATGGAGGGGAGAATTGAAATCATTAGAGGTGAGAGATGCGTCAGGAAAAGAGGAGAGAGCAGTGGAGAAAAGAAAAAAAAGGACGGGATAGGGAAGGGGCAGCTGCTCTCTTCAGATAGGATTAATCGTGATCTGTCTTCAGTCTTAGCTCGAAATAATAGATCTGTATTCAGGAAAGAACTGGAATAGGTGCCAGTAAAACACAGTTTTAGGAAGTTTTAGGAAAGGAGGGGGGGTCCTCCATTCTCATGAATTCATTGACTGGGGAGACCCATTGTCCAATGGAAGGAGGGTCAGAGTTTTTCCATTTGGATGGTATACAGGGTCCGTCTTCATTCTGAAGATGATTTAATTAGAAGAGCTTCTACTGGTTTTTAGGGAGTAAGTTAAGAACCCTGTGGAGAAAAGCGGAAGGAATTTGAATTAGCAGGGCTTGTAGGAGGTATAATACATTAAGCAAGACTTTCATTGTTAAAATGTGGTTCCTCCAGAACGAGGTGTATGTTATTTTATTACATTTCTTGCAGTCGCAACTAATTGTTGTTAGAAGGTGTGGGAGGTTTCCTTTAAACATGTCCTCAATAGAAGGAGTAATGTTGGTTCTTATATATGTGATTCCAACTGCCCACTGAAATGAGAAATTTGATTTAATAGTGGAGAGTGTTTAAATAAGCTTATTAATATTTAGGGGGTTATTCACTAAGCTGTTGAAGGCAGCCAAGTGAATAACCGAGCCGAAGTGAAGTGAGCCGAACTACGTTCGGCTATTCACTTCGGCTCAGTACAGCTGATTTCAGCCGTACATCAGTCAGCCGGACATGCTCGCTGCCGTTCGCACCTATTCTCATAGGGGCCGAATGGCAGTGAGTGCATAGCTGAATGCCGCCGAGCGGCATTCGGCTCGGCTATTCTGCTCGGTACCCCCGTGATACCGAGCAGAATAGAAAATCAATGAAAAGAGTAAAAAAATAATATTTTTTTAAATTTAAATAAATATTAAATTTAAAAAATAAAGATTTAAAAAAAAATAAAAACAAATTTAAAAAAACAATTGGGCAGGGCAAGCAGTGACAGCTAGCTCCACCCAACTGTTTCCTATTGGCCGGGACCGGCCAATGAATAACTGGTTGGAGCCCACCTGGCCGGCTCCACCCAGTTGTTATTGTTTAATGACAGATCAGCATCCCCCGGTCAATTGGAGGACGCTGATCTGTCATTACAACTGGGCGGAGGCTTCAGGTGTCACTTCGGCTCAGTCGAGCTGAAGCATATGCCTTTGGCTTGGCTATAATGAATAGCCCGTACAGCTGTCCTTCTGTTTGACTGAACCGAAGGGCTCCGGGCGCCGAAGAGAGCCGAAGGATCAGCAGAAGCTATGGCTGGATCCTTTGGCCCCTACGTGAATAACCCCCTTAGTGTTTCCAATTTGGAAAGGTTGATTTTGTATCTAGAGAGGTTTGCATAACTATCCAGTTCTAGAAGAAGATTACGAATAGATAGTTAAGGTTTAGTTGTAAATAACAGTAAATTATCCACATATGAAGCAAATATATAACCTTAGCTTTACGCAGTGGATAAGGTTTAGTTCTCTACAAGTGTTATCTTTTGATTCCCTGGGAGGCATAAAGCCCACTTGGTCACAATGAGAATGGGGAATGAGATGTTTAGGCATGTTTTATTTGAAGATTTTAGAATCTAGGTTTGAAAGGAAAGTCTTTCTGGTACCTGTTTGGATGGTCTTAATTACGGTTAGTAATTCATCCTTGGAGCTTGGTGTCTTCATGGAATCCCTTGCCTGATGAGAGATGTTTGGTAAGCCAGAATGTACGAGTTAATTTGCTATAGTGATTTCTCTTACCTTGGGGTCTGTATTTTGCTCTGATAGGTCATATAGGGTTTTGAAAAAGTCTTGGAAAAAGTTGACCATGTCTTTTGAATTATTCAATTGGGGAAGGGACAGGTGGCGAAAGTAAGAGCGCAAATAAGCTTCTCTTAGAGAGTTTACTATTCATAATACAGATGTCAGCTGTAGAGCATTCTAGTTTTCATTTTACTCAGGAGCAAGGTATTTAATTGGTCACACTGGGGTGACTTCAGGAATTTCTTACGGGTCATTACTAATTTATGTATTTGAACCAGGAGAGGAGTTTAACAGTAGTAGGCCCAATTTGAATAAGGGATCCATGTATGACACATTAATTAGTAGCAAATAAATCTTTAAGTTCCTTCTCAATTACAGTTGTAGAATGGTCTTCTTGTATTAGACATTCATTTAGTCTCCACTGCCAAGGCTTCACAAATAGGAGCCCATGTTAAGGGTAATTGTGATAGGCGCACAGTCAGAATATGTTTGTAATTGTCGACCTGGTAGTAATTTAAGTATGAGTAACCCAAGTGGGATGGGCCATCTGAAATATCTGGTAGAGGGTACAGAGCCATTGATGTCAACTCCCAAAATCAGCAGGCCTTCTGCAAAGTTTGAGAAGTCCTCCAGGAATCTGCGCTGACCAGTTAGGGAAGTACACATTAGCAAACATCTCTGGTTGCACACCTATGGTTCCCTTCAGAAGAAGATATCTGCCTTGATCATCAGCCAATTGGTCTTTGAAAGACCAGGGGAGAGTCCTGGAGATAAGGATAGATAACCTTTTTGATTTTAAGTTTGGGGAGTAGCTGTGATGAGAATGAGTTCTCTAGTAGATAGGCAACATGTGTCTTCATTCTACATAACTCCCCCAATACTTTTTTGCAGTGTTTTTAGGTCCTTCACATTCATGTATACTAGTTTCACAGGACCAATGATCAAGTCAAGGGTAAGTTTATACCAGGAGGTGAATTGTAAAAGTTGAGTGGATATTAAGGACTGTGGGGCTCCATGAAATGCCTCATATTCGTTGGCTGGTAGGATAGGTAGTAGAAACACTGCTCCCTTTTGCACACTTTGTCCTTTAAGAGGTCATCAAGAAGATACAGGAGTAACAGAGAAGGGTTTTCCTCGGCATTAAGATGCTGGGATAAAGTTTACCATCACTTGCCCTCGTCAGAAGTCTTTCAAAGCCTGTAGGACTCACAATGAACATACAGGGTTGGGAGCCTAGTACACTACTCACTGACATCAGAGGGTTGACAGGTAAAAACAAGAGTTTGGTCAGTATTTGGATGCTGAATCTCTTGAGATATCCGTAATGTGAGGTTAATCAGTGAGAAGAGCCCACGGTAGTGACATCATTAGTAAAGCATTTCATGTGTCAGCATACATGGTGCAAGTGGGGCTTTGCATCATAGTTTGTGAACGGGTCTAGGAGGTGGCATCAAAATGTTCACAGCCTTTGCTTCAAGCAAAACAAAACAAAAGGTCAAAGAGGAGGACCTTTAGTATGTACTTCATTGATGGGGTGTGTGGGGGGGGTTACTATCAGGTGGACAATAGGGATTGGTAAGTATTACCTGCTATCTGGAAGTGTGTCTGCACCCTATTATAGAGTTAGATGTATAGCCTTTGCAATAGAACTCGAGGTCACAAGTTGGCAGGAGAGGTACATTAGGGTTAACTGTTTCCTGGAACTGTCAGCCATTAAACTTACTTGCTCGGTCTGGACAATGGGTCGGCGCTGTGGTAACAGAGGCATTTAGGGTGGACCTCTGGTATTCGCCAGATGTTCCAACCAGTTAGGTACTTATAGAAACAATGCTGTCAATTGTTCTGGTGTGTGTAGAAGAAATTGCTTTTCAACAATTTGGGGGATCGGAAGGCTAGTCAGCAGTGAAGGGCAGACCAAGAGCCTATAAGGGAGTTATAGTTTCCATGGGGTGCTCAAAGTGCAACTGTGTTTTGCCAGCAAACTTTCTGGTTCTGTTTCTGTTGGGAATGTGAGCAAGAGGACTTCAGCCGGAGAGTACTCAGCAACAGAACGCTGCTGGACAGTGTGGGAAGCAAGAGACTTTTGGTGACCCACTGAGGGGCGCCCTTCTTTCAAGTGGTGTCCAGTGCATGTGCCATATATGCCATACCCTGGATACACCACTAATTAACATAGCAGCAGATTCATGTTACAGTATGTGCATGTATGCTCAATTATGGGAAAGAGTAAAGCTGGCCATACACTGTGAATTTTAGCTGATATTTGATGAACTGCCTGAAATTCGCTCAATGGGTGGCCCTGCCGGTAGCCCTCTGTCCAACAACCTTCTATCAGAAAAATCAAAGCATCCAGTCGGAAAATATTTGGGCAAACAGTGATGGCAGTTATTTAGAGAGATCCATCCGTGTTGAACTCGATGGACATGTGTCTTTTTTCAACCTGACTAACTATGTAACTATGTGTTCAGGCATCAGTCAGTGTCTGCCCCCTACTTACAAGATAGATTCAAATCCTGGTGCCTGCGCAGTTCTTGGCTGTGTTCACAAAAATCAGATCAGACCAGCTCCTGCCGCAGCCTCCCACCTTGTGGCTCGCAGCAAAGCTACAATGTTGCAGTCTAGTCACTGGACAGGAAATAGAGGAAATGCTTCCTCCTGCCTGCAGCAGACTGATGACATCATCTCAGCCTAGACAAATTCACCTGACAAGAGTACAATGAATACTTTTTCAGGATAAAAGGTCGCCCTTTTTTGAAAAAGTTTACATGTTAGGAATTTATCCCTGGAGACTTGCATTGTTACTAAAAGGTCAGTATAATAAGCCCAGACCAGGCCCCTGAGTCCACATCCTCAGTGCTGCATACATACTGAAAGGGTCATCCCTATAATAAGGCAGTATAAGGCAGTTGCCTCGGGCCGGCTTCTCATTGGGTCACCTGCCGCCCCTTTCTGGCCAGAACGTCACAGGTTGCTAAGAGGTCTTATCAATCTGTGATGGTCTGGTTGGGGTCCTGCCCAGCTCATGCCAGCCGGTGACATCACTGGTTGCCAGGAGCTGAGCGGGACACTCTGGCTGGCGCCCTGCTCAGCTCCTGGCAACCAGTAACGTCAGTGAGCTGGGAGGGATGCTGGCCACTTCCCCCCGTCACATGCACCAGAAACCCCCCATCCCCATCCACCCTACATGCAGAGGGGCTAGAACACCTTTTTCCATCTTTGATGTCTGTCACAAAATAAGGGGGAGCAGTTTTTTTTAAATGACCCCAATACACACACTCATAACTCATTTTATCTCAAAAATCCGCAATCCTTTTTTGAGCTCCCGTGACTTTTACATATTTATTCAGAAACGTCCCCAAAACTCCTTTCAAATCAACTAACCAGCCATTTACACTTAACGGCCCTTTAAGGAGTTTTGTGTTTCCTTGCAGAAAACAATACATTTGCTACATTTATAACCAGTCGTCCGGCGGAGTCATGTGACACCACCTGTTGTGAAGCAGCATGTCATCCTGAAACAGATGCTTTAGTGCCGGTTATATGAGACGTCAAATTTTCACTACAATAGAGAATTTTTAGGACAAAGCCCTCTTGTGGAGACAAGGAAAGGTGAGCCTATGATGATTAGCATCCATTTATGGCAAAAAAAATGTTCACATACAGATTTCTAAGCAGGTTGTGACAAAGGTAACCTGCGTATTGTTATGTTGTGGGGAATTTTAACTAATTTGCTGTGTTTTTATGCAGCTTTTGCCTTAATTTTAATGCATGCATGGTTAAAAAATAAGAAATATATGCACAATAACAAATATAAATAATAAAAAAACCAGGGCGGGCACAGCTGGCTCTGCCTCTAGATAGGCAGAGCCAGCTGTCACTCACTCGGCGCTCTCAGTATATCTCGCAATAGCTCGCGGTATACTGAGCATTGGGTCACGGGAGGAGGTTAGTATATGTCCTCCCGTGACCCTAAGGCCCCATTCACAGTGAGCGGATTTCCGCCGCGATATTGCGAGAAGTCGCCGGCCAATGATTTTCAATGGAGCTGTCCTAATGTACAGCTCCATGTCGCCCGTCGCAGTCACAAGTCGCGCCTGCAGGACCCTTTTTTCGGCGCATGTCGCGCAATGTTTCTATTATTTATTGCAGCCCGACGGTGAAGGTCGCACTACCGTCGCTGGAACGTCGCCCTAGTCGCGCTATCCCGCCGCGCGGATCCGCTTCTGGAGGTATGTCGCTTAGTGTGAATGGGGCCTAAAGAGAACTATGGGGAAAAACTATAGTATATTCATTTTTATACCTTAAAACTGTATCAGCAATAATAATAATAATAATAACTAATATTACTATTATTATATAGGATGTATATAGCGCCAACAGTTTGCACAGCGCTTTACTATATAAGGAATACATAACAGTTACAAATCAAGACAAGATGGTTAGGAGGGCCCTGCCCGCAAGAACTTACAATCTAAAATAATAATAATGATGTAATACATTCCATATCTGTGGGATGGCATATCACCGTTTCTATAGATTTTAGTTTGGCCGGCTTGATGCTGATTGACTTGGAAGCCGGCCTCCCTGCAAATCAGCATCTAGCTGGCCAAACAGCATGGAGCCAGCTTCCCGGCTAATCAGGAAGCCGGGTGGTGAGTCATTACCCGCTGCCTGGCTTCCTGATTGGCTGGGAAGCTGGCTCCATGTTCCCTCGCGGGAACTGTTGGCCACAGGAAATCTCCCTCTGACCGGAAGTTCTGGTATTGGGGGTAAGTATATGAGCATTTGGGCAAATACTCGGTATCAGCACCGATCCCTACTTGCTGACTTCCTGATTGGCCAGGGAGGAGGCTCCATGCTGTTTGGCCCCCTCCATGCTGATTGGACAGGAAGCCAGCTTCCCAGCCAATCAGATTTGAGCCGGCAAGGAAGCCGGCTTCCCAGCCAATCAGCATGGAGCCGGCCACCAGCATGGAGCCGCCTTCCCAGGCAATCAAGAAGCCGGGCAGCGGGTATCAACACACCGCCCGGCTTCCTGATTGGCTGGGAAGCCGGATCTATGCTGATTGGCTGGAAAGCTGACTCCCCGGGCCAATCAACATTGAGCTGGCCAAACAACATGGAGCCGCTTACCGGCCAATCAGGACGCCGAGACGGTGGGTAATGACAAGCCATCTGGCTTCCTGATTGCCCGGGAAGCCTGCTCCATGCTAGCGGAAGTACTGGAATCGGTACTCAGTATTGGCGAGTACTGAAATATAAATATCAGTACTCATACTCGATACCGAAAAGTATGGGTGCATCCCTATAGTTAAAGGTACTTGAATGTATTTTTCAGCTTTCACTCCGGAGTTTAGTGTCACTTTAAGAAGAATGATAAATGAAGCCACAGCTCAGGTCAGCTAAACATGTTCCAGACTTACTATGACTGCTAGTGTGACCCTTCCTCATAACATAAGCATGAGGGGAAGATGTTACATAAGACTGAGTCACACACACACACAAATAAACACAGACAGATGAATGTGTGAAGCGGGGCGGCCTCTACAGTTGCAGAAATTCTGATGGAACGGAAAGAATAACAGAAGAATGGAGGATTTATAGGCATTGTGAAGACAATCAGAATGCTTTCTATAACATTTCTAATGAGCGTGACATAATATTTCTAAGAAAAGCACCCATCTGAGAAGAAGATATCATATTTATGCAAAAACAAAAGCTTATATATATATATATATATATTAGGGATGTATAGGGATATATATATATTAGGGATGTATAGGGATATATATATATTAGGGATGTATAGGGATATATATATATTAGGGATGTATAGGGATATATATATATTTGTTGTCAAAATGCCGAAAGTGCAATTTT
>NW_017306618.1:923590-924819 GCF_000935625.1 Nanorana parkeri | reverse complement strand
TATATATATATATATTAAGGATGTATAGGGATATATATATATATATATATTAGGGATGTATAGGGATATATATATATTAGGGATGCATATCGACGAAAATTGCACTTTTGTCAAAATGCCGAAAGTGCAATTTTTTTGCCGAAATAGCGATGCATCCCTGCTTTCTTTCCTCCCCGCAGGGCGCTGCTCTGTGTCCCAGTGGGGATGAGAGAAACTGTTACAGGCGGCCGAGCGGTGCGGGAGGAGAGCGTTGTGAGCGGCTGGCATCTCTCCTCACGCACCGCACAGCTTCCTGTCACAGTCAGGCAGAGCGGTGTGGGGGCGGAGACACCCAGCGCTGTCACAGGAGGCTGAACTCTCCTCCCTACACCATTTCCGCAGCTCCTGTGACAGCTGTCAGGATGGAGAGCGGGTACAAGGAGTCAGTGATTGCTGAGTGTTTGTAGATAATTGAGGACAGAGTATGATTACTATACCCTCAATTATGAATGAATGGGAAGAGATCTACATCACCTCCTGTCCATTCATGATTGTGATTATAGTAAACAGGAACACTCATAAAGGATTCCTGTTCATTGATAACAGGGGACACAGAAAAAGAGATTGACAGCTCTGTGTCCTCAATCTCTTCTTCTATTTAAAAGGGAAATATCAGGGCTCTGTTTAGACCCCTAATATTTCCCCGAAGCCCCTAAAAGTAAAGTTAAAAAATATAAATATTTAATAAAAATGAATAAATAAATAAAAATACAATATAGAAAAAAGAAAACGTTTATAAATAATAAATAAATATAAAATATTTGTTTTAAATGTAAAAGTTAGAACAGAAAACATTTTGGCTTTGGGCCTGACGTTGTTTTCATTTTGGCTTCATTTGGGTTTTGAAATGGTCATTTTTTCCATATATATACACAAGGGCACACTGAGCTGCCAAAGCAACCCCTCCCACTCCAGTGATGAAGACTACAACATCTGTGCCCGGAGAGGAATATTGCAACCAAAGATGTTTTGTTTTTATTTAAAGAGCCGCTGAGGCTCTTTAAAGTTGGAAAGTTGGAGTTATGCTTTAAGCCAACATGTGCCGGGTCCTCTGTTTGGGTAGTGATGGGCGGGGGGCTTGGTGCGGACCAGTGACGTGCGGTACCTCTTGCTCCTGGTGAGGCATTCCCCAGCGTCACCCCCAGGACGTCCCGCCCCCCCCTCCCCCGCCTAGGTGAGGCTCTGTCTCA
>NW_017306618.1:909360-923573 GCF_000935625.1 Nanorana parkeri | reverse complement strand
GGGGGGGGTTACACCAAAATGACTGCCTGTTTTAGTGTGCTTTTATGCGTGTTTCAGTGCGTTTTTATGATTTAGTGTGTGTTTATGCACATTCAGGACCTGTTCACCTATATGTTACGTTAATTCAGGGATGGCCAAACTGCGGCTCTCCGGCTGTGGTGGAACTACGAATCCCATGAGGCTTTGCAAGATTCTCACAGCCACAGACATGACTCCCGGAGAGAGATGCTTCATGGGATTTGTAGTTTCACCACAGCTGGAGGGCCAGAGTTTGGCTACTCCTGTGTTAATTGCACAACACCGACCATGCGTTACAGTGTGGCAGGTGCATTGTGCCGCCATTCATTTGAAAGGCACATCCCGGATGCAGTACTCTGCAAGGCAGCGCAATGCGTTTCACCACAGTACAATGTGCTGCGTTGGGAAAAAGTAGTGCATACACCAAGTTTGTTTCCACAACACAACGCAAGGTATGGCCGTACCACGCATTGCATTGTGACCTGCAGGTGCGTTTAAGGATGCCTTTAAAATGAATGCCAATGCAACTGTCACACTGTAACGCACGATAGGTGCGTTAATCACACGGCATCATGCAATTAGACCCCGATCATACCATTGTGTTCCATGAACATGTGTCAAACGTGGGGGGAAAAATGCACGGTTTGATGCGTTTGTGGGACCATTACTTATGATGTAAAACGCGGCCAGGAAAACGCACTGTTTTCTCGCACGTTGAAATGCTCACAAAGGCACGGGGGGAAATGCAGAGAGCAGGTTGCAGAATTTGTTACATGCACTACTTTCCCGCGTGTGCAGGAAGCCACTGCAATCAGTGGAGAAACATGAATGCACGCCACCGTGACGCATGTTCCTGGTATGCGATGGTGTGAAGGGCGACTGAGGCAACGCATAGGTGTGATAGGGCCCTCGCTGCGTTTACGTGCGTCTTTATGTGTGTCTTCATCCATTGTTTTTAATACAAAGCGTTTTTGCCCCGATTTCCAATGTCACCACTGCAAAAAAAAAGGTGACAACTCCTGGGGGGATCAGCCTCCTAGTAGACACCGCTGTATATCCCATGAGTAATACCGCAGGGTACCTTTTATGAATAGCAGGGTTCGATATCTCCATCATATCGTCATACCCCCCTCACACACACACAGGGGTGGGTGGGGGCCAGTGTGGCCCTTCGCCTGTGTGTGATACAGCGCTGTGAGCAGACACAAGGCAGGCCGGCTTCCCCGGTAGGCTGCGCTGTGATTAGAGGGCTGGGAATAAAGCAGCGGCGAAGACTGAACACACACAATCCCAGTCTATAGACGGCACCGGAGAACCTCCTTCCCGCACCGACACATGGAGAGGCGCCCGTAGGAGCCGGCAGAGCCCAGCGGACACCGAGGACCGTGCACCGGTAAGTGGCCCTTGTGTCACCGGACAACTTTGTGCGGCTTCCCCCTGAAACTTCCAGTGTGACCTGAGGACAGGCTGTGATCCCCCCCGATCACCCGGGACACCGGATCACAACGGGCACCAAGGGGTTGCTAGGCTGTAACCCGGGGCAACCTGTTAGCCTCTGATGATGCTGCGGCCGGGTTCTGAGGATGCAGGGTGACCCGCGGTTGCTAGGGGAGACGGCATCCCCAGCACTCATCCCTCTGCCTCAAGAATCGCCTACGATTGCATGCTGGATAGCCGTATGTATGCATGCTTGTGTGTGCATATATATGTGTGTGAATGTATGCATGTGTGTATATTAGTATATGTGTGTGAATGTATGCATGTGTGTTAGTATATGTGTGTGTGAATGTATGCATGTGTGTTAGTATATGTGTGTGTGAATGTATGCATGTGTGTGTATATTAGTATATGTGTGTGAATGTATGCATGTGTGTTAGTATATGGGCGTGTGAATGTATGCATGTGTGTGTATATTAGTATATATGTGTGTGTGAATGTATGCATGTGTGTGTATATTAGTATATATGTGTGTGTGAATGTATGCATGTGTGTGTATATTAGTATATGTGTGTTCGAATGTATGCATGTGAGTATAATTGTGTGGGTGTGTGTATGCATGTGTGAATGTGTGTGTATATTAGTGTGTGTGAATGTATGCATTTGTGTATATTAGTATATGTTTGTGCGAATGTATGCGTGTGTGTGTGTGTGTGTGTGTGTGTGTATATGCGTGTGTGTGTATTAGTATATGTGTGTGTGTGTGTATATGCGCGTGTGTGTGTGTGTGTGTGTGTATATATTTAGTAAATGTGTGTGAATGTATGTATGCATATGTGTGTGTATATATTTGTGTGTGTGTATATAGATATAGATCTATCCATATCTATACACATGGCTATCCAGCGTGTGTGTTTTGTTCCTCTCACACATACATGATCTGGTGCGGTGATTTAATATGATGCAGCACAATGTATTGTAATGTGGGGCCGCACAGAAACATACATAACACATGTACCCACAGGGTGGTACACACGTTTAGCGAGCAGCCTGACAGATGACGGAGAATTGACTCGTTGTGTCCCCGGTGATGGAACGCTTGTGTTGTGGAAAATCCCGGCGGTGAAGGAGTTAAGCGTCATCTCTGAGGTGAGGGTGTTTTTACATTTGCAGTGTCAGCCGGCCGGACCCTCTGTTTTTGGGGATGGTGAAGTTCTCTGGGTCTGGCGGGGGCGCATCGCCCGGCGTGCCGTGTCTGCTGGAGAGATTGAGTGAACTCTTTGGACTTTCCCGTTGCGTCTGCCGGGCTGATTTGCATGCAGAGGAGTGACTTCATTAGGTGTACTCGGGGACAATCTTATCCCCCCCGTCCTCCTCCTCACGCTGCTCATCGGACCAGAGGCTAGGATTTTCCTGAAATCTCCCAATTCTCCATCCTCTTGGCGTCCCCCGGAGCGCAGTCCCCGGACTCCTCATATAACACATCATTAGCCTTCCTGTCTCCTCCGTGGCGTATTAAGAGTTAACTCATCCTCCATATGTCATTTTCTCCCCTTTCCTTTTTTTCTATACAACTTGAGGTGAAAGCTGCCGGCGTGTGCGTTGCGCCCGGTCTTCATTTCATTCAGCGCCTCGTCCATGTGACGGTTGAATAGAATTCAGCGGGATTAGAATTGACTTTGGAATCTGGCCCCGCTGGTGACAATGCCGCGCAGTGTATTGTGTCAGGTGCTGCCTCAGTTTTTGGCCCGGCGGATGTCTGGGGGTCCCTCCGGCGTGTAACGCGTACCTGTTGGCTGCAGAGGACGGCAACGCACCTTTCAAGAGGCTGAGACTTCATTTTTCCATCTTATTTGAGGAGAAGTCGTGAGGTTGGCACTTCATTTTAATGAGGTGCAAAACACAGAATGTTTGATGGGGTGAGATTGGACTTTATTAGGCAGATGTCAGGATTCTGATTGGTTGCTATGGGTTACTGCATTTTGTGCTACCTTACCAGGAATACGTTAGCTTACAGTGCTGGTCCCCGACACTTATCCTTCCCTGTAACCCCGACACTCACCCTTCCCTGTAACCCCGACACTCACCCTCCCCTGTACTCCCGACACTCACCCTTCCCTGTAACCCCGACACTTACCCTTCCCTGTAACCCCGACACTTACCCTTCCCTGTAACCCCGACACTTGGTGCTTCTTGAGAAGGATTGATGAAATCTAGTTCGGGATCTCTCCTGTGCTCGGCGTTGGTGCTCCTGTGTGCCAGATTTTGTATTGAATTTTTAATGATGGCAGCTCTGTAGAGTACTCGGAACCGTCCACATCTGCCCCAAAAGAGCTTCCAGTCTAATGTCACTATTGGAGGCTCCTTAATTTCCATCATGGCCGGCTTGCTGGCATCAAGGATTTATTAAACTGTGATCATGCCCTGTGATGTCATCAGTTCCTTGCAAATGTATTGGCTGATTTAGGCCAGGTGCACACTTGAGCGCCGGCTTCTTTGGTCGTTTCACATGTGTTTGGAAAATGCACGGTGCACATTTTTCAGGCGCTCCCATTGTATTCTTTCGAGGAAAAGAAGCCCCTTTACTTTGAACATTGAACGGGCACAATGGAATAATATGGATATTAGGGATGCACCGATACCAAGAGCCGTACTCGGTACAGATACTTTTGAGCTCCAAGACTAGACTAGAGAAACATTCAAAAGTTAGGAGGCCGCTGTCATGTGTAAGGAGCACACGGAGCTCCTGGGATTTGTACATCTCTGTTTTAATGTACGATTTTGTTTTTATAAATATAAATAAAGGGATGCACGGATACCAGTTTTGCGAGTACGAGTACTGGGACTTGCCGAGTACTTACAAGTACGAGTACTGATACATTTTTCTTTATTGTCATGTGACAGTTTTTCTAAAACAATGCAGACTAATGATTTCAGGACAGTGGTGGAGCGCCAGAGCCAGGTCCCAGCTGCAACCGCTGCAACCCTGGTAGTTCTCATGAAAATGCCAAGTATTGGCACTGGTACTCGAAAAGTATCGGTGCATCCCTAATAGAAATGTGAGTTGTTGAAGCGCTTCTGGAAACGCACTTTAAAGTTCTCGCTGGTGAATGGGCGCTCAGGTTTTAGAATGCAGCATTTTTGGATATGGAATGTGATGCTTGAATTGTATCAGGAGCAGGACTGAGGGCCCACATGGGTGTGTTGCACTAATGCACTCACATTGATTGCGTGATATTTCGCATTTTACGTGCATTGTGTTAAGAAGCCCATTATTTTAAATGCGTTTCAACGCACCAAAGATGCTGCATGTCATGTTGTGTGTGTGTGTGTGTGTTTCTTTTTTCATGCAGTGCACCAATATGCACAGATTGTTCACTGTGGTGCATGTTGGTGCCTTGGGGTGCTATTGGAACTGAACCGCAATGCGCCGGGCTGCAGTACACACGCTGCTGTGCGTTTTACAGTGTGATAATGGAACGCACTGGTGTGAACTGGTCATACAATTGGTTATTGTAAACAAGTTACGTTTTTGTTAAAGTAGCGGCATCTTCTGCTGCATTTAATGTGCTTTTATTCCTCTATACAAGTCAGTTGGGAATGCATTAGGAACGCATAGTAAACGCACTCCATGTTTCACTGAAGGAACCCAAAAGCTCAATTTTCTCCTGTCTTCTGATGGTGCGTACAAGTCCTAAGAGGTGACAACTGCCCCAGAGGTGTCTATTGTTCTTTACGGCAAGCGTTAATGTGGCTCATGCTGAGGCACGTGCCCAGCCCCAAGGGCCCCCTCACCTAAATCCTGTACATGCAATCATGTCATGGAGATAAGCATGAGCACATCAGTACACGTCTGCCACCACAGAGCCATCCTCATGGTTTTAAGGCAGAGCAAGCAGGCTGATGTTATGACAATGTACCTGGAATTTCTTATAATGATCGGCAAGTCTGCAAATGTTGTTGTTATTATTATGATGATGTAAAAAATTCCAGCATGCTGGGAAATGCCAGCAGCTGACTCATTTACCCAAAGCTCATCCCTTCTAATTAATATGTTGATTGATGAGATGAAATGGTTCTTTGCACGACCCGCTGAAGACTTTGATAACGGCGCTCCTGTGGCCCATTCACACGTATGCGCTTTAATGCACACTGGCGCATGTACACAGGTTATCCATTCGTGCTGGTTCACCCGGTCTGGCGTGACGTGTTGACGTGCATTGTCTGTTTTTTTGTTTTTTTTTTACACAAAAACGTGCACAAGGATGACAATGGCAGCACAAGAAAACACTTGAGTGTCTATTATGCATGTAAACGAGCTTGGAAAGGCGAGAATTCAGCTTAATATAAGTTCTCCAGACTAAGTAGAATGAGGATATTGTTTTGCTGACAATTATCCCATCGCCGTTCTTTTCATGTCAGCAGCTCCTATAAAAATATGTTCTGGAAATCCTCATATACTATGGCTGGGGTAAGCAACCTCAGCACTCTAGTGGCTGTCGGAGTCTTGCAATGCCTCATAGGATTTGTAGTTCCACAACAGCTGGAGGGCTGAGGTTGCCTACCCTTGGTCTAATGGGTCTATTTATAATGGGGGGGGTGTATTGGATGTTCCACTCATCCATACGCTTGCCAAATGCAGCGTGCACATAATTCCGGCCACTAGATGGAACCAGGGAGGACTGGAATTTTCTGTGCTCATCAGCTCCATCTAGTGGCCGGAATTATGTGCACGCTGCATTTGCCCAGCGCATGTCTTGGTGGATGATTTATAAATGTCTGTGCCCCTCCCACTTCCTTTTAGCACTCTGATTGACAGCAAGCACTCTGATTGACAGCACAGAAAGCAGAGACTGCTTCCATCACATCATGGGCAAAGCTACGTTCCTGGTTCAAACCTTTTTGCTTTGACATGTTCAGGAGTATCACCGTGGTCATGCACATGGGCATAAAAATACTGTGTCCATATCCATACTGTGTTTTCTTTGATTGCACTGCACACTGTGAGCCATGATCTGCCTGTATTGCATAGAAAGGAAAAGAGACCCGGTGATGACATCATGGGTCTAAAATAAGGAATATAATGAAAATGCATGTTGTTGGGGGGGGGGGGGGACAGGAAGTGCAAAAATAAAAATTCACCTCTGTATAAAACATGGGTGGGCAAACTTCAGCGCCCCAGCTGTGGTGAAAGTACAAACCACATAATGCATCTGTCTCTGGGAGTCATGCCCGTGGCTGGGAGAATCATGCAATGCCTCATGGGATTTGTAGTTCCACCACGGCTGGAATTTGCCCACCGCTGGTATAAAGGAAATTACAAATCCTTGGCAGGTGAAGCAGCTCCCATAAATGTGTTTCATGCACTTGCTTTGTCAGTTAATTTATGCAGAGATTGCCCCAGATTCCGGCTTGTGCTTTGTGCAGTGGTGATGTATAGACAAAGTTATGTTCCATTCATCTCCTGCACTTTGATATGTCATTGTAACATAGTGGAAGCGATCCCTCGATGGAGATATACAGAGTGCGAACGCTCGGCGGGAATCCGTTACGTCTCTCCTTGAAAACGCACTTTTTTTCCCCCCCCCTGATTTTTCAAACCAAAGCCTTTGTGCCCGCTAATCGTTTTCCTGGATGCTGCCAAGAAAAACAACTTCTCTCGCTCTTTTCACAGGCGGTTTCTACGGTGACGGGTTTAATGCAGTGAACAGAATGTGAAAAGTGATCTTGTAGAGAATCAGACTCCCCCACCGGGGACAGCCTGGGAGACGGCAGCTGAAAGCTGGATCCCTGCCGCCGCCACCGCCGGTACTCCTATTGTTCAGGAGGTCTCCTCCGTCCGATCGGATAGATTTAAAGTGGACGTGTCACTGTGGGAGCGGCAGGCTTGTCATCCGCAGACTCGGTCCTGATCTTATAATGAGCGGGAGGGGAGAAATAAGAAGCCATCACTAATAATAATAATAGACTGGTGCTCGCTACACTGTTACCTTTTTTTTACTTTGTTTTTGTAACTTTTTTTTAAGGTACATTATTTTAAAAGACAATCATTTAAAGTGGACCTTTCAGTAAATTTACAGGCCGCATGAATAGTCCTGACATGTCGCCATGAACAGCAGCAGTATAACTATAGATCATGAAAGATCAGTTCTTATAGTCTCAGCAAGTGCTGTGCTGTTCTATAGTCCCGGCAGGCACTGTCCTGTTCTATAGTCCCGGCATGCGCTGATCAGTTCTATAGTCCCGGCATGCGCTGTCCTGTTCTATAGTCCCGGCATGCGCTGTGCTGTTCTATAGTCCCGGCAGGCGCTGTCCTGTTCTATAGTCCCGGCATGCGCTGATCAGTTCTTTATAGTGCCGGCATGCGCTGATCAGTTCTTATAGTCCCAGCATGCACTGTGCTGTTCTATAGTCCCGGCATGCACTGTGCTGTTCTATAGTCCCGGCATGCGCTGATCAGTTCTTATAGTCCCAGCATGCACTGTGCTGTTCTATAGTCCCGGCATGCACTGTGCAGTTCTATAGTCCCGGCATGCACTGTGCTGTTCTATAGTCCCAGCATGCACTGTGCTGTTCTATAGTCCCGGCATGCACTGTGCTGTTCTATAGTCCCGCCATGCGCTGATCAGTTTTTATGTTCCCGGCAGGCGCTGTCCTGTTCTTATAGTCGGGGGCAGAGTTGTGGATGGATTTGTAAGTGGTTGGTTTGTTAATATTTTGAATTTTAGTGTTAGAGGAATGAGTCTAGCAGCTGCATTCATGATAGACTGAAGGGGGAGGAGCCTGTGTAGGGGTCGGCCAATAAGAAGGGCGTTGCAGTAGTGAAGACGAGAGATAACAAGGGAGTGATACGGGCGGTCGGGTCTGGCAGCGGCGAGCGTGAGGTGGGGAGGAGGTGCGGCGCACAGCGTGTGTGGAGCCGTGAACAGGGCCAACTGATCGGAAGCCGATTAATCGATTATTGAAAAAGTTGACAACTTTTTCAATAATCGATTATGTCGATTAGTTGTTGCAGCCCTAGAGTGGATAAGTAATTTTGCGGTTTCATTGGTGAGGAAGAGGCGTATTTTGGAGATGTTACGAAGGTGAAGGCGGCAGGAGTAATTGACATCCATTCCATATTTAATAATATTCTGTCTCTGCTTTTGCTTTTTGAACAGAATATTCTAAATAATAAAGTGAAAATGACATGGACAAAAGTGATGGGACCTATACCTTAATATTTTGATGCACAACCTTTGCAGGCAATCACGGCAAACAAGCAATTTCTGTAGCTCTCAGTGAGATTTCTACGCCTGCCAACAGGTAGTTTGTTCCATGCTTCTGGAGCAAACTTCTCCACCTGTCTCAGGCTCGATGGATACTTTCTCCAGACTTCATGTTTCAGCTCTTTCCATAGATGTTCAATAGCATTCAGTTCGTAGAAGATCACTTCAGAATAGTCCAATATTTTGTTCTTGGCCATTCTTGAGTGCTTTTAGTTGTATGTTTTGAGTCATGATCCTGTTGGAGGAGACAGAGCTTTCTGACACTGGACAGTATGTTTCACTCTAGAATTCCTTGGTAGTTCTGAGATTTAATTGTGCCCTGTACAGATTGAAGGCATCCACACCAGACTCAGTAAAGCAGCCCCAAAACATAACCAAACCTCCTCCATGTTTCACAGTAGGTACAGTGTTTTTTTGTTAGAAAGCTTCAGTCCTTTGTGACTTTGTGAACGTAGAGGTCATGTGACTTCCCAAAAATCTCCAGTTGTGTCTCATCTGTCCAAAGAACATTCTCTGGGAAGGGTTAGGGCAGATTAATAAAGGCATCAAATATACACAGCTTTAATTAGGAGTTTTATTGCTTTATATGGGGTTGGTATGGATGCTTTGTAAGTCTTTTGAGTCTACACCCCACCCACACTAACGTGTCTAGAGATCTATGTATTTAATAAATCCGTAGATCTTGGCTCACTTTTGCTGTTCCTTGTCATTTCTATTATTGAGCAGACATTTACATAGCCCACAGTCCCATAAAACATTGTCAGTTTTCATAAATAAACCAGTGAGCACAGGGAAAACCTTCTCACCGTCTTCCAATATAAAACACTTAATTGTTGATTTAGCTCCGTTTTAATTTTTATTGCTTGGGGGATTCTGGTAGGCCGGACAATTCAATTATTTACTCCCGAATATCTTTTCTTCTTCATGAAAGCTAATTATCTATCAATCACCGGGTCATGCCTTCATTATTAAAATAAAAACCGGTTTCCCCAAATCATTTTTGTTCAATGCGATTAGGTCACCATGGCGACGCGAGATGCTACTGATGACGAGGCTGGAGCGCGTTTTATTTTCAAGAGGCCCCCCCAAAAAGTGCTGAAGTGGTAAGATTGTAGCCCCACATAGAATAAACATCATCCGGGGCTTTGATAGCGGCTGGTGCTGCGCGGCTGTGGTTACACCAATCAGTCATAACATTATGACCACCCGCCCAATATTGAGCAGGTCTCCCTTTTGCCACCAAAACAGCCCTGACCCATCAATCAAGGCATTGACTCCACTAGACCTCTGAAGGTATGCTGTGGTATATGGCACCAAGCCATCAGTAGCAGATCCTTCAAGTCCTGTAAATTGCATAGTGGGGTCTCCATGGATCGGACCTGGTTGTCTGGAGAATTTGGAGGCCAAGTCCACATCTTAAACTCCTGACGACTGCAGACCGGGAACATCCCACAGGATGAGAGTTGCTCTGACCCAGTCGTCCAGCCATCACAATTTGGTCCTGGTCAAAGTCTCTCAAATCCTTATGATTGCCAGTTGTTTCTGCTTCCAACACATCAACTTCAGGGACAAAATGTTCACTTGCTGCCTGATGTATGCCCCCCACTTGCAGGTGGTATTGTAACCAGATAATCAATGCTATTCACTTCACCTCTCAGTGGCCGTAATGTTATGGCTGATCGGTGTATCTACAGGGACTCTATTATCATGAGTTGGCAAAGGTCTCATTCACATCTGAGCATTTTCATCTTGAGCGTGAGTATTCTTCATCTTGAGGGTTGGCGTGCTTTGGGAACACTCAGGTGTGAATGAGGCCTAAACCTTTCATCCATGTGCCAGATTATTAAATTTCTACCCTGGGATAAAGGTAAATTAGCGGTAAAAAAAGCCCACTTCTCTCCTCTTCAATAGAGATAAGGCTGGGTTTGGTGTGAATCCAGTTTGCCCAAGCCCGCTCAAAATCTGACCGCCATCTCCACTTCTGAAGTCATTCAGTTGCACAGAGATGTATTCCCAGCCCTGCAGCTATATATCACAAAGGGGCAATAAATGCCCCCACTGCTACTGCTGCCACTAATTGGGTCAGGAGGAGGGGGTGGTGGTAAGATGAACTGGGTTTGCCCCAAGTCCCAGCCTCATCTCTACTTTTCATATATGTTATGAAAAGATATACACCTATCTCCATTACCATGAGTTGCCCAAGGCCAGTTGAGGCTGATCTCGGTTGGGCATGCTTTGCCAGGATGATGGGATCTGTGAATGGAGAAACCAGTACACCAGCCACCGTGACAGAGAGAGCTGTAGTTCTCAATAGAATACAAGTGATGTCACAACACTTGTAGTCCATTAATTCTTCCTCCTGTCCATTTTACTGAATGCCCGTACCGAGGTTCCGTTATGGATAGGAGGCAGAGTCTGCAGGAATCTGAGCATTGCACCCGCCATCCACTAATCATGGTTCCAACTCTTTACTGGCTCCAATGCAAAAAGAAACCACACCCACCGATGTCCGAATACAATAACCCAGATGGAGGGGATTCCCTCATTCATGCTTTTTTTTTCTTTCTTCTTTTTAATGCATTGCACCGTACGGCACGTGCACTGCGGCAGCAGCTTCGGTACGTTGCCCACTACAGTAGATGACCAGCAGGGTTCTACACACACTGCACATTTGGTAAATTAGCCGCTTTACCATGCGTTAGCGCAGCACACAGGTCTGATTGAATGCCTAACGCTCATTAATGAGAGTACTCGCTCTGAAAGCAGTTCACTGACGTCTATATCTCAAGAGAAGTGTAAATCTGCCATTGTTCTCTGCTGGTAGTCTTGTATGGTATATTGTGCAGATTCGCCCTGGTTAACGAGCCCGGACTGAGTCCGGGAATTCTGTAGATTCTTTTAGCCACGAAATTAATTTCATTTCCTTGCAGCCACTCTGGTTTTTTGTTAACTTGAAAGTTTTTTGATTTGAGTCCAATTAAAATGCATGTTAGCAGTTTGGCCGGAGGGTTTGCCAAGCATTTCCCTAGGGGACGGCATAGTAGAAGAAAGGATTCATGAGCTCTGTACATATATCATGGTGTGCGCCACTGTATGCTCATCTATGTCCTTTCTGTATACTTATCTATGACCTGCTTGTGTGCTCATCTATGACCTGCTTGTATGAACATCTATGTTCTGCTTGTACAGTATTTCTTATCTATGTCTTGCTTGCGTGGTCATCTCTATCCTGCTTGCATGCTCATCTATGTCCTACTTGTATGCTCATTTATTCTTACGTGTTTGCTCATTTAAGACCTGCTTGTATGTTTACCTCTGTCCTGCTTCTATTTTTCATCTATGTCCTGCTTGTATGCACATCATCTATGTTTTGCTTGTATGCTCATCTATGCCCAGTGCGTTTGCTCATTCGCAACTTGCCTGTATGCTCATCTATGTCCTGCCTGTATGCTCATCTATGCCCTGTGCGTTTGCTCATTCACAACTTGCCTGTATGCTCATCTATGTCCTGCTTGTATGCTCATCTATGTCCTGCCTGTATGCTCATCTATGTCCTGCCTGTATGCTCATCTATGTCCTGCCTGTATGCTCATCTATATCCTGCCTGTATGCTCATCTATGTCCTGCCTGTATGCTCATCTATGTCCTGCCTGTATGCTCATCTATGTCCTGCTTGTATGCTCACCTATATCCTGCCTGTATGCTCATCTATGTCCTGCCTGTATGCTCATCTATGTCCTGCCTGCATGCTCATTCACAACCTGCTTGTATGCTAATTAATGTCCTGTTTGTATGATCATCTGTCTTCTGCTTGTATGATCATCTATGACCTGCTTATGCTTTTAAGCAACGCTGTCGCAACAGTTTCTTACAATTGCCAATCAATTCATTCATTATGGCAAGTTACATAAGCCCTGATGAAGAGGGATTGTTTGGGTCCCCAAAACGAGTTGGATTCCTCAAGTTATTATTTTGCCATTAGTGGAGTAAGTAAAAAGATAAACATTTCTGGATTCTAATAATAGCTTGGTGCTTCTTCTTTTTGCTTGATTACATACAGATCTCCTAAGCAGGGTGATTCCCGAATCGTGGAGAACCCCAATTTGTGGGTAGCCGCCCAACTGGGCCAAAACAGGGATACCCTACCAGTCCAGCTTTAGTTCTCCTCACTCATACCTTCACTTGGCTATTGTGTGCAGGTAGCCATGGCAACTGTGGCTGCCCAAATACTAAAGAGCTGGTGAACAGTGACTCCGTCTGGTTGCCACTGTTCAGCCGATAATATCCCACCCTGGTCAATCGATTTTTGTCAGGCCGGTTGGTGCTTGCAGGGCCACCCATGACTCCAATTTGGGCTTACACAGGAATTGGACAAAATTCGAGCCCTCCAAGGGGGGGCCACTGGAGAGCCCACCTGAGAGCCTGCACAGTCCATCTAAGAGCCCGCACAGTCCACCCGAGAGCCTGTGGAGTCCACCTGAGAGTCCGCACAGTTCTGGTGACAGGCCACCCGAGACCCTGGAGACATCAGGGTACCACCCCGGAACAACACAGAGTATATAACGTCATATCATTTTGTATTGCTGTATAATGTATTGCTGGGATTTGTAGTCCTTTATAGCCGGTCTCCTTACTCTGTCCCCTGGCTGTCTCTCCTTGCTCTCTTGTTATTCTCCACACAAAAAAATTGCCGTGCGCGCCGCTTAAGTATTCGGGTTTCACTTGAAGTAAAGGTAGCAACCCTAGTCTGTGAAAGGACATGGGAAGGCAAAGAGCAGTTTTTTGGGGAGCAGAGAAAGTTGTCACACTTTAACCTGCAATATTTTTTAGTGTCACAACATGATTGAGACAATTGAAGTGACATCTAACAAAGTGTCGTTTGTGTTGTGTGAATTCATCTCCCCGATCTGCCTAATTACACAGAGGAGCGAGTCCCGGCACGCGCTGCTGTGTGATAAACGCAGAGCAGACTTTTTGTATCTTGTGAGTGATCTTGCAAATCCCACACTTGGAAGGCCGACACAAAATCATTCAAATGTTTTGCATATTTTTGTCGGCATCGGAATGTTCATTGTGGGCGCTGAAGGGAAACAAGGTGTGCGCCCAGAGGCGGAGATTCCGGGCACAGAAACAATGGGACCTTCTATGTCCGCTTCTCGTATAATAGACAGGTACAGGTATATGGAGGGGGAGGGGAGCACACTTTTGTTGCTGCTAAAGGGAACCTGTTAGAACAGAAGTAGGGGAGAGCCAGTTGCTGATTCAGCTTTTTAAAGGTGCAGGTTGTAATGGGTCACTTACCTAAAACAAACATTCAAGACAGAGGTTCAGGCATTTCAGACTGCACTGGCTGCATGCTTGCTCCAGATCCGACTGCACTGGCTGCATGCTTGCTCCAGATCCGACTGCACTGGCTGCAGGCTTGCTCCAGATCCGACTGCACTGTCTGCCGGGATCCGCATGCACCGGCTGCAGGCTTGCTCCAGATCC
>NW_017306618.1:879970-909191 GCF_000935625.1 Nanorana parkeri | reverse complement strand
TGCGAGGCCTGCATGCTTGCTCCAGATCCGACTGCACTGGCTGCAGGCTTGCTCCAGATCCGACTGCACTGGCTGCAGGCTTGCTCCAGATCCGACTGCACTGGCTGCAGGCTTCCTCTAGATCTGGCTGCAGGCTTGCTCCAGATCCGAATGCACTGGCTGCAGGCTTGCTCCAGATCCGAATGCACTGGCTGCAGGCTTGCTCTAAATTAGATTTTACTGGCTGCTTGAGTCAGATCAGACGTCACTGGCTGCATGCTCAGTGGCGTCACAAGGGGTGTGTGGATGATGCGGCCTGCACCGGGTGAAATCCTTACAGGGGGTGACACCAAAATAACTGACAGTCATTTTGGTGTCACCTTCTCTGTCATGGACTGAGGGCCCGACCGCTGCACGAGAGAGGAGGGGACCACGCGGCATACATTATCCCAGCTAGATGAATGTTCCCTCCTCTCTTTGCTGGCGTCCATCACCAAGCTGGCCATCTGCACCAAGATGGCCACGTGTGTAATGACGTCACGTGCATATGGAATGGGATGCGGACCGGGTGACGCCCAGCCTGGTGACACCCCTGTGCATGCTTGCTCCTGATCAGACTTTGCTGGCTCCCTACTTGCTCCAGATCTGATTTTACTGGCTTCTTGGGTCAAGTCAGACTTTACTGACTGCATACTTGCTCCAGGGCAAACTTCACTGGCTCTCTGCTTGCTCCAGATGAGTTTTTACTGCCTGCTTGCTTAAGTCTCAGATTTCACTGGCTGCATGCTTGGTTCAGTTCAGAATTTACTAACTGTGTGCTTAAAGCAGAATTCTGGTAAAATCAAATCTTAAACCTTGCAGTGCGGCTACCCTAGCACTGCAAGGGTTAAGTGCTTGTTTAGTCTTGGGAGCTACTCAAAAATAAAGTTATACTCACCCAAACCGCGATCCTGGCTTGCTTTTAGACCGGTCTCTTCTGCCTCGCTCCACATGAGTTGCGGCAGTCTAAGGATCCTTGAGCTATTACGTTCTATACAATGTATAGCACATAAGGGAGGCTGAGGGACATTCCATCGCTGGAGCAGAGGATGAGATTGGGTTGGAGGGAGCGGTGTAGGAGACGGCGGAGATCACGGTTCAATAACTTTTTTTACGCTCCCTAGACAAAACAAGACGCTAGTTGTAACAAGACGGCCGGCCGGGTGCTTCCGGGTGTGAGCGGGAAACTGCCCAAATTTAAAAAAACAGGCAGCGATGCCTCTTAACATACGCCGGCGGATCGCTTGTATAATGTGCCGATCGCCCCCCAACCACACCCCCCCGTCCGGATCCGGTAAAGGCTTTTAAAGCGTCGTCTATAGTCAACTTTGAGTATGGTAGTCTAAACAGAGGGTTTAGAAACCCTTTAATATAGTAAAAAATAAAAACCCCCAGTGGTGAATAAATACCACCAAAATAACAGCTTTCAATTAAAAAACAAGACACACAGGGGCAAAATAAAGGTTCTGGCACCTGGTGCATGCACTATCCTGTACTAGATATAATCCCAAAATTAATTAACTGAATTTTTATCATGTGGTAGAAAAAGCAAGGAAGCAACATGTGATAGCCAATCAAAACATTTAGCTATCAAGTGCATTCAGGCTAATTGTAACAAGGATTTATTATTCCAAGGAATATACATGCACCAGACACCAGACCCTCCACTTCGCCCCTGCATATCCTGCTCCCCACTTTCAATAGTTCTTTATTGAAGTCAAGTGAAGCATACATAACAAAATGCATATAACATAACCAACTTAACATCCAGGATACAGTATGCTTTGCAATATAATTTCCATTTATAGGGAGGTTAGGAGGAAGGGAGGATGACAAAACAAGTGGAAAGAGAGGAGGGGAGGAAGGAGGGAAGACAAGGTATGGACCAGTTATGTGTCAGGCAATATTTGAGATCAAACAAAAATACCACCAAAAGAAAGCTCTATCTGTCCCCAAAAAATGGTATAAAATTCATTTCAGTACAGCGTTGCATGACGGAATAAATGTCAGTCAAAGTACCGCAGCGCTGAATACTGAAAAATGGCCTGGCCAGGAAGGGGGCGTAAACACCCCGGGCTTCAAGTGGTTAAAGAAATGACCTTTTTAGGTTAATGCTATGATAGTAATACACCCTGTTCTGTGAATACACTTTAATTTTCTTTTAATAAAAAGAAAGATTACAGTCACTCGCACACAGTTGTTCAATGAACACGTATACAGACTAAATAGATGTTTTTTACGTTAGCCTGGAATTATTCTTTTATTGATTTTTATATCTTAAATAGGAAAAACCGCTGAAAACATCCTTTTTTTTTGTTGGTAACACTGATAAACAGAATTGTCTTGTGTTTCCACTTTATAGTCCAGGGACTTGAGCTTCCTACAAATATCCTCGCAGTCCCAGTGGGGCCCAGGCAGTGATTAATCTAGTCACGGCAGTGTACATAGCATCTCCAGAACAATGTATGCGTACACAGAAACACATGAATAATGAGGAGTACAGGAGACAAGGACGGGACTGTGGAGAGGAGATCTCTGCCCCGCAGCTCTCGCAATCTGCCATTAATCCAGGTGGATTCTCCTGCATAATAAGCCCATCGTGCAATAAAAGGGAAACCAAACTGGTTTTTTGGCATTTGAAAATTCTGCCTTGCTGATCTTTTTTCTGGAACCTCATTTTGATATCGGGTATAAGGGGAGTTTCCACTAGGAGAGCCAATCACAGCTCTCCATTGAAGACGCATGTTTGGTGGTCTGTTATTTAAAGAACCTTGTCATCAGAATGTTCATTTCAGTAACAAATCTTCCCATTAGATCAGGGCTCAAAATTTCAAGTCCCGAGCTACTAGCCAGGCCTTAAGAGTTACTCGCCGCCAGTTGCCCCACCTAACCTCTACCTTGCCTCAGACTTAACTTGGCCCCTAAACACATCCTCTTCAATTACTTTATGATAATTCTTATCGTTCTTACATCTTTGCAGGGAGGAGGCGAGGAGGCACAATCCCTGGTGATCCAACGGTTGATTAGTAACGTCTGGTGCAGACCTTACTAATCCATCCTTTCGGCCGGAGCTCAGAACTGTCACAGCTCCAGCCGAAAGGATCTCAGTGCTGGCAGTGACAGGAGCAGCTCTGCGACCTACACCCAACAGAGATGCAAACAGTGTAGCTGCTCCCGCAAGTCAGGTACGTGGTCCGTGACTGCAGCTGGCTATGTCAGCTGGCTATGGGCCACATAGTGCCGGTTCGCGGGCCGGAACTATACACTGGCTGAATTTCCACTCCCCCTCACTTTATTTCCACTCGCCAAATGCAAGCAGGCGAGTGGAAATTTTGAGCCCTGCATTAGATTATAGAGGTGCAACAATTATTCGGTTAAGTCGATTAAAATCGACGATGGAAAACATTGTCAACGTTTTCCATCGTCGATTCGTCGGCTAAAATTAAAATTTCCCGCTTGCTGATCACGCCTGCCGCTTACGCCACACCCACGTCGGTTAAGCTGCTCGCACCTATGCCGGTAAACCCGCTTACGCCCCGCACACGCTGAGGACATGCGTCTGGCCCTCTCCTTCCGGTGAGCTTCTCGACTCGCCGCTGCCCGCCGACAACCAACAACGCCGCTGCCTGCCAACAACACCATCATTCAAGGTAAGTCGAGATCGTCCCGGAGCTTTTTAATGTTTCCTGTTTTTTTTTTGTTTTTTTTTTTAAAGCGGCACACTGCAGAACATTAGCAGCTATAGAGGAACACCAAATCCCATCAATAATACATTAAACCACCTGTATAATGTATTATTGCTGGGATTTGTTGTTCCTCTATAGCTGCTAATGTTCAGCAGTGTGCCAGTGTATTATACATTGGTATTCTGTAGAGCTGCCCAATTATTAGATTAAGTCGATTAAAATCGACGATGGAAAACGTTGTCAGCGTTTTCCATCGTCGATTCGTCGGCTAAAATTTAAATCAAATTTAAATTTCCCACTCACGCCTGCCTGTTCACGGCTCCATACACAAGTGTTACAGCCTGTGTAAACTTGGATTAGCAAGAAGTTTAAAGTTTACACATAGCTTCCTTTCCTCACTCCCAACAGCTGATCAGAATGACTGTTCAGTGAAGGAATTGTATATGGGGGAATGCAATGCGTGTCTTTTCTGGCCAATCCGTAGCATATTGGCTATGTTATGGGGTCATCCATAGGACCCTGCTCTTCAAGGCTAGAAGTTGTCCATTTCAAGGCTGCACTGCAATACCCGATCTCACCAGCGGAGCAAGTGAAGTATGCAACTGTAGGTTACTGTAGGCTGCCTATGTTATTACTCATTAGGGTCCAAGGTAAACAATGGCACATGATCATGGGAGGGTAATCGGAATGACTGTTCAATGAAGAAATGGTATAAGCTGCTGGTGGAGGAAAGTGGGGAGGGGGATGCAATGTGCGTCTTTTCTGTCAAACACCGTCCTAATGACGATCCTAGACACCAAAACTAAAAACCCAAGAAACAAACTTTAATGTGAAGCAGAGCTAGTAAGTGTTGCTAACTCCTCCCTTTCCCAAAGTCACAACAGGAAGTGAGGGGAGATCTCTTCAAACTTAAAGGAGAACTATGAGGTGAGTGATTTTCACTCATACGCATAGTTAGCGCCGACCTGTGAAAAAGAAGCTGTCACAGGTCATCTCTATCGATCGGGAAGTAAGGGAACACATATCGTCGCTCGCTCACTTTCCAATCATCTCCCCGCAGAGAGCGGTTCCCCCCTCCCTACTCCGATCCTCCATCGCTGAGTGAAGGAATGGACGGGGGAGGGGGCGGGCACAGCTGACTCTAGATAGGCAGAGCCTGCTGTTACTCACGTAGCTGGGGGGGATCCAGACAATATTGTCTGTCCCAGCTGCGACGCTCTCAGTATACTGAGCTTTGGGTCACAGGAGAAGGTTAGTATTTGTCCTCCCGTGACCCTCAGGAGAACTATGGGGAAAAACACTCAACCCATAGTTCTCTTTTAAGGGAAATCCCACCTATGGAAGTAGACACCATAACAGGTGTCTTCTTATGACTTTAAGATTTTACATTTTATCTCGTTGACATCGGTCACTAGGACAGAATGTAAAAGTCTATCTATCCGGTTGACACACAGATCAGTCAATAAAACCCAACCCCACCCAACCCAAAACTAGAAAAATGTTTTGGCTGGGGTCTGTTGGATGACCTTGAAACAGGCCTGGACAAATCCCGTGAACTGGCTAACCAATGCTCCTTAACTATTACCTAACTTTTGAGGTCTTCTCTAGTTGTTCTCAATGGAGCTGGCTCCTGGATTGGACAAACTGGCCAATGAATAATTGGTCCACTGCTAAAAAAAAGATGACAATTGTTTAACATTACATCTTGTTTTACAAGGCAAGGGCCTAATGGTGTTTGACCTGGAATCACTTACTTCTTCTTGCAAACCCCAAGCAGGAAGCCAAGTTGTGGTAAAATATGTTTTCCGGCCACCTGCATGGACCAGTTACTCATCTTCGGCCTGTTCTGGTAAATCCATCTCTGCTTATGATGTCCTCTCATAATGCAGTACGATTCCCTTATGTCGTGATTGACTTAAACCACACAGAGAAATTGTTTTGTACGCATCACCCACAGAAAAAACAGTAAATATATTTAGAGGCAGAACTCCTAAGTATAACCTTGAAAGAATCCCTTGGAAAAAAAAAACAGTTTATTTAATAGCGAGACTGAGAAGCTTCTGATAGAATGTCTGCCTTTTGTCATTTCATTTCCTTTGACTTTGTAATATAAAGCTAAGAAAAGCTAAACCCAACTTACTGTCAAGGGCTCGTTGCCAAAATATCATGTGTACTTGTCAAAAAAATAAAAAATCCCCCTTTGAGATGCGAGGATAGGGTAACTAGAGCGATTCGGAAAATAAAATTAGAGGGAGTTTGCTGTCCTCGGTCTTCCATTGTCTGTATCAATGCCGGGTATGCAGTTGCGTTGCGGACGTGCCTTGAATTTTAATTGCGGAGGAAACTTTGAAAACAGTTTCAAGGCAAGTCAATGTGCCATCGCAGAATGGGAAGTTATTATCTTAGGGAATGTTAATGGCTGGAGAGGATTCCGGTTAGCAGCTGGCAATTAGAAATTTGCTGATCGTCAGCAAAACATACTGAGCAGCGTTAAACAGAAAGGACCGGCTCACCTCTGCACAATGAAATTGTTTATACAAGAGGGTAACCTGGTACAATTATGGCTGTTCTGTAATTATAGGGTGACATTTTCATCTTTTTGTAGCGTAATTGTTTTCTTAGGTAAGAAGTGCGTACGGAAATGGGCATTTAAAGAACAAACTGTTCTGTGATTTTATTATGACTTAGCTGTTTATGGATCTGAATATAACCCAGGGATGGCTGAATTTTAGTTTCTTAAAGGGTCAGTTCACCGAAAACTGATGTATTACTTTTTGGTAGAGTTAAACCACTTCTTATCAAGACACTGTTGGGGAGATCTCTGTGCTGGATTTCTGGCCTGAACACCCGCTTTCCCCAAAGTGAGGGGTTCCCACTCTCCCCGCTGCATTTTAATTTCATTATGGAAAATGTAACAGGAGATGATGGAACACAAATGGTGGGTGGAATAGCCCAAAAGGACCGGTGGGCAGAAACCAAGTTGTGGAATTCCCCCTCGCATAAGGGTCTGCCATAATTCACACAGAAAAAAATATACATGGTTCCCCCTTTCACATTAGACACCCCCCCCCTTCACATCTTCACATCAGGAGCCCTATTCTCATAAGAGTCCTCCCTTTCACATCAGAAGCCCCCATTCCCATCAGAGTCTCTTACCTTTCACATAAGGAGCAAACCTTTCACATCAGAGTCCCTCTTTCATCCCGCCTTTCACATCAGGAGCCCCCTCTTCACATATGAGTCCCCCTTTCACATCACAATTCCTCTTTCACATCAGGAACCCCCTTCCCGTCGGAGCCCCTTTCACATCAGGAGCCCACCTTCACATCAGAGTTCCCCTTTCCCATCAGGAACCCCCTTCCCATCTGAGTACCAGTCAGCGCTGGAGGATCGGAGCAAGGAGGGGGAGAATCCCTGCGGGGAGCGGTGACTGACAGTCACCGCTCTCTGCAGGAAGATGACCGAGAAGTGAGCGAGCGGCGGTATGTGTTCGCTCTCTTCTCGTTCTACTTCCCTTTCTACTCACCTCATAGTTCTCCTTTAGGTCAGAAACTGAATTCAATTGACCATAATCTGAGATGTGTATATAGTTCCTTGTGGATTACATACTCGCAGCTCCATAGAGGGCAAGTAAGCATTCAGGTCCTGAAAACTGTGCTGTGAAACCTACTCTCTCATTGCTTCCTGCATCACCAATCGCATTCAAGCAGGTTTGAATCTGATTGGTGCCTTTGAGAAACCTTTATAGCACTGATATTTTTACATCAGGTTTCGTATGTGTGAGAGGCAACAAACATAATTTTCCAGGTTTACCAGCGGGTGCTTTCCAGGTTTACCAGCGGGTGTTTTCCAGGTTCACCAGCGGGTGCTTTCCAGGATCACCAGCGGGTGCTTTCCAGGATCACCGATACTGAATTCAATTGACCATAATCTGAGATGTGTATATAGTTCCTTGTGGATTACATACTCGCAGCTCCATAGAGGGCAAGTAAGCATTCAGGTCCTGAAAACTGTGCTGTGAAACCTACTCTCTCATTGCTTCCTGCATCACCAATCGCATTCAAGCAGGTTTGAATCTGATTGGTGCCTTTGAGAAACCTTTATAGCACTGATATTTTTACATCAGGTTTCGTATGTGTGAGAGGCAACAAACATAATTTTCCAGGTTTACCAGCGGGTGCTTTCCAGGTTTACCAGCGGGTGTTTTCCAGGTTCACCAGCGGGTGCTTTCCAGGTTCACCAGCGGGTGCTTTCCAGGATCACCAGCGGGTGCTTTCCAGGTTCACCAGCGGGTGCTTTCCAGGTTCACCAGCGGGTGCTTTCCAGGATCACCAGCATGTGCTTTCCAGGATCACCAGCGGGTGCTTTCCAGGATCACAGATTTACAAATGAAAAAGCTACTCATCATGTAGGATATGCTCTCTGTATGCACCTCAAGGTTTCATTTGTAATTTAGGCGTGGGTGCACCTTTGAAGAACACATCCCCAGCATCCATATAGGTGTACACGTTTCCTATTTTAGCTTACATGTGTTCTGCAATGATGAGCAAGAAGCATGTATTTCACAAAGGGAGCAAGGGAAGCCATCTTTTATACCAAGCAGAAAACATTTCCTGTGCTTCTGTACTTCCCTATCCTGAAAGCGTTGGATGAAGGGCCAGCACCCATGTAGTACTCGGACCTGTCCGACTTGAATGCATTAGTTCGATCCTAAACATTTTTAGGGTCCCATTTCTAATGGAGAGCGGATATCTGTATCTGCTCTCTGCTATACACTTCATTGATGCTCCACTGCGGGCCGCATTTTATGCTTAAGCTGCGTTGTGCTACGGAATACTCTCTGCTTAACGCAGCAGAGAAAACGCTGTGACTGGAGGAGAGCCCAGTCACATGACTTTACTAGGTCACGCAATCTTTTTCTTTTTTTTTGTGCTTTGCAAATGTTTTAGTAACGCTAAAGAAATGTTTGTAACACTTGGGGCCCGTTGACACCATCTATTTACAGTAATGAGCAGCAGTGCATGTTAAACGCATTGTGACAATGCCGTGCCATTCATTCTGAACAGTAGCCCAACGCACCCACCGCACTACTTTTTTGCATGGTATGTTTGTCCATCGGCAGGCATGTCGGGTTGCCATTTAGAATGAATGGCACCATATTGTGTCAACGTGTGTTGCCGTGCGTTACCACAAAAAGATGGTGTGAAGGGGCCCATAAACTTCCCATTCCTTGCATGATATACTTAATTATCTTTTTTTTTTTTTTTAATGGTTGCCTTCTGCTTGGAATGCAATGACCATCCATCTCATAAGGGACTTCTGTTTGATGTATGAGGTTCAGGAGAGGGGAGAGCTACGAGTGAGGAAGAGAAATGAGAGGAACAAGAGAGGGGAACCCAAGGTCAGGCCGCTATGTCAACTAACAGAGAGGGGCAGGACCAGCGCTAGAATTTATGTTCCCGGGATTTCAAGGCGTGCGGTATCATAGGGCAAAGACAGGACAAACGCCAGAGCAGGAACTGTAGGTGAGCTAGAGGGCATGTTGACATGAAGGAAAGAACGCTTTCTAATACAAGAGGAGAAAAAAGGCAGAGACGCAGGTGGAGATGGGTGAGAAGGAATGATAGGATTCTATTACATCAGGACAGTATGGGTGAATTACTACTGAAATATCTGCCTGTAAGCAGAATCTTTTAAAGGGTCACATCACAGGGAAAAGAAAAGAAATTATAAGGAAGGATTCATTAAGTGAGATTTATATTTTAATCTCTATAAAATGTTCTGCAAGCTGGGGTCCAGGTCCTACGGAGAACAAAAACCTACAGGGAAAGTCTACAGTACATGATCCCCATGTACAATTTACGCAGCGTTCAATATATTTTACCGTAAAGCCTTTCTTTTTTTTTAATTATTTTATGGAGATATAATTCTGCATCTATAGTTTTTGTTGACTTTGGTGCTGATTGTGTGGATCTTAAGGGCTCATTCACACGAGAAACATCCGGCGCGTACAGCTCTGTGCTGCATGCACGGCCGTATCGGGCAACTCTCGGGAAGGACAGGTGCTGAGTGTGATTAGTATGCAGCCCCTGGCCTTCTCTATGGGACTACGAGGCCATACGCCTCCCTACGCTCACCCCAAGTGCAGGTCCGTATGGGTGCGGGTGTCCTGGCTCGGACGCAGACCGGATCCATCCACGGACATGCAGGGCGGGTGAGCATAGTGCGGCCGCGTGGTCCCATAGAGAGGGACAGGGCTGCGTACTAATTACACTCAGCACCTGTCCTTCCCGGGAGCTGCCCGATATGGCCGTGCACGCAGCATGGAGCTGTACATGCCAGCCTTTTCTCGTGTGAATGAGGTCTAAAGCAGAACTCCAGGCAAACAGCTGAATACACCGTTCAAATACATACTGTATATGGGAACTGTTTTACCTGTATATGTATTTTTTTGTTTATCCAGTCCTCATATTAACACAGTCCTGCCAGACTGCATAGTTGGGTTTGTAACCTTATTTGTCCTTCATGCAGTTTTTCATTACAGCTAGGTCACCACCCCGTTTCCACAGTTGCATAGTATTTGAGGTTGAATAAAGAGACAGGTCCATCAAGTTCAACCTTTTGTGTGTGTGTGTGTATATGAATCACTAAGAGTACCTGTACTCAGGGCCATCCCATTAATGAGGCAGCCTGAGGCTGTTGCTTCAGGTGGCATCTCTTTTGGTCATATGGGGAGCAGCAGGCAGAGCAGCAAGCTTGTTGTCTAATGGCCGCTCTGCTGCACAATGTGTGTCCGATGCCCCCTTTCCGACTAGAGCATCCTAGGTTGCAAAAGCCGGGCATAGATGTGTACGGGCCATACACATCTCCCCTCTCAGCTCTTAGCAACCTGTGACGATCTGGCCAGCGTCCCAGCCAGCTCATGGCAACCAGTGACGTCCCTGGTTACCAGGAGCTGGTTGGGGTGCCAGCCAGAGCATCCTAGGTTGCGAAGAGCCAAACGGGGAGATGCAGAGCCTGCAGAGGGCGACACCCTTAGAGCTCACACCTTCCCCACCCGCTCAGGTGGCAAAAAGGCTAGGGACAACACTGCCTGTACCCCTGTATGTAGTCTCTGAAGAAAGCATCTACAAGGTTCTTGAATGAGTCAATACTCCCAGCTGACACCACTACAATTTTACCACTCTAACCATAAAGAATCCCCTTCGCAGTTAAAGTTAAATCTTTTTTTCTTCCACTTTTAGGTGCTGTCGTCTTGTCTTCTTTAGTGAACTAATAGTAAACAGTTTGACTGATATTACCATCACCATTGAACAATTTGTACATTACAATAATGTCCCCTCCTAATCGCCTCCTTTCCAGAACAAGTTTAATGTTTGCAATCTTTCCTCATAGCTTTGCTCCTCTAGCCTCTTTATTAGTTTTGTTGCCCTTCTCTGGACTCCAGTCCTTTCTGTGGATTGGTCACCAAAATTTAACCGCATACTCAAGATGGTCCTCCAGCCCCTTTTATTAGTTCCATTGCCCTTCTTTGAACTTTCTCTAGTTTAAGGAAATTGTTTTTCTGTGAATTGATAACCAAAAATTTAACTTGCTACTCAAGATGAGGCCAAACCAGTGTTTTGTAAAGTGGCAAAATGATGGATTTGTCTGTAGAGTTGTCTGTAGAGTACATTCCCTTTTTATGCATGATAACTAGGACCCCCAAAGCTTTTTCCACCTCTGATTTCCCCAGTGGAGCTCCCATTAATGAATAGCTTGCGTGCATATTTAACACCAAGTACCCAAAGGTATGCATTGGCAGATGCTGTTGTTTTCGCACTTATTCTCAGTGTCTTTTGTAAGAATGGTTTAGGGCTTGATGAGAAAGGGAAGGAGAAGCTACAGACTGATGGGGTCATCTCTCAGCTCTCTTCTCCCGTCCACATGTGATTGGCTTCTAGTGTTGTCTCGCCTATCTTTATTCTGATTTTAGGGGACCGATTCCAAGTCATATTCAAGCATTTGCATATTACATATGTGCCTTTTTTTCCCCTTGTTTTTAAATTTGACAGACTAGAGAACAATTAAAACTTCTGTCAGGTTTTTGTTTTCCAAAACACTTTATTAAAAACAGTTTTACAAAATGTTTCAAGACAGTTGTACAATTTATTTCACAAAGCTTACACACTTGAAATGGAAAAAAAGAAAAACATTGAGGCCAAGTTCACAAATTGTGCACAAAACCGCACTGTCAGGGAGTCGCCCACCACAGCTGATTGTGCTGTGGGTGCCATTATTTTCTAATGGCACCCCAGTCGCGCCGGGTGGATTGCGCTGTTTCCCGCCGCAATTCCACCCGTGCAATTGAACAGGAATTGTCCAAAAAAGATGTGTGTCACAAAAAAGGTACTTGTACCTTTTTTTTTTAGCTATTGCTGGCGAATGTAACCCCAGAGTGTCGCTCAGGTCTGAACCTAGCCTCAGTAGATGGTTTGAATTGCCAAGATGATTATTCCGGAGGAGTCCATGACCAAGCTTGCTGAAAATGGAGATCAGTGTGTGCAACTGCGGAGGGAAGCAAGGATATGGAATTTCAGTGGGATCTGCGCATCTCCGATCAGATCACTTCGTATGTTTGAGATAAGAACTAGTATCCAACATATTTACAAAAAAGAGAAAAATATCTCCCTCGCAGCCTCACCTCATCACCCCTGTTAGCCCCCCACCCCTACCCACTTCGGTCAGGTTTTTATTGTTGGCTGTGTCACCTCTATTGAGATGTGCCCTCTTTATTTGAGCTGTGAAATCCCAAATTTTATGGTTGCCACCTGAACTAGAGGTAATGGGAGCTTTGGTTTCAGCACTGTTGTCAGACCTTCCACAGCACAGAGAAGCACCGGAGCTTTGCAGTCAAGTTACTGAATAGAAAAAGTAAAGAAAACCGAACATATTCAAAATGTAAGTGATCACAAAATGTATGCAAAAGAAATAGACTCCTCATTCACCTCCCTGGCGGTATGATTTTTAATTTTTTTCATGTCATTTTTCTGTCTATTTTTTTTCGAATGTTTTTCGTCTTTGTCGTTTTTTTCTTAATTTATTTTTTTAAATATCCCGCTGGTTCCGCCCCCTGCGACGCGTACGCTCGCAAGCGACGGAACCTGGAAGCCGGCATCGGCCGCAGAACACAGCGCAGCTCGAGGGACAAGGTAAGTAAATGCTATGCAGCTTTCCCGAGTGTAGCTCGGGGGTTACCGCTTATGGTATGAAAAAGTAACCCCGAGCTACACTCGGGAATACCACCAGGGAGGTTAAACTAGTAAATTACTAGGTAGCCATTTCCTCCTCTTCATAAAATGCACTTCTTCTTTAAGGCCTTTTAAACTAACATCACTGCTCCCTACCTCCCTGTGCACAGATGAATAGCCATCAAGTTCTGATGGGTTTGCTCTGTTGTTTGACATCCCTCAGAGGACATCTCCTCCCGCCCACATTTGCACAGTAAATCCCCATTGACTCCTATAGAGCTTGCCTTGCTGTGGCTGTTAGGAACATCTTCTCATCTTCAGTTGCTATTGTGGACATTGATGGTGTCCTCTGTGTGTAGAGCTCACCCATGTGAAGAGGCATTGACATCAAAAAGTACAGAAGCTTGACATAAGTGGAACAGAGAGGATGGAAACTCAAAATGTTCCTTGGATTTTTGTATAGATGGTAGTAAGGGGTTAGAACCGCTGTCCGTTTTAATTGCAGTCTGTGTACTAGCTAGGGAGATTCACTGTACTTATCCTGGTGAAAATGGTCACCTTGGACTTTCAGGCAAAATCCAAAATTCTGAGTTGTTACCAGAATGAATAGAGAAGAATTAAGAGAAAATCTTTAGTGACTGCTGTCTAAGAGGTGATTTCCTTCACTTTAAAAAAGATTTCATCTAATTTTTTGTTGTGTTTTTTTGTGTGTCTATAGGACAGGAATTGCAGTGAATTCTGCCCAAAGGGACCCATGTATTTTATTGGTGCTGACTGGGCTTCCGCTTATGTGCTCACTTACCTACATATTACCAAATCCCATGAAACTCATATTATAAAAATCAGGCAGGCAGAGTCGGCAACAAACTGGCGATCAGGTACAAAATCATGATCCAGGAGAATAGTCAGGAAACAGGCCAAAGTCTTAATAATCTGCAGCGATCAATCCAACAGCAGCATATAGGGACAAACCCAAATAAACAGGCTTAGAGCACAGGAAATGTTCATTATTGGAAGGCTGGGCTGATTGCAGATTGACTGCAGCTGGTAACTAGGTGGAGCTAGAGAGCCCAGAGGAAAACTGCTGTGTAATTATCTGTAGGGAGAGCTCAGTCAGCCTGGTGGCTCAAAGGCAATGCTACAGTGCCACCAACTCAGAGACCCAGGCTCAATTCCTCACTGCTTCAACACGGGCGCTGGGCAGGCAGGCACCTGACAGTAGGAGGGCCAGTCACCATGCATCATTGTTGTCACATGAGAGTAAGGGGCATGAGTCACATGCTCCTTCATAGCCAATAATACCAGGTATTTTCCTTGTTCCTGGCATCAGATCGGAGCAGAGGGGGAGCGGATGAAAACGGAGTATGTGCTCATGGGTACATGTGCAAAAGCACAGCTTTCCTTGTAATAAAAGCTGATGATAGTTGATGATAACAAAGAGCAAAAGGCTTGTAGATTTCATCAACTAGTCAGAGCACAGATACCCAAGATCAGTATAAGACAGCTGCACGTGCGGAGCCAAGCTGTCCAGACTCCTTGGTTTTTCTAAATGTATCCCGCTATATAATACCATCCACTTTTCTCCTCTTTATACGTTAGCTTGCCAAAAATGAACTTTGCTACTAAAATGTAACCACTACTGAATAAAACTGAAAACAATTACATAAGTATTGTATAACGAAAAAGCAGTGACAATGTATTTTAACCTATAATTACTATTGGATTTACCATCAAACAATAAGCCTTAATTCTGTTCTGGCTTCCTTCCCCCTATACGCATGCACTCTCTTGAAGATGTCTCTTTACCCCTCTACGACAGCTCACCATTGAATAAGGACAGAGAGCGGAATAATACTACAAAGAAAATTACATCTTTTGGCTGTCACAGAGTGTAGTATAGTGGAATTTCCATTCTTCTTTAATTGCACACTTTCTGCCGCTGACTATCCAGCTATTTTTAAGTGTTGGTTGAAACGGCTCGATTAACGGTATTTAATGTAAGTGGAGGTTAAGCAGCGACGGATAGCGATGGCAATGGTAGAGTTAGAGGTCGTGGTAGTACATGTCACTGATTGTGACAAGCTTCCAGACGCCCCTTCCGCTCGCTTGTCAGCTGTTATCTTGTCAAAGCGGACTGTTCTTAAAAGCGTATCTAAGCCCATGAACAAAACTGTAATATATTGCATCTCATCAATCCTAACCTGTTGGCTGCATTAATTTTCATTTTCGGCCTTTGTTCCTTTATTTGAACCTGGTGATCCTGACATTAACTCACTTCCTGTCTTAGGGTGATCAAATTAATTCAACATACTGCATTTGTGGAGGAGCAGCGTTGCCTAAGGTCAGCCTTTCCCAACCAGGGTGCCGCGGCACCCTGGTTTGCCTTCTGGCATTGTCGAGGTGCATTCAAATTTTTGCTAAATAGGGGCTTCTGACTGGAGGGGACTCTGAAGTGAAGGGGGAACTCTGATTTTAAATGGGTTTACTGTGTTGTGAAGGGGGGCTTCTGATGTGAAGGAGGGACTCTGATGCAAAGTGGGGGGGGGGGGGCTCTGGTGTGAAGGAGGGACTCTGATGTGAAAGAGAAACTCTGCTGTGAAAAGGGGACTCTGAAGTGCAAGGAGTGGGACTCCTGTCATGTCATGGGCGAAACTCCACGTCATCTTTTTTTTTTTTGCCTGGTGTCCCCATTAAAACCTATACCAGATAATTTTCCAGGCTAAGGGTCTGGTATTGATTTTGGATGCACCACATGTCATTGTAGACTGGGGTGCCTCAAGATTTTGCATACTATTAAAAGCAGCCGGCTGAGAAATGCTACCCTAGGCTGTCACCCTAGGACAGAGCTACAGAACACTCTCCCCTCTCCTCTTTGCTATAATATGAGGGAGGTGTTATGTGGTCAGCATAGAGAACTGGGAGCAGTGCCATCTGATACCAGCCAGCAAAGAGCACATAAAAGAGGAGTAACCAACACTCAAGCATTCAAGGTGCAAATGTAGTCTGATTTATTGTAAATATGTCACATACAGGGCATATGGCCAATGCTTGGGGGCCACGCAGGGTCCAGTGCTAAATGCGAGAAAGTGCTGGTGACCTATCTATTGTGATTTTGAGGATTTACACGGCGCCAAACATTGTTGTCACTCTGATGCAAGTGGTCATAACACTGTATGGAATGCAGGTGGTTTCTGTATCACAACAAAGAGCACATGATGATATTGGCATACAAGATTTCTGGCAGGATCAACAGGTTTTTTTAATCACATTTATCAAACAAATGAAACAACTTTCAAAGGTATGTTTAAAAACCCAAAAGGGAGAAAAGAAGAGAAGTTCACTGTTAAGATATAAATGCACTTTAAACCTCTTGAAGCTCTAAGATGTAAACATTAGAGACACCACCAAAAAGTAGCTTGCCTATAGCAGTAGAAGAATTCAAAGTATTTCCCTCCGAAAAATATAATATTTGAGGCTTGGGATTGGCTCCAGAATAAAGACATCTGTGTTTTTATACCGTCAGAGTAAATCCAGATTAATATGAAACACAGTATTCGTAGAGTCCCAAACTTACTTATCATTTGTCTCTTATGTGCCAGCTCTAGCAATCGGGCGTCTGAATTATGTTTCTTGTACATCTAACGGAATTTGGATATCGTGAGAAATATGTGAAATGTAAATGTGTTTGAATGAATCATTATCCGCATTAAAGAACAGTAGAAAGAAGTTGGAATGACCCCATATAGACTGCCTGGTCAAAAAGAAGTCAACACACTAATACTTAGTTGGACCTCCTTTTGTTTTGATTACCGCATGCATTCCCAATGGCATCGTTTCCATAAGCGTATCCAATGTCACAACATTTATTTCCATCCATAGTTGTATTCATATTTCATCAAGATCTTGTAGTGATGATGGGAGAGTCAGACCACTTCTGCAGCACATCCCAAAGATTCTCAATGGGGCTAAGAGGTCTGGACTCTGTGGTGGCCAATCCATGTGTGACAATGACCTCTCATGCCCCTGAACCACTCTTTCACAATCTGAGCCCGATAAATCCTGACATTGTCATCTTGGAATATGCCCAATGCGCCATCAGGGAAGAAAAAATCAATCGATGGAAAAACCTGATTATTCAGTATATTCAGGTAGACAGCTGACCTCATTTTTTAGGGAAATAACATTGCTGAACCTAGATCTGACCAACTGAAGTAACCCCAGATCATAACGCTTATCCAATGGCAGACTCTGACCTTTTTGCTTAGCGAAATCCAAGTGGTGACCAACTTTTTTTTTGGCCAGACAGTGTACTGTACAGTATATGGTGTGGGAGCTTTTGTGCCGTCCTATTTGCTCCACTGTTTTAAACTACGCTTGTACTCATGGTCAGTATGATAAACTGCCATCAGTAATGCAATGCCATTCCCTTTGGGTGCCTACACATATACAAATCATCCTAAAACATGTTTCCACCAATGCTCTAATATTCAAATTTAGACTTCGGCAAGGAAAGAACTGGTGGGTCTTATGCTAAAGCGTCCTGTTGGTCACTAAGGCATCTCATCCTGTTGGCGGGAATCTAAGAGAAGGGTGGGACAGCTGTTGGTTTCCATTGTTTCGATCATAATTGCATATTGAGTGCCTGGGGTCTTGGGAAACTGAGGGGTCTTTTGGGGAGCTTCTGAAAATGTGTTTAAGTACAGTATATGCAAGCATCTAATAACTTCAATCAACTTCGCTATAATTACACGTATCCTGATAGTTCTATCATGTATGGTGAGACATTTTCACAAGGTTACAAGCTGTATTTTACTTTTTTGCTTTTTTTTCACAGGTGGCTGCAAATTTAAATAGAGTAGATATTTTTATTAGACATTTCAAAATACCTACATATCTCAATACAAATGAGTAAACTAAACATGAGATTGTATTCCATCACAGGAGTGAGCTTGGAGCGGTGGCTACTTTACAACACACACAGGGACCATGGGGAACAAAAGTAGCCACCCTCCAGAAGGAAGGACAGTGTCAGCACCAATTCAGAGATAATTTGAGGATCTACAGCCGAGTGATACACAAATAAGATACATTTTTGTTAATAGATAAGGCACTTTTAATGCATTTTAAGATCTAACTCCTGTGTTTAGTGTCACTTTAAAGTGACATTAAACCCTCAGATTTTTTTAACATAAACCAATACTGTAATGTGTGCCTTACTGTAATTCATGGTTGTTTCCCTTCTCTTTGCTGCTCTTCCTTTTAAATCCTCATATCTTCTCATGCTTGGGGAGAACTTCCCTTTTCAGCTCAGGGTCTCTTCCTGTAGTGCTGGCTCAGGTTACAAGCCTATACAAACATATACACAGACACCGTGTATCTATTCCTGAGACAAGGCAGTCTGCTGCAAAACAGAAGTTCTGCCCAGCATGAGAACAGATACAGATTTAAAAGGAAGAGCAGCAAAGAGAAGGGAAACAACCATGGATTACAGTAAGGCACACATTACAGTATTGTTTTTATGTTTAAAAATCTGAGGGTATAATGTCACTTTAAGTTTTAGCTATAGAGTGTATCATATTAAATTGTTGGAAAGTAAATAGGGCAAGCTAGCAGTTCCAATTGAAATAGCGGTGATGAGTTGATGGATCTGTTATATATTTACTTGGCCTTCAAGATTGCCTATGGGAATATTTTATTATGATCTGTTAACACAACAATTCCTTTTTTTCCCTCCATTATACGACAGTGAAAAAAGGCAAAAGATGACAAGCTAATTAATTTCTATTTCTGTTTGACTTTGTATTCACTGGGTTTTTTTTTGTAATGCTGCTGTTGACATTGATCTGAACGCTGAGGCTACACTGCCTATTATTAAAACATGGAAATTAACTCGGAACGCAAGGCTTTGCTACCGTCAGCAACAGCTTATTTGAATGTTTATTTGCATACAGAGCTCTATATATATATTTTCTCCTGGATAATAGAATACTGTACACACCGGCCTTTTAGAAGAGAACGCTGTTTAGATCATAATGTGCAGATAGTAATAGGGTTTTTGTATTTGCAACTTGTTCTTTGTTATAGCCGTTTAGACTTTATAGTGTCAATGCAGAATTTGTCTATAGGATTCCTGCCATTAGAGGACTTTGCATAATCCTCTCTGGTTTTAATTTTGAAGAGCCCTATGGATGAGCAAAACTAAGTTTACCTTTCCCTGAAATTTTCTGTGGAATACTGTCACAATTCTCAACGTACCTGTATCAACCGCGGGGGTCCTCGTAATCGCAGCATGTCGGTGATGGCACTCTTGTCAGTCACTTGTGTCCTATAACTTCCCCGCATGAAAATAGTGAGGCCTCTTGCACATGTTTAATGGGATCCTTACATCAAAATGGCAGCACTGGGGGCTTCCTGTTATGGACCGTAATTGCATCCCTTCTGCCACACCTCCTGACATCAGTTCCTGTTTGATCACTATAAGGCTGCAAGGTTCCAGAGAGAGAGAGCGCTCAGTTGTATCAGAGCTATCCACAGTGTGTTCCAGTTACTAGCCGTGTGGGTCCATTATCTATCTGACCTTTTGCTTCGTTTATCAAGTTTGATCCTTTGCTGCCTGCCCTGACCTTATGCTTCATTTGACTATGATTATTGGATTTACCCTTTTGTGCCATGTTTTTGGAATCTGTGCCTGATTCTTCTCCTGAGTACGCTATCCTAAGGTGTGTGCCCCTGCTATTTGGGCTCTGCATATCCAATTACTGACAAATACATCCATTTTGCCCAAGCACTTAATAATGTTTCCAAACAGCGCCAACTCTCTCAGCTAGGCTTCCCTAAACGTCCTGTCCAGTACAAGATCACAAGGGACAGAGCAGACTCCAGCACCAATTATCTACTAGCTTTTTATAGAAATGAGGGAGGAAGGAGGACTCTGGGCTTGGTGTGGTTTGTCTGGCTGTGTCTTTGTAGAGACAGACAGCTTACTAGCACACACAAGGGTAGCTCCGTGGGATCCTCCAAGGGAAAGTATTCACCCTAAAACAGGATATCAGGACCAGTGCTCAGGGGACCAGCTGATTCTACATGAAGCTAAAACTTTTTAACCTCAAGAAGCAATGTCCACTGTAAATGATTTCATCAGCATTTGAAATGGCTTAAAAACATTTTGACTTTCTCACTTTTATAGAAAATCTCTCGCCAGTTTGATCCTTAGACAATCCCATTGTTGTGTTAGTCTGTCGGTATCTGCAAAAAATTAAACACGTTTGAGAAATTTTGGATAGTTTTCAGTCAGTTTTTATTCTTTGGCTAAAATGAAGATGAACTCGTAATTTGGATCAAAGAAAACCAGCAAACATGTGGGATGCATTGATAGAAAATATGACCGAAAATTCTGACTGAATCAAAAATAAATAAATGTATGCATGCCTGACTGGTGTTAGAACTAAAGACCTTGTTTTTCTGAGCTTTTTTTAATCTTTTTAGTAACCAAACCTTATGTTGTCTGGGTCCTCTGGCTCCTGGATGATACAGAAATGTGCCAGCTTCAATTATAGTCTCTACATGTGGAACTTTGTATTCATATGTGTTTAGGGTGAAACAAAATTGTAGATGATTTTGAATTACAATTTGAGACATTACTTTTCCCTCTTTAATCCAGCCAAATGTTTTCTAATCTAAGATGAACCAAGTTTTTACCCTCTAAACACCGAAACTGAGTTTTCATGTACTCAAGATTTTGGCAAAAGCTGAGAGATTTTGTTAAAATTTTGGCAAAAGAGAACATGAAATTAATGTGTTTCTTGAGGGTGCTTAAGGCTTTAAATAAGTTCAAAGGGTTAAAGAAGCTCCTTTTAGCTATCCAGAACCTGTTGTTGTTATTTTTTTACAGTGGAAAAAAACCCAAAACAAATGTAAGGCTAGGTTCAGATCTGAGCGATCCCGGGACCCGCGGTGCACATAGCGACTTCCGTGCGGCACCATTGATTTCAATGGGGTTACAATAGAAGTATCTTTTTTTTTTTTTGTGACACACGACACGCACCTTTTTTAGTCGCAAGTGTGTTTTATTGCGGAGGCGGAATTGCGGCGGGAAATAGTGCGATCCGCCTGGCACGACTGGGGTGCCATTCGAAATTAATAGCACCACCAGCGCAATCGGCTGTGGTGGGCGACTCCGTGACCGCCCCGCAATCCGAGCGGTTTTGTGCACAATTGCCGCGCAGTGAGGAATCACCCCAGATGTGGACCTAGCCTAAAACTTGAGTTCACAAATAGTGATCAAACATGCGCACAAAAAAGTAAAAATAAACGCATACAAAGAACTCCATAAACTTTTTATTTTTTAGATTGTAAGCTCTAATGAGCAGGGTCCGCCTGAGGCCCCTTTCACGCTATCTGATCAGAAGGGAATTCATGCATGGATTACCTCCTGATCGGAGAGGTACGGATCATATGTCACCGCTGTGACATCGATGTCTATCCAGAAAAACTGAAATGACTGGACCCCATGTTGACCTACGGGGAATCGGATGTTAAGAGACACCCGTCAGTCTATATCTAACTGCCCCCTGGGGCATCCGAATGGGTCCGCCTGAAAAACTGACAGGTGGACCTAATAGGACCGCCCGTCTGAAACGGGCCTAACCCTTCTCTATTGACATTGCAACTGTACTGTCTCCCTTTATTTTGTAAAGTGCTGTACAAAATGTTGGTGCTATATGTTTAATAATAATAAGCTAAATGACCCCAAATACACCACAAAAAACTATCTTTTTCCCGCGTCCCTGTGCCGATCGTGGAGTGTGAGGCGGGAAGGAGGTGCGGCGTGTAGAACGTGGATGCGGGCGGGTCTGGCAGCAGTGAGCGTGAGTTGGGGAGGAGGTGCGGCGCGCAGCGTGTGTGGAGCCATGAACAGGGCCAACAGATCGGAAGCCGATTAAATGATTATTGAAAAAGTTGACAACTTTTTTAATAATCGATTAGTTGTTGCAGCCCTAATCTGTAACCTCATTGCTGCAAAATGGACATGTGCCCAAAAGTACCATTATTATCTGTTGTCCAATGTGCAAGACTGGATATGCTCTGGTTGCTTCCAACAATATAAATTGATACTGATAGGTTAATTGGCTCATACCCAAGATCTGAGAGTATAATGGGATATATGGAATAGAAGTGATTAAATGACATACAAAATATAATTATTGTGGGGAATATGTCCCTAGACATCCTAATTTTGAAATCTTCGATTTGTGGGGGAAGTACGATATATTTAGATGCCCCACGCAGATGTGTGGGTTATTCACGAGCTAGAACGTCAATGCCAGAGGCTTCAAGAATAATGTATTGACTTGTAGTCCTGTTGGAGTTTGCCCTTTCCTAATATGATGCATTGGCTGTTAATTATTTTAAGGTTATTCCAATTATATACATAGAGACCCCTGCTTTGTGCGTTCAAAGTCCCCTCATTTCCAAGGACGTGTCACAATACATTGAAGCTGGCCTACTTCTTGATTTCATTTGTTGTTTTGTTTCAGCCATGCTACAGTTCATGTTGAAATATTAATCGGGATCTCTTAATTCTGAGACTCATGCATACTATTTATTGAGCATGAAAACCACAAACCACAAGTAGCAAATGACTTTCAGACCAGAGGTTTGTAAGCTTGCAGTTGTTATTTACAAAGACTGACCTATGACCTCTGCCGCTGTCGCAACCATTTTGTTTGATTGCATTATAAAAGTTTTTTTGGACATTTCTATTTGTGTCCGTGTTGCATTTTGATCTGTTGGTCAGGCAGTGGATGATAGATTTCCTACTTTTATAGCACTTTCTTTAAAATTATATTTAGAAGTTTTGTTTAAAAATAAAATAAATACATAAATATAATATGTATTTTATAAATGAAATAAAAATAAATGCAGGTATTATTATTGCTGTCATTATTTATTATTATTATATTTGATTTATTTATTTTTTGCAAATTCTTTCAGACATTCTGTCTGTAATTGAGAGAAATCAGTCGAGTCCCCCATCCACACTAAACTCTCCATTTTTGAGCGAAATTGAAAATACAGAGCACAGGGCTGCACTGTTGTGTACAGAGTACGGGTAGTACACCGGCACCGGCGGAGGGGAAGAAGTGTTCGTCCAGAAGTAAGTATAGTTTGGGGGGAGAGGGGGCCAGATTGGAGGGGCAATTAAATGTTTCCAAATTCACCTGGGAAAGTGGAATTAGCCTTTAAAATAGCATAAAAACATTTCGTCGTTAATACCTCCTTCAAGTCTGTAGGACCAGATTTTTAAAAGAAGACCGTAGTTTTGAAGACCATTACTGCCCTGAGACTCTCTGCTGCCAGAATGTAAATGTATGTCGGTGAAGTATTAGCCACTCCGTACAACTAGATTGGGGAACTGGAGCACATTGCACTTTGCATTGCACTCTGCAGGCTGGGACCGCGTGCTAGTATTCATTATACCTCAACAGCTGGAGTTTAATAGTCTGCCCCTGACTGCTATGTAGTCTAATTTTTCAGATGTCCCCATTTTCCCTGATCAGGCTAATAGATGTAATTTCCTCCGTGGAGTCTTGTGAAGGTTCAGGGCTGCAGTTTGTAGCTGACAATTTTCTGGCCCGGCTCCAGCATCTTTTTAAACTTTTGCAGTGAAAAGCAGATGTGGTGTCTGATAGCGGAGCGGTAGATATGGGCTCGTACTGCCGGTGGGATACTTGATCTTTCTGAATTGTATCTTTTACAGTGATGGACTACAACCTCATGTTTAGTTTTCCAATTTGTATTGAGATTGTAGTCCATCACAGGAGTGAGCTTGGAGCGGTGACTACTTTACAACACACACAGGGACCATGGGGAACAAAAGTAGCCACCCTGCAGAAGGAAGGACAGTGTCAGCACCAATTCAGAGATGATTTGAGGATCTACAGCCGAGTGATACACAAATAAGAGACATTTCTTTTAATAGTTAAGGTGCTTGAATGTATTTTTAAGTTTTAACTTCTGAGTTTAGTGTCACTTTAAATCTAGCTTTATCTATAGATTGCAGATGTGATGGGGTTAATGGTAAGGTTATGGTGTATGTGAGGATGGGGAAGTGTAGACTGAGCTAGTTATAGCTAATAATTATTGTCACATTTTCTTTACCTGCATATTGCAACAATTGCCCATTTGCTGCCTGCCTGTTGTAGTGACAGTTTGTGGCTCTTATATTCCAACAATTACCTATTTGTAGCCCATGTGTTGTCAGGATTTACTTTCTCTTTTTTTTCTTACTTAGAAATAGAGATTTTTATAAAATTGCGTTTCATATTGTAGATTCCATTACTGAATAAAATTCAAGCTCCGGCATTAGTTGGATATGCCATTTCTCAAAGCAGGAGTTGAGTCATTTGATGGGTTACTGTATAAGCTATTTAACAAAGTGACATGTCTTGCAGGCACATTGCGCTGTACCGTGTGTCGCGGCCTATAAGGAAAGAATGTAGTCAAAGTTTTATCTTTTAAGTGGAGCGATACTTCATGTCACTTTTCCTTATAAATGACGGTACGCATACATGAATATGTATGACATTGAGTAGGCTGTGGTTGAGGAATCTGCATACTGTGCCTCTAATGCTTATCACCATGTGCTTAATTGTGCCATCCCTGAACTCTATAGAAGCTGTGGGTGGGGAGGGTGAGGAGGGAGGGGGGTCAGTTGTAATTATTTTGTACAATTACAACAATTTTAGCATTATGATTATTATCTTGTACAGGAGCATTAAAGGAATGTTAAGTGTGCTGAATAAAACCACAGCAACTTTTTTTTTCCAAGAGGCACCCCAGGCAAAGATAGAGTCAGCTAATATGGTTTCTTCACAGTGAAGTCTGGGATTATCCCTAGTAAAAAACAAAAAGTCACCAGCACTCGATACTTGAAAGCAGAAATGTCCCTTTATTGGACAAAAAGCGTCATAAAGAAGCCGACGTTTCGGGGCCGCACAGGGTCCCTTCTTCAAGGCAGAAAGTATGACATATTTTTATATTGACGGTGCCATCCGTGAATCGAGTCACTTCGAGCACCATCATCCTTTAATTGGCCGGGACTGCTGCAAGGTGTGCGGAGGGCTCTCTCCTATTTTTACATCTGGGATTATCCCTATTCTGTGAGCTGGGAGTCTCAACTCCGCCCCTCAAGACATGTGTTTGAACTTTTTGCTAATGTTTTGCTTTGTTTTGCTGGATTTTCAGCCTCAAACCAGAACATGTGATTCTACCATAGCACAGGAAGGAAGGTCTGCAGATGGGATTTCTTGTTACCCAGGAGAATCTCTTAAAGTGACACTAAACTCAGGACTTAAATCTTAAAAATACATTCAAGTACCTTAACTATTAACAAAAATGTATCTTATTTGAGTATCACTTGGCTGTGGATCCTCAAACCATCTCTGAAATGATGCTGACAGGGTGGCTTCTGGAGGGTGGCTACTTTTGTTCCCCATGGTCCCTGTGTGTGTTGTAAAGTAGTCACCACTCAAAGCTCACTCTTCCCTATTCACCTGCCGTCTCACTTTCGCAGCCGGCAGGTGAATACCGTGTTTCCCCGAAAATAAGACCTAGCGCTATCTTCTGGGATTTCTGTAATATAAGACCTACCCCGAAAATAAGACCTGGTTCGGGGTAGGTCTTATATTACAGACATCCCTGAAGATAGCGCTAGGTCTTACCTTCGGGGTAGCTGCACATGTAATTCAATTTCACATGTGAAGACCGGCCGCAGCTCCCTCCCGCCCCCTCGCCCGTCCACCTACCCGCACGCTGTTGCTCTCTGGATGACATCAGAGCGGAGAGGCAGCTCCCTCCCGCCCCCGTACCAGACACGCCCCTCCGGCCGCACGCATGCCCGCCCCCTCGTCTGTTTCTCCTTGTGGTTGGGAGATGGTTCAAAGCGGAGAGGCAGCTCCCTCGCGCCCCCCTGCCAGACTCGCCCCGCCTGTATGCCCACCCACCTGTTTGTGGCTCCCTGGACGGCAGAGCGAACAGCTGCAGCCAGGTAAGACATCCCCCGAAAATAAGACCTAGTGTCTTTTTTCGTGAAAAAAAATAAATTAAGACAGTGTCTTTTTTTCGGGGAAACACGGTATAAACAGCTGGGATCGATAGCAAGACTGCCATTGGCCATTTCAAATTGCAATAGCCAATAGCAGGCTGGCTATTGCACCCGCCCACTGAGCGGAGGAGCAGACCTGAGAGAGAACTTTTTCTCTCTCAGGTCCACTCCTCCTCTTAGTTGGCGGGGATTCAATAGCTAGCCTGCTATTAGCTATTGCAATTTGAAATAGCCAATAGGAGTCTTGCTATTGATTCCCATTGTGTACTTTTTGCTGCTGACCGCGGCATTATGGTACACAAGTAAACTCCTCGGTTTGCAATATTTTCAGGCTACGATGGATTTTCCCAGATCGAAACCCGATCGTAATCCGAGGAGTGTCTATATTAGACTGTGTATTTACAGTTCTGTTTACTGTATTTTCACATTTACATTTTTGTTGCTACATTTATTATGTTTATATGTTTTGTTCTTTGATAATCTTTAAAGGAGAACTATGAGATGAGTGATTTCCACTCACCTCATAGTTCTAAGCCGACCTGTGACAATGAGACTGTCACAGGTCGGCTCAGTAGATCGGGAGGTGAGGGAACACATACCGTGTTCCCTCACCTCTCGATCCTGTCACGGCTCTCTGCCGTGACAGGGGGAGGGGCTGGATTCCCCTCTCCCCGCTCCGATCTGCCAGCGCTGACTGGCGGAACGGACGGGGGAGGGGACGGGTACAGCTGGCTCTGCCTCTAGATAGGCAGAGCCAGCTGTCACTCATGCAGCTGGGCGGATCCCGTCATCTAAGTCGGGATCCGCTCCAGGTGCGGCGTCCCAGTATACCACGAGCTGTAGCTCGTGGTATACTGAGCTTAGGGAAACGGGAGGACGCTAGTTTGTGTCCTTCGGTTACCCCAAGGAGAACTATGGGGGAAAACACTGACCCCGTAGTTCTCCTTTAATAAAAAGACAGTTCCAAATAAAGAACCCCCTGTACAGCAACATATAGACTCGAAAAGACAAGGGGAGAACTGGAAGCCAATCTGGTGTGCTGCATGCAAATGAGCAGAGAGATGTCTTTATCAGACTGCTGCTGTTCCTTCGTTGTCCAGTCAGCAGGCTGACTGGAGCTGACTCAACAGAGAAAGCAGTGCCATCCACCCGACCATGCCATATAAATATCAGAACAATGGTTAGAAATGCAAATCCTTTGGCAGATAAAACAGTTGATTATATATGTATATATATATATATATATATATTAGGGGTGCGGAAATTAACGATTAATCCGTCGATTAATCGTTAATTTCTTTGATCGATCAAAATTATTTTGATCGATCAAAGTACTCACCTCTCCGCCGGCTTCCATTGGAGATCCGGTGACGTCACGGACATCGACGTCACCAGACTCCTCCCCCCCCTCCCCGAGTGGTTCTGTCGGCTAACGAAGGGAAGGGGGGAGGAGTCGGGTGATGTAGTTGTCCGTGATGGGTAACGAAGGGAAGGAGGAGTCCGTTGACGTCGATGTCCGCGACATCACCGGACTCCTCCCCCCTCCCTTCGTTACCTCAGCTGCGAGGACCCAGCAGCAGCCACCTGATACAGAGACCCGCCTCGATGTACCCGGCCGCTGTTCCCCCCACGCCGGTATGTTTTTTTTACAGCACCCTGCTCAAGCTATAGAACATGGAATAGAATATGGCTGAAACTGTCTATATTCTATTTCATGTTCTATAATGTCATTGTACTACTAGGAAACTACAAGTCGGCAGTTCAGCTGCGACTTGTAGTTCCCTGTATGATAGAAGGCTGTTTTAATTACTGTCCTCATGAAAGTACTAGTAATACAAAGTCATTATAGAAACATTGAATAGAATATAGTTGAGTTCAAAAGTTACTGTACTATTGTACTGTACTGCATTGTATTTTCATGAGGAAAGTAAAATAGCCTTCTATCATACAGGGAACTACAAGTCCCAGCATGCACTCACTGTCCCTGTACAACTCTCACATATCACGCAGGGAACTACTGCAGGGGGCTTGCATGCTGGAACTTGTAGTTCCCTGGGTGATTTATGTGGGGGACGGTGTACAAAGACCATAAGGGCATGCTGGGACATGTAGTTCCCTGGGTGATGTGGAGAGGTGTACAGGGGCAATTTTTTTTTTCATGTTCTATAATGTCATTGTACTACTAGGAAACTACAAGTCGGCAGTTCAGCTGCGACTTGTAGTTCCCTGTATGATAGAAGGCTGTTTTAATTACTGTCCTCATAAAAGTACTAGTAATACAAAGTCATTATAGAAACATTGAATAGAATATAGTTGAGTTCAAAAGTTACTGTACTTTTGTACTGTACTGCATTGTATTTTCATGAGGAAAGTAAAATAGCCTTCTATCATACAGGGAACTACAAGTCCCAGCATGCACTCACTGTCCCTGTACAACTCTCACATATCACGCAGGGAACTACTGCAGGGGGCTTGCATGCTGGAACTTGTAGTTCCCTGGGTGATTTATGTGGGGGACGGTGTACAAAGACCATAAGGGCATGCTGGGACATGTAGTTCCCTGGGTGAGGTGGAGAGGTGTACAGGGGCAATAAAGGCATGCTGGTTGTAGTTGAACTGCAAGTCCCAGCATGCCTTCATTCTTATATCCCAGGGTCGCAGGCACAGGACTGCCTGGACCGAACATATCAGGGAAGGTGACAGGAACAATAAATATATATGTATAATGTACTTACTTATGTGGGTCTGGGAACCAGATGTGAACCGGCCTGTGAGGAGGATCAGGATGTCCAGAATGTATGTTGAATGGCGGCTGATATATTGCCTGAGGCTGGCGCCATTCAACAAAAAAAAGTTTCCCTATGTTATAAAACATTTATTCTTACCCATATTTTTAGTACAACATAAAAATCGGGGTCACGTCGGGTAGACACCAAACATGTCAAGCCTTAAAATTGCGTGCGCCCGCAAAATCGCAAAAAACGCCCATACGCGACGATTAAAATGCTTTTACTGCTCATCAGTTTAGTGTTATCAGTGATTAATGGCTCTAGAATTATTGCTCTCACTCTGACATTTGCGGCGATACGTAACATGTGCGGCACAATAGGCGCAATCGTCGTTTTCGCACATAGGCGCACCCGACGCATATCTACGTGTGTATGTGGGGGGCGGGGACTTAA
>NW_017306618.1:874118-878941 GCF_000935625.1 Nanorana parkeri | reverse complement strand
AAACACTTTTTCACACAGGGCCATGTGGGTTTGGATTTTGTTTTCCCTTAATAATAAAAACCTTCCTTTTAAAAACTGCATGTTGTGTTATCTTTGACTAATATTTAAATTTGTTTGATGATTTGAAACATTAAAGTGTGACAAATGTGCAAAACAATGAAAAATCAGGAAGGAACCAACACTTTTTCACACAACTGTAAATATAGTTGATCTGCGTATATCGATATTCACCTGGAGTGCAGCTTCAATGTCTTTGGGCAGCTTTACATAGTTTACAGTATGTGTCTTTTATGCAGTTCCATTTTTCTTGTTTTGGTATTAATGGCTAATTTTAGAGTCCTACATCTCCCGTGTATTTCACAGCTGTGCTTCTCTCTGGTTCTGCTGCTGTTATGTATATTTAGCTCGTCTATATATGAGCTGAAGAAAAAGCTTTCCATTAGAGAGAAAAAAATAGCTTGCCTAATCCCTCAAACATTTTCTTCTGTGAACACTGATTATATATATATCTAAGTTCCACTTGTTACTGTTGTTTTTTCCCCACTGCAAACAGTTGTCCTTTTTGTCCGCCCAGATTTGCATATTTTCGTGGAATATGGACCTGGTTTTTGGGACGGTAATGATGGGGTTTTACTTGAATTGACAAGGCTTTGACAGCAATATACAGTAGGTGCAGTTTTGTATTGGGGTGAAGTATGGGCCAATTGGTGTCTTAAAGCTGTACTAATGTTAAATGACAAAGTCTTGGGTGTTGCGTTGCTTTCGGCTTGCAACACATTGACTTAATCTGTGTAGATGTGACATTTGAGCACCATGACTAGAAGGAGACGGAGTATTATAAAATACGATAATGTGCTTTAAAAAAAGCTTTGACAATCATTTTTGCTGAAAATAAAAGCAGTTCCCTGTGGTTACTTAGAGGTGTGAAGCTTAACTCCAGACAACAGCTGAAATACACAGTCAAAAAACATGTTTGGACGCTGTCTTACCTGCCAAAGGATTTGCATTTCTGTCCATCTAGTCCTAAAATTTACTCTGCCTGATTATCAGAGATTCTCCTGCTGAAGCTATCCACATCTAAGTCACTCCCTTAGCCCCTGTCCCCAGCCTGTGATTGAACAGTAAAGGAGAACCAACAGACTGATGAGGCTATCTCTCTGCTCTCTCCTCATTTCAGCATGTTCCTTGGTAACACGTCAATACAAGACACTTGGTTGGCACTACCTCTTTTAGTCCTTACATTGGATTACAAAAGACTGACATAAAGTCAAATTCAGGTATTTTCATTTAAATACCTTTATTGATATTTTAATAATGTTTGCCAGCAGAAGAAACCTGTAATAGCTCCGAAACATTGCTGTCCACTGCTGCTACCTTGTATGTTTAGCGTCTGAATAATAATTTATTTGAAGACAGTCAAGTACGCATCCTAGACAGGGAGGAGGTGTCCACTGCTGCTACCTTGTATGTTTAGCGTCTGAATAATAATTTATTTGAAGACAGTCAAGTACGCATCCTAGACCTAAAAGAGGTGTGAAAGAGGCCATCTATGGAGAAGCCAAGCTTGAATAGAGGTGGGGGGTTGAGGCATCTATTGTCTGCCACATACAATGCTGTTTTAACACCTCTCTATGGGCAGGTTAATAATCTGCTAGCTCCAATTATGCAAATGCAATCAATACCTGGTTGTGACTAACAGATTATGTGGATTGGAGCGTCATTCACCATATTTATTCCCAGATAATTTTTTGTGACAGTAATTCTGAATTGAGAAAGCTGGTTGGATGTCCAGTGAAACGTCTTCAAGAAAAATACAGCAAGTCCAGTTGCCTTGACTTATTTTTTACATATTTACCATGACCTGGATGAATGAGAACCTTCACAGACATACATATGAATAAAAGCGTCTTACACGCTGGACCTTGGTGTCCTGGTAAATACTTCATCCTTTTTGGACTCAGCCATCCGCCAGTCATACCAGAGCCTGTGTGCGATGCAGTGGGATTTATATGGACCAGACACCCGACACAAATCCAGGCGAGCAACAAGTGTGACCTCTGCGTGGGGACAAATATTCCCTGCATGCCTACATTGCCTGGTTGCTCAGTATGCTTTAATGGGGTGTCCCACACCCACCCCTATGTGAGTATTGGTCAACTATCGATCACATTCTCAAACAATTTTATCCCCACACAGCTACCTCCTCATGTATCACTTGCCCCTCCCTTTTAGATTGTAAGCCCTCACGGGCAGGGCCCTCCTTACCATCTTGTCTTCAATTGTATTGTGATTGTAATGTCTTCCTTATATTGTAAAGTGATGCGCAAACTGTTGGTGCTATATAAATCCTGTATAATAATAATAATAACTATCCAACAAAAATGAAATATATCTCACCATATGATCTAAAATAGTAGACTTAATTGGTTTTCTCCTGGAACTTTTTTTTCTTCTCCCTTTTTTGGGGGGAGTTTTTTTCCTTCATGTCAGAAGGACATGGCCATCTCAGTCCAGGTAGTATATGTTGACCCTGGAGATTACCTGAACAAAGGTGGCTCATTACTTTTGGAGAGTAAAGCAGATGAATGCATATGCAAGCCATTATTTGCATATGTCTAAACACACCCCCTGCTGTCCACATGACTCAGGGGCTGGGGATAGGTGACTCAATTGCATTGTGTTCTAACTAAGGTAGTGGCAGTACATTAAAGTGACATTAAACCCTCAGATTTTTTAACATAAACCAATATTGTAATGTGTGCCTTACTGTAATCCATGGTAGTTTCCCTTCTCTTTGCTGCTCTTCCTTTTAAATCCTCATGTCTTCTCATGCTGGGGGAGAACTTCCCTTTGCAGCTGAGTGCCTCTTCCTGTAGTGCTGGCTCAGGTTGTGAACCTGCACACAGACACCATGTATCCATTTCAGAGACAAGACAGTCTGCTGCAAAACAGAAGTTCTGCCCAGCATGAGAACAGATACAGATTTAAAAGGAAGAGCAGCAAAGAGAACGGAAACTACCATGGATTACAGTAAGGCACACATTACAGTATTGGTTTATGTTAAACAATCTGAGGGTTTAATGTCACTTTAAGGAAGCATTTGCACGTGTCCATTCTTTATGTGTTTATTTACGAGCGTGCATTAACGCCCCTTGTGTCATGTGCATTGCATCCAGACATCCCATTCATTTTGAATGGGCTGCCAAAATGCAAAAACAGACCTAAAGATGAACGTGCAGAATGGTAGTGTGTTGTGCTGTGCTGCAACTCGTGCATTGGAGCTGCCTTGTCTTAGTGCATTGGGATGCCATTCAAAATGAGTGGCAGCACAACGCTCTAAGGCTGCACATACACCTTGCGATCATCGGACGACACTTTTCATCCGATGATCAAACCGTCGTACAATTTTCGTACGGTGGCCTCATCCTACCTCGACTATCGCAAGGTTGGGTCAGCGTTAATTAGAGGAAAGCTCCTGGACGAATTGCGGTAATCGACCGCACGTATTTTCGTCTGCGCATGTGCAGTGTAAACCGTACGAATTTTGACGTACGGAAACGCCAACAACCTTGCGAAAATCGTACGAGCGACCAAAGTTTTCTAACCTGCTGGTTAGTCAAAAGTCGATCAATTGTACAGTATTTGCGGTTGCACACTGCCCATCAACCTTACGAATAGCAGATGAAAGCGCAATCGCAAATACGAAAATCGGACGATATTCGCATGGTGTTTGGGCACCTTAACGCCGGTAACATGATTAACACACCCATTTCTGCAATGCAGTGCAAAAGAAGCAGTGCAAAAGAATAATCCCTACAGATAAGATGTGGCACCAAAGGGGTCCATTTCATGAGCATGTAACAGGTATGCATTTAAATGGCGTCCAGAGTTCCACTTTCACCACCATCCTGTGTGTAGCAGCGAGACTCGGCACAGTCCTTTCTCTTTGAACCTTTGTTCCCATCTTCCCAGCACTCTTCTGCAGTATGGAGAACATGCAGCTCTGCTATTAACGTAGGTAGAATTTTTTTTTCATAAATCTTATTTAGTTGCCATGGTAGTTTTATTTCACCTATCTTTTAAGCACAGCAAAAAAAAATGTAGACTTACAAATTTGCCGTTTTGGAAGATGAATAAAAAGTCCCCGAGAAGAAAAGTGTGAAAATGAACGATCTTTTCTTCATGTAAAAGAAATCATGTGATGAATCGGGAAGAGCACAATGGGGGTAATTAAATCACAGTTGCAGAATTGCCTTTCTAATTTACCTGCCATTAACAAGCAAGCGCTAGAAAAGAGGAGAGGAGAAATATATCCGAGAGCGCAGCTATCTATGACAACCAGCCGGAATGAACCTTCGAGGGATCTCACTACTGGAAAGTGAACTGATTCATTGCTATGGGTTACAGCATTTTGTACATGTGCCCTTGTCAGGGCTTTATTGGTTAAGTTCTCCTGTGGAGCAGCCCCAGTCTATCTGCAGTTTAACAAAAAAAACAAAAAACTCCCCTTGCAGAGGGGATAGCCCCGCACTGCAAGGTCTAAATGCTTACTTTTGTCTAGGGGACTGGAATAAAGGACTGTTACTTACCTGAGCCCTGCTCCTTCAGACTCCAAGGCCAGCTCCCGCAGTCTCCTCCCTCCTGTGCTCCAGTGTCTAGAGGCCCACTGACGCCATGACGTCTAATCCGTGACCTATAGCCCCATTATACAGGGCTGTCCCTACCTTGATGTCTCACTATCCGCGGTGGGAGAAGGGGGAATGGTTGTGGTTACTCGTGAAGCACATTCTGGGGGGGTGCGGTGCCTGAAGTAAGGGGTGGAC
>NW_017306618.1:873587-873913 GCF_000935625.1 Nanorana parkeri | reverse complement strand
GACATGGGGGGGGGGGGAAGGACAGGGGCACTTTGTGGTGTACGGAGTCTTGCCCAGCTCACTGACATCACTGGTTGCCAGGAGCTGGACAGGACACCAGCCAAAGCAACCCGCTCACCTCTTAGCAACCAGTGACGTTAGTGAGCTGGATGGGATGCCACCAAGAGCGTTACAGGTTGCTAAGAGCTTTTAGCAGCCTGCTCTGGCTGGAAAGGGGGTGGCAGGTGACCCAGTGAGAACCTGACTGAGGCAACCACCTCATGTTTGCTTCATTATAGGGACAGCCCTGCCAATATATGTGAGAACTCAGAGGGACATTCCACAAG
>NW_017306618.1:862168-873573 GCF_000935625.1 Nanorana parkeri | reverse complement strand
CAAAAACTAGCATTTAACCCTTGTATTATGGAGGTAGCCCCACTGCAAGGAGAGGGTTTTTTTCTAGCAGACAATAACGTGATTGAAGAACAGGCCACGGCCGATGCCGTGCAGACAATGCGGTACAGGAACAGCAGGCAAGAAACAGCGTCAGGAACATGCCGGGGTCAGGATACCAGAAGATCAGTAGAAGGGTCAATGTGGAGCCGGGTCGGTAACAGGAGACAAGCAAGCACAGGCTCAGGGTAACAGGAAGCTGACGATAACTCAGCACAGTCACAGCCTAAATAGCCAATCTGGCGCCAGGATCTGTAGCACGTGTGCCCGCGCGCCTGCCGGCGAGCGCAAGCAATTGCGCAGAGATGCGTGGCAAAGTCTGGTTCTATGGACCACACCAGGCGCATTCGCAGACGCTTGCAGAGCGTTTAAGGCAGTGGCTTCTTTACAACGATATACTGGTGCCTGTACTGTCTGAGAGTAGTTTAGACTTGTCATTCCCTGGAGAGACATTTTAGTGGCTGCTCCTGCAGCTGCCAAGCTGTGTGTTTTGGTTTGTTTTGTCTTTCTTAAGCAAGAAAACTGCTTAAAGACCTTACTCCAGGATTTTTTTCTAGTATTACATGGAGTGAGGCAGGCTTGGAACATCTGTCACATTTTTAATCGCCGTCTTCCTCCCCATGGAGATTTATGTTCACTTCCTACTCTGTTTGACACGTGGACAACAAGCGAGGTGAAAAGTCCCTCATGGTGTAAAGTATCACATTGCACTCCAGACCGGTATCCCACTTAAAGACTTGGTCACCTTCATCCAATCACCATAGAATGTCTCAAGACACACACAGCCAGAGCCATCCCTATAATGAGGCAGCTTGAGGTGGTCACCTCATGTGGCATCTCACTAGGGGTGGCCAAAGCGTCCCAGGTTGCTAAGAACTCTAAACAACCTGTGGCACTCCCTCTTGGCTTCCCGTCCAACTCGCAGACTTCATCAATTGCCAGGGAGCTGGATGCTCTGGCTGGTGTCCCACCGAGCTGCAGGCAACCAGTGATGTCAGTGAGCTGGGCAGGACCGGACAGAGAGCTGCTGACAGCAAGGCTCTAACACAGGCCTGTCCCACCGCAAAACATACCCCAGCATACCCGCCGCCCCCCAACCTCCACTGTTTCAGGCACTATATAGGGTATGGACAGTCCTGCACACAGCAATCACAGTTACATAAACTTGTATCCATCTGTCCATTAAGCTATACTCCAGGCCAGCTACTAAATACACATGTATAAGGCTGGGCACACACCTTACAACCATCGCAAGACTTTTGTCTTGCGATGGTTGTAAGGTACTTAAAAAAAACGTACGATCTGCCTATCTTGGACAGGCAGATCGTACTTGCGACGATCGCAAGCCACGTCCCCTGAGGGGTGGGCTTCCGATGACCGCAATGCTTGCGCATACCGGCCCAGTCCGGCTTTTATCTTACGAACATGCTACAGACCCGCCGAACATCGTACGATGCTCGGCGGGTTTTCAAACATGTTCGTAAGTTTAAAGTCGTGCGACCTTACAGTAGTAGAGGTCGCACGGCTTCCACAAACCTTACGATAATCGTACGATCGCGGGATTTCCCGCCATTGTCGTACGATTATCGTAAGGTGTGTGGGGACCTTATGGGAGACGCGTTTCCTCCCTAAGGATTTGTAATTGTACCCATTGAGTCCTGAGATTTACACAGCTGTATTGCACAGCACAGCCCTGGTTGGCAGGGCAGGAGACCTGTTTTTTTTTCTGCTGCAGCTAAAAAAAACTTACAGGTCTTGTCCCTCCCCCAGCCTGTGATTGGAAAATGAATGAGCTTAGAATGTAGATGTCACCAGCACACATGTCTACTCTGAGCCTGATGAAGGGGACCCTGTGCGGCCCCGAAAGCGCTTGTTATTCTGAAGGACATCTATCAATAAATGGATTTGCACTGACTTATGAGCTTCTGGTGTGCTGGTGACATCTACATTCCAAGCTGTTTTGTGTGCGGCGCTATCCGCTGTCATTTCAAGCACCCATTTACATTTTTGGGGGGATTTCCGGTAAGAGTGCTACAGGATTTAGGACTTTTGGACAATGAATGAGAGGCATCACACCGATAAGCTTGTTTTGCTGTCACTCTGCTCTCTCCTGTTATTAGGATGTCCTTAGTTAGCACATGACCTGTGCAGCACAGCAAATTGGCTCCATGGGCTGCTTCTCCCTCCTCCGGTTTGAGCTTTGCTTTACAGTGGCAAGAGGCAGATACCAAGTCAAATTCAGATCAGAGACTCCGGTGGTCCTATCTTGAGCTAAAGCACTTCCTTCCAATTTAATCCCGATAGAAAGGAGGGCTCTTACATCACTTTGTAGAGATCCAGGCATAATCACCTTGTCTGAAGGCTGTTGTGATAACTACATCCCATTATCATTCTAAGGTGACCAGTCTGCTTAGTGATGCCAGTTCTTACGACTCACTAAATAGAAGTAAAAGGTTATAGACTGTCTACAACACCTGAATGCCAGTTACTAGTAAGAAGGATATTTGTTAGTGTTAACAAAAAGTGTTACTATGTACGTGTTGTAAGTACATTTGTACATGGGGGCAGCCATAGTTGTTCATTACACACACCCTCTGCTAGCAGCTTACTGGAGAGCCACACCACTGCTCAAAGCAGACCAGTCCTTGTCTTGAGTGGTACAACTCGCCCTCCTGCACACTGCTCCAATCAACGGCTACTCAGGAAGTATGACATGGCTGATTGGAACAGCGTGCAGGTGGGGCACGGTACACTGCTGGAGACCCGGAACGCTGCAATCTGTATTGAGCAAAGGTCCAGCTGTTCAGTGTGCTGCAGCAAATAGAGAAAAGTAAAAAAGGTGCCCATATTTATTACTTACAGAGTTATTCGCTTAAAGAAGAACTATGGGGTCAGTGTTTTTCCCCATAGTTCTCCTAAGGGTCACGGGAGGACATAAACTAGCGTCGTCCCGTGACCCAAAGCTCAGTATATCGCGAGCTACAGCTCACGGTATACTGAGACCGCCGCAGCCGGGACGGATCTCGACATAACTGTCGAGATCCACCCAGCTGTGTGATTGACAGCTGGCTCTGCCTATCTAGAGGCAGAGCCAGCTGTACCTGCCCCCTCCCCTCCGCCAGTCAGCGCTGGAGGAGGGGGGGGGGGAAATCCCTGTGGGGAGCCGTGAGTGACAGTCACGGCTCTCTGCAGGGAGATGATCGAGAACTGAGGTATGTGTTTGAACTGAAAATCACTCACCTGATAGTTCACCTTTAAGGGTGAAGAGTTTGGAGACGGCAGGAGAAGTGAATAATCTAGGACAACATCGCTGATTTGGAAACATTCTCCAACTCAGTTCACTTTCCAGTTCAGCGATGTTGTCCTAGATCACTTCTCCCGCCTTCTCCAGACTCTTCACCCTTTAGTGAATATCCCTGTGTGTAAGCAGCCTGACTGCATTATGACAGTAATACAATTGGAAGGTCCAGTGGGGCTTTTACATTTTTTTTTTTTGGTTTAAGAACACGGAGTCCAGTATTTTTAATGTAAAGTATACGTATATCTCAATTTCATGGTCATTTACCTCCTGATACCAGACATTCCTGGGTTCTCCGCAAATACTATGTTCATGTTTAAAGCCTTTGGTTCAAAAATCCCAACGTGGGGTTTCTATTAACGTTACACATATAATCAGTGAGTCACAGTCTGGCAGAGGCAGCGAGTTGTGTGTATTTTCTGTTCTGCTCATCAGTTCCTATAAGCCGCATTGTGCTCGGGGTATACATTTCACACCGGCTTGCATTTCTAAATATAAAATATACTATTTTCATGCTACTTTTCCGAAACAAAGGATGAAAACAAGCGTGGTTAGACAGGGGGGGGTGAGACTCCTAACCGAATCCAGTAAAGATGTTTTTTTATTGAACTTTCACTCATGTAAAACAAAAGGAAGGAAAGGTTCAAGATTGTGTCAACTTCTCCAAAAAAAGGAATATATGAAAATGTTCTAGTTCAGCATTTAACTTAATTAAAATGTATGTATAACCCAAACTACTAAAATGTATGTATAACCCAAACTACTAAAATGGATGTATAACCCAAACTACTAAAATGGATGTATAACCCAAACTACTAAAATGGATGTATAACCCAAACTACTAAAATGGATGTATAACCCAAACTACTAAAATGGATGTATAACCCAAACTACTAAAATGGATGTATAACCCAAACTACTAAAATGGATGTATAACCCAAACTACTAAAATGGATGTATAACCCAAACTACTAAAATGGATGTATAACCCAAACTACTAAAATGGATGTATAACCCAAACTACTAAAATGGATGTATAACCCAAACTACTAAAATGAATGTATAACCCAAACTACTAAAATGTATGTATAACCCAGACTACTAAAATGTATGTATAGCCCAAACTACTAAAATGTATGTATAGCCCAAACTACTAAAATGTAAGTATAGCCCAAACTACTAAAATGTATGTGTAGTATAGTATGTACAGTATGTATACTAAAATGAGGGATGCACCTATACCTATACTAGTATCGGAATCGGTGTCGGAACAGAGTATTTGGGCGAGTACTCGTATTCACCCAAATGCTCCCGATACCTCAACCTCCGGTATCGGGAAGCCAGGCGACGAGTCATTACACGCCACCCGGCTTCTGCATTGGCCAGGAAGCCGGCTCCCTCGTCACTTGGTCACTCCCTCGTCCCTTAACACGGGCAGACTGACAGTGTTAATGGGCTGGCATGTCTGTGGGCACAGCGGCACTATGACACTGGCACGCGTAATGACATGCCACCTGGCTTCCTGATTGGCCAGGAAGCTGGTCAATCAGGAAGCCGGAGGGCGTAGAGACGGCTTCCCGGCTAATCAAAAAGCCGGGCGGCGAGTCATTACATGCCACCCGGCTTCCTTAATGGGACTTCCGATATCGGTATTCAGTATCAGCGTGTACGGATAAAAAATATTGGGGCTCGATACCGAAGATCCGGTATCGGTGCATCCCTAGTATTTTACCAGACAGGAAGTGAACGGAACTCTCCAACAGCAACACAGAAATAAAAATTATTTGCTTTAGGGGAGTGTGTGTGTTGGGGAGAGGGGGGGGGGGGCTAGAACCCCTATTACGGTTTTCAGCATAATGAAAGTAAAGGGCACATCTTCCATTAGGAACACTTCCAGTTGCAACTCTCAGCGATGGGATTTATTATCAGTTTGGCAAATGTCCACTTACTGTAATGTGCACATAGGGCAATAATAACCTGACAAAGGTTCTAACCCTTTCCACTGTGTCCAAAATGAAAATATGAAAAGTTATGGCTGGCCATACATTTTATTATGGTATAAATATGAACAGTCCATTATATTTATTTATAAATGTGTAGCATAGCAAACATATCAGAAGAGATGGCAGGAACTTCCAAAGAACTCCGGGCAGACATTTTATTAACCCTTGCGGTGCTTATTTTTGCTAGGGTAAAAAAAGAAAAATGTATGCAATCCGCAGTGGGCGGCTCTTAGACTAGTTCCCGGAGCCTCTCTCCCCCTCCTCTGCAGCAGATTAGGGATCCCCATCATGTCCAATACAGTATATAGGACGGGAAGACACTGAGGGACATACCATCGCTGCAGCGTAGGAGACAGACTGTAGGAAGCGCTGCTGGCTCCAAGGATCGGGTTAGTATACCTTTAGGCAAAAACAAGCAGTTAAAGGAGAACTATGGGGTTAAGGCTTTTCCCCATAGTTCTCCTTAGGGTAACGGGAGGACACAAACTAGCGTCCTCCCGTCACCCTAAGCTCAGTATACCGCGAGCTGTAGCTCGCGGTATACTGAGACGCCGCAACTGAAGCGGATCCCGACAATTATGCCTGGATCCGCCTAGCTGCGTGAGTGACAGCTGGCTCTGCCTATCTAGAGGCAGAGCCTGCTGTACCCTCCCCCGTCCGACCTTCCAGTCAGCGCTGGTGGATCGGAGCGGGGAGGGGGGAATCCAGCCAGGATCGAGAGGTGAGCGAACGCCGGTATGTGTTCGCTCACCTCCCGATCTACTGAGCCGACCTGTGACAGTCTCATTGTCACAGGTCGGCTAGAACTATGAGGTGAGTGAAAAGCACTCACCTCATAGTTCTCCTTTAACCCTTGCAGTGCAACGCTGCAAGGGTTAATAACATTCCGCCTGGGGGGTCTTCTTTAATATATACAGTCTTGAGAAAAGCATGGAAAGGGGCAACAGAACTGAAACCTTTAAATAAATTAAGAGTGTGAATAAGGTTCAAGAGGGCAGTATTTTCAATAGGAAGGTAAGATGAAGAACACGGGGATGTGACCCTAAGCTGGCAGGGGGAAAGTTCAAAATTAACTTGAAAGCATTTTTATTTAACCCAATAGTGTATGCTGAGTGCAGACTTTCAGCAGATGCATTGAGTCAGTCACGTCAACAAGGGGTCTCTTTATTAACCATCAGCAGAGCCATTAGTCCTGCAAATCTCTATGAATGTTTGTCCTGTGCGAATCGTAGCAGAAACTAACATTATTAGAATATTTTCTTTTCAGGTCGAATGCAATTTTCAGAAAATACCGTGTTTTGGCCACAAGATGGAGCTGAGAAGCATAGGGAAACAAAGTATTTATTTCCTGTGCTCCTCAGCTCCATCTAGTGGCCATGAAGTGTTATTTTCTGAAAATTATATTCGACCTGTAAAGAAAATATACTAACATTTTTCGTTTCCGCTCATGTCTGCACAGAATGATCATTCACAGAGATTCTCAGGATCGTTTATAAATGGTGAACTTAAACATGCCTGAGACGAACATTAATCTATAGGCAGACAAAAAGGTAAAGAATAAATAACTAAACACACACGAAAAAAAAATGAATAAAAAGGGGGCAGACTCGATGGAGCACTTTTTCTACCACCACTCTTTTATATTTCTATGTTTTCAAAAAGTCATTTCCGCTGAGGACTTGTATCCATTTAGCTCTGAGCATTCAGGTCTTCTTCAAGTGCGGAGTACTCCATGCTTGAAGAAGAGCCTGTTTAGTTGCTAGAAACATTTCTATTTTATATGGAGGATTTTGCACTTTGCCGCTGTCGGCTTTTCCAGCAGAGCTAAATGGATTGATCATTCTGGTATACAAGTCCTTCGGCGCAAATGACTTCATGCTATGCAGGAGAAATATTTGCATGCATGTCATTTTCATGCACGAGGCATTTGATGTGACGTGGGTTGGGAGTGCGCTTCGGTATAGGATACATATTTATAAATGAGGTCCCTTTCATGTGTTATCTAATGGTTGCTGAGACACTGCTAAGAACCGGTAGGATGACTTTACTGGAAGTACACATGACTAGGAATGGATGGGATGGGGGTCAGCAATGGATGGGATGGGGGTCTTCCTTCGGCGCAAATGACTTCATGCTATGCAGGAGAAATATTTGCATGCATGTCATTTTCATGCACGAGGCATTTGATGTGACGTGGGTTGGGAGTGCGCTTCGGTATAGGATACATATTTATAAATGAGGTCCCTTTCATGTGTTATCTAATGGTTGCTGAGACACTGCTAAGAACCGGTAGGATGACTTTACTGGAAGTACACATGACTAGGAATGGATGGGATGGGGGTCAGCAATGGATGGGATGGGGGTCAGCAATGGATGGGATGGGGGTCAGCAATGGATGGGATGGGGTCAGCAAAATTTACTTTCGCCACAAAATTACCATTAAAAAAAAAGTTAGAATTATACTCCCCCCACCTTTCGTCTTCCAAATTGATGGGCACAAAATGACCGGATTCCAAGTTGGGAAAATGTAAACACTGCGGAAACGCTCTGCAGAAGTTCACTGTGCCCTGATTGAGCTGGCTCTGCTGCCTGCGTCTTCCCCTTCTGAGCTCGGGGCATGAGGCCCTCTTCGTTGAGCTGGATTGGCGGGGAGTCGACGCCATCTTGGAAGAGGTCCACACGCCAGAGGTTCTTTAATTGTACGGCTCCGTTGGTTCGATTTGGAGCCTGTGGGCGACATAGCTGCGTGCCAGAGGTGTCGCGGATCCCACCACTGTGTTCTTTAGGGGTAACGTGAGGATTAGCCGGTCATACGGTCCTTGGAGAGGAGCGAAGCAGCTCTAGGACATGCCTGCCATTGAGCACCTAGCGCATGCGCCAACACTGCGGAAACCTCTCAATGCCACTCAGTGAGCTGCTTAGACTGGCCGAATTTCGGCTGAGTTTAAAGCAAATTGTAGCCCTGCTGGCACGCCTCCATTCGTCAAAAAGTCAATTTCTTCAATTGATTTTTGGCAAAAGAGTCAGACCAAAATAGTTCGCCGAATAGTGTTAGCAGCCAATCAGCTGCTGTCACTTTCCGGGTATTCTGACAATACAATAGCCAGCAGGAAAGATGCTATAAAAGATCCAAAAGGAAAGACACATGCTAAACTTCAAACATTTTGAATGAGAAAAAACACAGAGGGGTTCATTTATAAAAGTCTAGGAATTTCTTACACATGTCAGCGCCATCTAGGGGCCCTAGTGCCGTGTTAAGGGCATCCACCCGGCGAGTAACTTTTATAAATGAACCTCAAAGGGTATGGCCAGTTTTGGGCAAACATTGCTTGAAAGGAAATATCTACTTCATTTATTTCTTTAGCATTTTTTTTAATTTAGTTAATTTCATTTGGTGTTCTTTGTATTTATGTTTTCTTTTCTTTGTGCATTTGACTGTTATTTGGGTACTAATGTTTAAGGGCCCGTTAACACCAACATTGAAAAGGAAAATTGCAAGTCAACAGAGGGTCCCAAGACTTGCAGTTTCAACCTCTGTTGACTTCCGTTGCATTTTGTTTTCTCTTTTTTGTCAATCTTTATTTTAATTAACATGCCCTGAGTGGACGCACATCTTTTTTGCAATTACATGCGTTTATGTTTCGTTATGTTACGTTGCACTGAAAAATGGCAGAGCATGCGCTACCTTTCTCATTGAACAGCACGGATTGCAGCCGTGTGAACTGGTCCCATCACTTTTTTGGTGCACTTGTGTTACCATCCGTTGAAAAACTGATTGCAATGCAACAGATCTGATGTTACTGGTGCCTTGTTTGTTTTTTAACTTTGTGAGGGGCCATTTAATTCCATAAGAACAGGTCTAGGATAGTTGAGAGGAGCTTCAGTTATATTCAGGAGTCTTTTAAAGCCAGATGCACCTTTAACCCCCCCCACACACACACGCATGCACACACATCAAAACATCAAAAACCACCTATATTTCCATTTCCCCATTGACGCCAATGCATTTTGCAAAACAGCAAAGTTTGCCGAAATTTCTGGGAAATTAAAACTCTAGAGTTCGCTTATTCCTAGAGTTCACATTTGCTCTGCATATTGGTGGACTGTCAGTTCTGGATGAATAGTTCTTTTCTTTTAGATTGTATCATCCCCCTGACTAACATGGGGAAAGGATTGATCTTTCTCTGCTGCAGTTTCACTTTTAATTATTTATATAGTGCCAACAATTTTATGCTGTGTTTACATAGTGCGCATTCACATCAGCCCCTCCCCTAAGGCTTCATTCACATATGGCATTTTCCCCATTTTTTTTCGTGTGGAAAACCGCACAGCAGGAACATGCACATTTTAACATACGCGGCGATTCTGCGTGCTTGCGGTTGTGATAATAGCCTCAAATGCGCTGAATCCGTCCATACAATTGCTCTCTGACTTTTTTGCGGGGCATGCGTTTTGGTACCTCGCAGCCGTTGCCCTAATGGGAACAATGCACGTTGGAATGTTTAGGTTTAGCACGTTTCCGCAGGTACGAAAACGTGTGGCAAACCGCTAATGTGTGAAAGGAGGCTTATTGAGCTTACAATCTGAGGTCCCTATCTCGCATGCATACATACAGGAATGATTTAGACAGGAGACCATTAAACTACCAGGAAGGAAACTGTACGACTCTGAGAAAACCCCTTACAATCACAGGGAGAACATGCAAACTCCTTGCAGATAGCATCTCCTTCCCTAACCCACACTGTGAAAGGACAGCCAGCACACGGATGAGCTCATCTAACTGTCACTCTGCTCTCTCCACCTATCATCACTATCCTTGCACTGCAGCATATCTGATTTGCTAATTGTGCTGCTCCTACTTCCTCCCGCTCACTGAGCTACACTGTACAGTTGACTGCAGGTGAAGTCAAATTCAGGTATTTACACTGCTTGCTAGGGATGCACCAATACCTGCCCCCGCCCAAATGCTTCCATACCTTCCAACGATACTGGAACTTCCAGTCAGAGGGAGATTTCCTCTGACCGGCAGTGCCGCAAGGGAACATGGGGCCGGCTACTTGTCGCTGGGGTTTCTGATTGGTTGGGAAGCCGCTTTCATGCTGTTTGGCCGGCTCCATGCTAATTGGCTGTGTAGCCGGCTTCCCAGCCATTGAGCATCGATCTGGCCAAACAGCATGGAGGTGGCTCCCGCCAATCAGAAAGTTGGGCGGTGAGTAATGACCCACCTCCTGGCTTCCTGATTGGCCGGGAAGCCCGCTCCATGCTGATTGGCTGGGAATCCGGTTTCCCTGCCACTCAGCATCGAGCTAGCCAAACAGCATGGAGCTGGCTTCCCCGACAATCAAGAAGCCGGGTGGCGTCCTGATTGCCCGGAAGCCGGCTCCATGCTAGCAGAAGTACAAGTATCGGTGCTCGGTATCTGAGTACCAAAATATAAATATCGGTATTTGTACTCAATACCAAAAAAAAGGGATCAATGGTATCTACTGCTTGCATTTAAAAAATATATTTGAGGATTTAATAATCAACACAGAGCTCCATTAATCTGCTTGGAGTATAACGTTAACTAGCTAGAAGTACCGCCAACAAAGCTCATCCTCTTTGTTGGCGGTACTGTAAATCATTTGAGATGGTGAAAATAATTGTTACATACATCAATAGAGCTTCTGTAGTTCTGGAGAATTCCGCGGTGTATCAACAATCCAGGAGCCATGGCTACAGCGCAGACATAACACCTCCAGCTTCTCTGTAGACCAACATAGGGGAAGACAATCTACATATGTTTTGGCTGTGACAGCTGTATCAGTCGTGTGAATCAATTCTGAACAGTAACGATTATGATCAGCGCCGCTGAAGAAGGAATTGTGACAATCCGGCGAGCGCAGTTTTCCTGCAGATCTAGACAGTCACATAGCTGATTGCTGCTGGGGGAACACCAAATTAAATTGGAACTCCAGGCAAACATCTAAATCCAACATTGAAATGATAAATACTGTTATCTGCCAAGCAATTTATTTTTCTGTTTCTATTTGACTAAAGTTGATTGG
>NW_017306618.1:860541-862143 GCF_000935625.1 Nanorana parkeri | reverse complement strand
AAGGGTTAATCCATCATGTTTTTTCTCATTCAGCCCGTGGGGGCTGAAGAAGAAAAATATATCAGTGTATGGCCAGCTGTATAACACACAGCTTCATGTTCCAATCCTTTTATTAAATATCAGATGAACAGTTCACATCCTAAATCTGCTAACGTGTCTCAGCTACGTATGGCCATAGTGAGCTATGACTAAGGCCAAATGTGGCTGAAACGCCTTAGCAGGTTTATGATGTGAACTGTTCATCTGATATTTACTAAATTATCGTTGCCTGAAGCTGTGTTATATTAGTTACTTACTGAGACTACAAATAAAAATCTATTTCTGTGTTGAATTTCCATAAGTTTTATCCCACCCCTAATAACCAGATCCATCTAGAAGATTCTAAACCTATTGAAGATGCACATAGGTTGTACCTTCTCAATGCAGTGACACCATTTGACTAAGCCCTGTGAATATGCACTTCTTGTGTCACCACTCTACCTACGCGTGCTGTCTGAACTACAGATCGTCTGAACATTGTAACATCATTGCTTGCTGGTAGCAATGCATGATGGGCTATGTAGACTTTAGAAATGGAGATTGCATCCCATCAAGCAGCAGGGAAAGAGACACAAAGCACACTGGGAATCCAGGAAGTTGGTGAAAGTGATGGGCAGACGGAAGGCAGCGCTCACTACGTAAAAGGGATTTCTTCATGTAAGCTTTGATTGTATTATCAGAAACAACTCTACTATGTATTCCTATTACAATGCTGATGTTATAACAGGAGAGGATATGCTGGCACTTTACATCTCCTTTAAGTCCTTTGCCCATGACTGGCTGCAAGGCCAAGTAACCCTCACTTCCCACCTAAATAACATAGTGAATACAGTAATTTCAACAAAACTGTAAAGTAATAAGTTCCAATACTTACCTAACTCCACCTTGTTCAGGTCTGACCTGCCTCAGTCATGTCCCTCCCACCCGCCTATTGCTCCGCAGGGAACTTTCTCTTGATAATTTAAAAGATTATAGTACCACTTCCTATAGGATTCAGTTTTCTCCATCAATATTATCAGTCAGTGTAACTGAGCACCCTTCCCTTGTTCCCCTACATGGTAGATGGTCAAGAAAAGCAGCATAGCTTCTGTATTTATTCTTAATAGTTTAGACCCCAAAAAAAGTTAAAATGCCTCTTGTATACCTTTTTGTTATCTTTCACACACCAGCTTTAAATCCGTGTTGTGGTTATGAGTGTCTTTTATAAATTAAAATGATCTCATTCTGCAGTACAGGTGGCGGTTGGTTTTGCAACTGCTGCAAACAATAACAAATAAAAGCATAGCGAGTAGAGCAATGAGCTCATTACACTGTCCAGTCAGTGGCTGGGAGCGACGGAGTGTGGCCAAGTTGTATTGTATAAAGTCTATATTCACCCTTTAAAAAGAAATAATGTGCAGTCGAGAGACCCAGGTAGTGTAAAATTATTGTCCAGCTTTGATTAATGGAGCTTAGATTACATGACATACCTGTAGGCCAAGCTCTTTCCCAAAGCCTGGCAAAGAAAACTGCCATCTTGACAAATGGAAGCTAGGATGCTTTGACTGTTGAGTGATCCCCCAC
>NW_017306618.1:848069-860469 GCF_000935625.1 Nanorana parkeri | reverse complement strand
GTGACCCCCCCCCCCCCAGCATCACAGGAACTAGCACTCTTTCTTATTCACAAACCGGTACATGCGCAGCTCCCTCTCCCTCCCCTTGTAGCAGAGGCTGAGCTTCAAATGACCCCAAACTTAGGATTTAAATCTTAAAAATACATTCAAGGACCTTAACTATTAACCAAAATGTATCTTATTTGTGTATCACTCGGCTGTAGATCCTCAAATCATCTCTGAATTGGTGCTGACACTGTCCTTCCTTCTGGAGGGTGGCTACTTTTGTTCCTCATGGTCCCGATGTGTGTTGTAGTAGTCACCACTCCAAGCTCGCTCCCATGATGGACTACAATCTCGCTTTCAGCAACATGCTGAGGGAACTGCACATACACTGTTTTGTGAGAGCACTCGTCCTTGTTATATTAGGGGAGCACTCCCAGTTCCCTGCAAGAATGGGGGGCAGATTGGTCAGGATGGTGATCTGTTGGCCAGGCATTGGTAAAGAGCTTGGCCTACATATATGTCATGCAAACAAAGCTCCATTTATAAAAGCTGCACAATATTTCTTACACTGTTGGGCCCGTTGACTGTACAGTATTTTTTTAAAGGCTACATTTACCTTTTCAACCTTGTTTCATGCTACACCTATATTTAGGGTGTAACATGACACATGGTCACATTGCAAACCCCCCCCCTCGTCTAGCCTTCCACTTGCCTGAATTGTGGGGTTCTTCTCTCCGCGGGCTGCTGCTCTTTTTTGAATTTGAAATACAAGTTCGGTGACGTCCCCACACTTGTAGTCTATTCCTTCTCCCTCCCGTCCATGTTACTGAATACCCATGACGAGGTACAGACAAGGATGGGAGGGAGAATCTGCAGGAGCTAGAGCATTGCACTTGAGATCCACTGATCACGGTTGCAATGGTTTACTGCCTCCGATGCAAAACAAATGATAAATGCAAATTTTTTTCTGTTATGAAGAAGTGTACATTTTTTTGTATTTTGTTAAAAAAAGTGGACTTTACCTTTAACAACAGTACAGGAATGACGGGTAACTAACCTACAGTAACTCTGCCATTGTAGGGCTGTGGTAATCCCTGGACTGGGGGAACAGTGATACAATTCCTTTGGCGGGTGAAACAACTCCTATATGTGTGTGTCAGCTGTGTATTTAGTTGTTTTCCTGGATTCTAGCTTTAAGGTAATCTTTCTTTCTGACTTCGGCATGGCTGGATTGTTTCCTGGGTAACATTTGCAGCAGTGATTGATTTCACTTGTTGGCTGGAATTTCTTTTTAAACACACGGGCATTGTTTAATCTTATCTTGTGGATGCTAAAGAGCATCAGCTTCAACAAGCAATTGTAAAGCATTTTCAAGCTTGGTGAGAGCATTGTAAATGTTTGGTGTATTAGTGCTTGTCTGACTAGTGTTTGGCATGCAGAAGCGTGAACTAGGCTTAAGGTAGAACCCCAGCCAAAAATAACAAGAGATAAATGAATAGCTTGTCAAAAGATACAATAAGAAAAACAGCTTTTGCTGCAATACTCTTCTTTTAATCCAGAGTGTCTGAGAAGGTTCTAATTTATCCAGGCCATGGTATAGCTAGTAATAGTTTGTCATGGGGATATTCAGATACCAAGTGCCATACTCAGTACAAGTACAGATACTTTTCGAGCTCCAAGACTACACTAGAGAAAAATTCAAAAGTTAGGAGGCAGCTGTCATGTGTAAGGAGCACACGGAGCTCCTGGGATTTGTACATCTCTGTTTTAATGTATGATTTTAATTAGGGATGTCCCGATGCCACTTTTTCAGGACCAAGTACAAGTACAAGTACATCCCTTCATGTACTTGCCGATACCAATTACCGATACTTTTTCTTAAAGGGACAGGTGGCTTTAAATGATCCATAGTACAACTACATGTTATGTACTATGGATCATTGACTGACCAGATGACCCCGCTCGGAGCGCTGCTTCTGGGGGAAAGGAGTCACAACCTCCGGGGGGATCGGGGACCTCCGCGATCCTGGCAGCAATTGAGGGGTGCCAGGTTACCCTCAGAGCTAAGATCGATCACCTGGCTGCGGAATGCACCCTGATCCGCCATGACCTGGATAAAATCCGCACGCGCCTCACTACAGCTGAGACGAGGGTGTCACATGTGGAGGACGCAGTACAGGGGCATACCGCCACGCTTACTGATCTGCAACATACATTGCGGGTGCTGGCTGCAAAGGTGGATGATGCTGAAAACCGCATGCGGCAGAATAATGTGCGCATTGTTGGTGTCCCAGGGGGTGAAGAGGGTGTAGATGTGGTTAAATTTGCTGAAACCCTGTTCAACAGAGTCCTGGCACTGGACATATGGTGGTGGAACGGGTGCCCGTGGGCAGGGGGCCCCCCGCGTCCCTTCTTGGCCCGTCTCCTGAATTACAGAGACAGGGTCCTGGTAGCGGTTCGCAAATCCCCTGACCCGTGCTGTGGCAACACGCAGCTGCGGTTCTTCCCGGATTTCTCCGCAGAGATCCAGAAACGAAGGAGGTTGTTCGTGGACGTGAGACGCAGACTCAGAGAGAAGGGAATACAGTATGGCATGTTCTATCCGAGTAGACACCGCGTCCAACATTCAGGCAAAGTGCACTTTTTTGACACCCCGGCTCAGGCGGGGATTGGCTGGATGCACTGCGACAGAAGAGATCCATCCTACCTGGTTCGGTTACCTGGTCCACCCGGCTCACTTACCTTTGTGACTGATAGGTGAGCCCGACATACCTTACTACCTAGCGAGCCGGAGTCCGCTATGGGGAGACTGGGGAGTGGGGCTGCTGCGCTCAGCACTCCTACTACTAACCCTCTCAAGGCTCGGATGCTGCCCCACATCTTATGCGTATGGCCTAGCTTCCATAAGGAGGCAATGATTTCTTCACCACACCTGGAACTGGCTGTTTTTTAGTTTAGCCGTCACCTTTTTTTTCTTTTACTTTTGAGAGTTTTTTATCCCTACACTGGGACACTTCTAACTGGGGGTGCTCCGACAATTGGTCGGAGGTTTGGGTACAAGCTTCTAGTGTGTTAACAGTAATTGTTGTTGTTTTACTAGCAAGCCAGGGAGTTCTTAACATTGGTTATGGGGTTGTTTGACAGAGGGAGGGTGTGCCATTTTCGTGCTCTGGGCGGCGGGAAGGTGTTCTCATTAAATGTATACTAGACCTGAAGTGTTCACTAGGCTATCCTGAGCCACACATGTATATTTGATATTCCCATGGGGGATCGTATTGATATTCTGTCATGGAATATGAGGGGTCTCAATGACAGATTCAAGCGTTCTATGATTCTAAATGATCTAAAACAACATTGCCCGCACATTATTCTCCTACAGGAAACCCACTCCGCTGCAAGAATGCGGAAGTGTTGTATAATACATCACTTCCGCATTCTTGTGTCACTCTCCAGCTTCAGAAGCTGGAAAGAAGCTGATGGAGCAGATCTCTGCTTCATCAGCTTCTTTTGGGGGGTCCTAGGTGACATTAGGGGTCTTGGAGACCCCTGATGTCTCCATAAAGAGGACCTGTCACATATTTTGCTATCACATAGAGGGGTTTTTATTAGCCCCCGTATGTGATAGCAATAAAGTTTAGTGAAAAAAAAAGGAACAAAAATTTAAGTCCCCCCCCTAAATTTAAAGTTACACCATAAAAAGGAATAAAAAAACATTTTAAGTCCCCACCCATACATACACGCATGCAAACATGCGTCGGGGGCGCATACGTGCAAAAAAGACGATTGCGCCCATTACGCCGCACATGTTACATATCGCCGCGAACGTCGGAGTGAGAGCAATAATTGTAGGGCCATCAATCACTGATAACACTAAACTGATGAGCGGTAAAAGCTTTTAAAGCGTCGCCCATGGCCAATTTTGGGTACGGTAATTTTCTGCGATTTCGCGGGTGCGCGCAATTTTAAAGCTTGACATGTTTGGTGTCTATTTACCCGACGTGACCCGATCTTTTATATTTTACCAAAAAACTGGGTAATAATAAATGTTTCCTAACATAATGTTAAAAAAAACTTTTTTTTCCCCAAATTTTCTGTAATTTTTCCTAATTATAGTAAAAAATAAAAACCCCAGTGGTGATTAAATACCACCGAAATAAAGCTCTATCTGTCCCCAAAAAATGGTATAAAATTCATTTCAGTACAGCGCTGCATGACGGAATAAACGTCAGTCAAAGTACCGCAGCGCTGAATACTGAAAAATGGCCTGGCCAGGAAGGGGGTCTAAACACCTGGTCTTGAAGTGGTTAATAACGTGCTGGATTAGTGTGATCCTAGTTCATTTTATTACTTTATTGCTGTGCTGTATGTTTATAGGCCAATGTAGTTGGATCTGTATGTGCGTTATAATTAATCGATTAATCGATTAAAAAAATTTGATTAATCAAACACGGAAATTTTAATCATTACCAGCCCTATTTTTTTTTCAAGTTCTTAATCTTGTAATGCTTACAGACACTTTCACCTTTTAATATTTTGTCTTCTATTGAAGGATAATTACCATAGAAATACAGCACTGGCACATTATATCCTAAGTCATGAATTCTGCCCAGAAAAGAGAAGGCCTTTGGCACGCTACAGATAACAAAAAAAAGGAGAGACACTCAGCATTTGTTAAAAGCTTTTCCATATGCTTGTCTCTGGCCAGTAATAAAGGCTGCATGGTTCAAGGTTGTGTTGGAGCGCCATGTCCTGACAATGGACTCCACACATTTGCTGGGAGAGGGACTATTGTTGGGCGGCCAGGAATTCTCTAAAAACACAATTACAGTTTGAAAACTGACATTTTTACTGCAGAAATCAAACATGTTTCACAGACAGAGCGAGCCGGCGATGGATAGAAAATTAGCTTTCAGGCAGTTTATTGATTATCGGAGCGGTTCATTCATGACCGCTGGCTTTAAATACCAATTCTGTTTCCCTGTCCCGTAAAACAGCTGCAGAGCAGGACATTGAGAACTAAATTCCCAACAAAACAACAACGGATAGAAAGACATCGCTGGAAGAGATACAAATATTAAAGCAAAGGACTCTGGAGAAACGGTTGGACTGCTATTATTCTGACACGGCTTTGAAGGTGAATTACGGACGAGCCTATAAAAGACGGTTTACATTTCTTGTATATTGTATTCTTCAAAATGCGTGGAATAATGGTTTACTTCAACTAGGCTAATTTAAAGTCACACTCAGGAGTTGAATCTTAAAAATGCATTCAAGTACCTTAAAAGAGAACTATGGGGTAACCTTTTTATCCCATAGTTCTCTTTAGGGTCACGGGAGGACATATACTAACCTCCTCCCGTCACCCAAAGTTCAGTATATAGAGAGCTATTGCCCACTATATACTGAGAGCACCGCAGCCAGGACGGGTCCTGACAATACTGTCGCGATCCAACCAGCTGGGTGAGTGACAGCGGGCTCTGCCTGCCTCCTTCCCCGTCCGTTCCCCCAGTCAGTGCTGGATGATGGGGAAGTGAGCGAGCGATGGTATGTGTTCGCTCACTTCCTGATCAATAAAGCCGACCAGTTTCAATGTCACACATCGGCTCGAGTACAGTACATTGTAGGATGAGTGAAAATCCTACAATGTATCTTATTTGTGTATCACTCGGCTGTAGATCCTCAAATCATCTCTGAATTGGTGGTGACACTGTCCTTCCTTCTGGAGGGTGACTACTTTTGTTCCCCATGGTCCCTGTGTGTGTTGTAAAGTAGTTGTCACATAGCCCCATCAAACAAATATACCTTGCCCAACAAAGAATGTCTGAACTTTTTCATCAAGCACTTACAAGTCATCACTTTTCAGAAGTCATCACTCACAGGTCATGCCTCACAAGCCATGAGGTTTGCATACAGCTGCATACAGCTGCTCCAACTCTCTTGGCACGGCTTCCCTGAACTTTCTGCTCGGCACAAGTGTACAAGGTACAGCACAATCTCCATTAGCTGTCCATCTACTATCCTGGAGAAGGAAAAAGAGCAGAAAGAGAAGGGAGAAGGAATCAACAGGTATCAGGGGAGTGACTTGCCTTGCTGTGCCTGTGTGTTTGTAGAGACGCACAGCTTACTAGCGCACACAAGAGTGTCTGCACAGGACCCTGCATGGGAAAGGTGCCCCCCTAAAATGGGATATCAGGACCAGTGCTCAGGGTACCAGCTAACTCTGCAGGAAATTAAAACATTTACAGGGTTATTCACATAAGGTTGAAGAGTTTGGAGAAGTGAACAAATTAGGACAACATCGCTGAACTGGAAAGTGGAGACTTTTTCCAGTTCAGCTATGTTGTCCTAGATTGTTCACTTCTCCTGCCTTCTCCAAACTCTTCACCCTTTTGTGAATAACCCTGTAAAACATTGCAGTGGCATCTATTAAAAGAGATGTAATCAACATTTGAAATAGCTGAAAACATTTTGACTTTAATATCACTTTTATGGCCTGTTTACACCAGATGCAGTGCGTCCCGACCTGATTCTGGCCAGAACTCCTCACATTGCGGCCAGCTCACTTTTTTGTGGGGCAGGAGGAGGCGTGGCGGGTCATTGAAGCGAATGGCACCGTAGCCATGCCCTCCGGCCGAAATGCGATCGGCCGCACGGGATCGCAAGGCACATTATGCCTGCAGTCCGGTCCAGTCCAAACAAAATAGTACTTGCAGCATTTTGATCGGAACGGACCGAACCGCAGGCATAATGTGCCTTGCGATCCCGTGCTGCTGGAGAGCGTGGCTATGGTGCCAATCACTTCAATGGCTCGCCAGGCCCCCTCCTGCCCCACAAAAAAGTGAGCCTGCCGCAATGCGAGGCAGTGCGTTCTGGCCAGAATCGGGCCGGAACTCACTGCATCTGGAGTGAACAGGCCCTTAAAGTGAATTATTTAAAAAATAGGTTGGTAATGTTCTCCTGGGTTTGGGTTGTGGGTAAACATCCTTCACAGGTGGACAGAACGGGACTAGGTGAGTACTATGAGTAGATGAAAGCATTTTGTTGAGCCAGCTTTCACGCTATAATGTTTGCTCCACAAATCTATGAGAACTTTCTTTTTTTACGTTTTAAAAAGCAGATGCGGAATACTTTTTGCCTTGGCGGACTCTTTGATTGAAAAGCTGCCGTAACAAAAGCATGGCTGCGGCAGATATTACTTAAATAAAAAGTGGGTTTTCAAGCCATGATGGGCAGTGTGGATGTGTTTGAAGACCAGCATGATGCAAAAATCTCTCATGTAGCTCTTCATTTCGGTTTGCCATCCTTTTGTGTCTATTTTCAGCTGTGGCATTCTCTGTGATTTTCTGTTAGGAAGGTTCTCCACACGCTCCTCTCGAAAAGCCTGTGAAAGAGATGCAACCTTTTCACCGACTCTGTATTGTGTGTGGTGAGGATGGAACACTCTGGGGTTTATACAAAGAGCATCGCATAAGGCTCTTATCTGTAATGAAGAGGTTCTCTAGTGTATGGCAGGCTATGTCAGACATGGGCTGTAGGCCATGTATACACATATGCTGGGGGGGAGGGGGTAGATGGCTGTCAATTGAAGACAAAATAGAGCTATCCTTTCCATTACTGAAGCAAGTCCATTTCCGAAACCTGAAAAATATAATCACTACATCGTGAACTCAAATTATCCGTAGAACATCATGCTGGCTGAATGAATGCTGATATAGAGTGGACAGGGTGGAAAAACCACTGATAGGTGCTGCTGATAGGTGTAGTTATGGTTCCGCTATTAATGTCCTAAGTGCAGGAAATAGTTTGGCTTCTGAATATAGACTCTTTTTTTTCCCCCAATCACACCAGAGTTATTTAACCCAAGAAAATGGAAACATGATGGCTGTAAGTCCTTGGTCAAAAATGTAAAGAAATCCTTTGTTGGGCAATGTATACTTCTTTGATCTGACTAACAGTCACCGCTCTCTGCAGGGAAATGATGGGGAAGTGAGCGAGCGATGGTATGTGTTCGCTCACTTCCTGATCAATAAAGGAAGTGAGCGAATTACTGAATACAAGTGTGAGAGCTTATTACTACTTTAAGATAAATCTTTCTTGTATACCGGCAGCTCTGGATGCATAGTTAGCCCAGGGGCTAAAAGGAATGACTTGCATGGCGCCCACAGAGGCAGGTGACAAGAAGCACAGTTTAAGTCTTAGAAGCTGATATGCAGTCAGATAGATATTCTTCTAACACCCTCTTATGTTCATAGTCTCACCACAACTTCCTGTTACAGCATGGGTATCCTAAATATGACTGAGCAGTGGAATCCTCATTCAGTATCACTCAGTAACAAAGCTAGTTAGGCACACCCTCTTCCCTTCTCTAGAATAGCCTTACTCAACCGGGGTGCCGTGGCACCTTGGGGTGCCTTCTGGCCTCCTCAGGGGTGCCTCGAAATATCCACACAGCATAATTTCTTTCCATGGGGAAGGCAGGCTTCTAATGTGAAGGGGGCTAAGGCTTACATAAAGGGTAAGGCCCCATTTACACAAGGGGCAGGATAGTCTTAGATGAATTTTAAAGGCAAACCACTTTAGAAAAAAATACATAAAAATAAATACTAACTTTATCATAAAAGGAAAAATGTCCAATATTTTTATTTTTTTTCATTGTAGCAAGTAAAGCATTGCCACTGTAATCAGTGGATGGTGGTGGCCAATGCTCAGACTCTTGCAGACTCTTTTTCCGGTCCATGCCTGTACCTTGGTTCAGCTTTAAGCTGAATTTCAGCTTTAATATTGTACTTCAGCTTTACCCATTTATATAAAGATATGTAAAATTTTTCATGTTTACCTGACTAAAATGTATAGTCAGAAAGTGGAGCACAAAGTCCCCTTTCTTGACTGTTGACTGCGCTATTCCTAACTGCTGTTTAGAAAGAGCTCAATAGCTCAAGCTCAGATGTATATACAGCAAATAGCGTCTACTCTCTTTATACAACCCAAAATGTGACACCAGTGTCATGGCTACACCCTGGATTAAATTTTTACTTAGAAAATCCTGTAAATAAAAAAAAACCCTAATTTGAGGATTTTGATATATTTAATTAAAGTTGTGTTTTAGTCATGTAAGCTTTGCCAAAAGATAGTGGTGAATGCGCCATCAACATTACTGTATATCTGGGTAAAGCCTCTTCATCACGGGTCATATAATGGTGCTCCAGGGTTACAGGAAACTACAATTTCCAGCCAATCAGAAGACAGGGACCATCAAAGGAAATAGGATCTGGCACAATGACTGACCACCACTGTAGACACCGGGATAGTTCAACTGAACACAGAGACATGCCATTAAGGGACACCTGGAATGGCTACTAGCAGACTATCAAGCCAGCCAAGGATTCACAACTACTTGTCCCAAGCACAGACCATTTGCTGAAAACAGGGAGTGAGAATCGTTACAGGGATTGATGACTACTAGACTCAAGGAATAACCATTAATAAAGCCTGGAAATGATCATGAGACTCAGGAGGTATCCATCACTGGGCACAGGAACTGACCGCTCCTACAGTCAGAGATTGACCACTACCTTACATAGTTACATAGTATTTGGGGTTGAATAAAGACCTACGTTCATCAAGTCCAACCCATATAGGTCCACGCATCATCTCATTCTTAGGGATACTTGTATCCCTGAATATTACGGTCCCTCAAGAAATTGTCCAAAAGTTTCTTGAACAAATCTACACTCTTGGCTGAAATCACTGCCGGTGGCAGTGAGTACCAGACCTTAACCGCCCTTACTGTACCCCCTTCGCCCATTGTGCTGGAATTTTTTCTCCACCAACTTTAGGTGGTTGCCTCTAGTCTTTGTAATGGAGTTAATCTTAAACAGTTTGTTGCCAATGTTGCTGTCACCATTGAACATCTTGTACATAAAAATCATATCCCCCCTTAATCTCCTTAATTCCAGCGTGAACATGTTTAAGTTCAGTAGCCTTGTCTCTTGGCTCTGGTCCTCCATTCCCCTAACTAGTTTGGTTGCCCTCCGCTGGACTCTCTCCAGTTCAAGGACATCCCTTCTCAGTACCGGCGACCAAAACTGGACCGCGTACTCCAGATGTGGCCGAACCAACAATCTATATAGAGGCCCAATTATTACCTGGCCCTTATCACAATGAAACCAACACAGCATTCCCTCTCAAGCTAGGGATGGACATCATCATTAATACCCTTTTAGACCACACCAACGAATATAGACTTTATTCCAGTTCATATTGTCATCTGACTGATTCCTATGACTTGCTCCTTAACTTTTTTTTCTCTTGAAAATACCTCCTTACGGATGTCTACAGTAAGATGATTTGTGGCAGTAAATCAAATATAGAACTAATAAATAGGCTACGTGACTAACCTGTTGCAGTGCGTATTCCTGGGGCTGTGTAGGTCTGACAGCTGCCATTGAAAGCTGCTGAGACATAGTTTGTATGCAGGGAGGTAGAGCAGTCAGAGAACACTCTACTTGTGATCAGAGTTCAACTCTGTTACCATATAAAAGAATAGGGAGAGAGTTCATTCTACAACCATACCATGGAGGAGACCTTTCCTACAACAGCCTGGGGGCATTGTATACATTTCAGGAACTTGTGACCTCCCCTCTGATTCAACCCTCTGACCCTTATCGCCAGTAAAAGTGTCACAGCAAGTCCAAGCTTGAATTTGTACAAATTATTTTAGCATGTTTTATTTACTGTAAAATTTGTAGGATTTATTTAAAAGGTTCACTGTAGATGGACATACAAATTGAGCATTTACAGCCTATTAGGGACACGGTTTAACTAATGGGTAGCTCTCAATTTCCTCCTAGACTCGTGTCTCGTGTTTTTAATCCCTATGGCTTCTGGTACACCTATGTGTTTGAATTAAAGAGGTAGTTTGATAGACATATATAGCAGGCACTAGGCAGGTGACACATCCGTTCATTGCATGCAGTGCTACGCGTGCCCTTCAGTGCAGGTCTCCTCCATTCACCCATGCTGTCGCTGACTCCACAGGTCTCTGCTTCTGAATTTTGTGGGATCGCTCCACTACTGCAGGTGTAGAGTTGACGCTGGTGTCTCCCAACAGTCTGACACCCAGCTTCAAAGACCCCCTTTTCCAACACTGCTCCCACTGCAGCCTTCTTTTAAAACTGCTCACCTCTGCATCCCTGGTCCTACACTGCTCACCTCTACATCCCTCTTCCTACATTGCTCACCTCTGCACCCCCTGCATTCCTCTTCATACGTTGCTCACCTCTGCACCCCCTGCATTCCTCTTCTTAATTTACTCTGTGTTAAAAGAGGGTAGCAGGCTGCCACCCTCTTCCTACACTAACTTTTGCATAATTCATCTTACACTGTGCACCCCCCTTACTTCTAAACTGCTCCCCCCTGCAGCTTACCTCAGGGCAGAATTTCAGCTCCTGCTGGAGACACCAAGGACTAAGTGATGCAGAGGTGGAGCCTAATTGCAGGGTCGGTGGAGCCCAAGCAAGAGCAGTCAGGACCCTGATTGACCTGCTCAGCAGAGGGCCCCACCCACTAACTAGTTCATGGACAGGCTCCTCTCCTCCTCCCATGCACTCGGCCCAGACACCTTTAGAGAAGGAGGGGGGAGCCTGTCCATCAATTGGTTACTATGGCAAGTGGGCAGGACCATCCTTCTCCCCTAGAGGCAGCCCATGCCAGCTCAGATCCCCTGCTGACTTGATAGGGCCCGGTCCCAGGCCCGGCACAGGAGTGCTGCCTGCACCCCCCTGACAGCGGCCCTGAGAGTAAGTAACTTGCTTAGATTGTATTGAAATTATTTCTTGGGTAATAAGTATGTGTCAAAATATCACATGCAGTATACATGTCCACGCCACTTACTTAGGGTTGACAAAAATTCACTCATGCAGTTTCTATTTGGTGCCGAAAATTCATGTCACGAACACTTTAGCACCCGTGTTCCTGCTCCAAAAACAACAATTTCTAGTTTCAAAGGCACAAAAGCATAATTATTCGGCAACCATAGGTCTTTCGCTAACAGGGTAGCCTGGTGCTAGAGCTTTGTCAGAATGAAAATCGCAGCCACTCGGTTAGTCTCCGTCCCCTGAGTTAGTTTGAATGCAAAACTTTCATGTTTAAGCAGAGTGTACCTGATAGCGTTCCAGATCAGAACACTTCTTTAAGCCCAGGGCTATCTGTACCGTACCACACTGTAGCTCACAGAGTTCTTTTTTTCCTGTTTTCTGATTCCAGTAAATGTACTTCAAGTCTATCTGACAGGGGAAGAAAAATGACTTTGCCGAGCGTCTCCCGAGATTGACAGATTGTCACATGAATATATTTCCCTACAGAAAGCGCGTGATTACCCCCCACCCCCCACCGCCTCTACAATACATATCAGACA
>NW_017306618.1:785484-847966 GCF_000935625.1 Nanorana parkeri | reverse complement strand
AGCCCGCGTTTCCCCCCCCCCCCCCTCCCTATATACGCACTTTATCAGAATCCTAACCACATCTTGTATCTATACAGGCGGGATTTGGAAACTTACTAATGCATTGTAAATTCATGTTAATTTGCGTGCTGTGAAGCACACATATGAGACGAGCAGCGCACACAGGCGTCACCTTCATAAACATATTACCAGGGGACATTGGGAATAGCACGCAGCATTTTCTATCTATGGTGGCGGAAAAACAGCTTAGTTGGCTCCCAGAACCGTTTGCTAATAATTGTTCAGATAATTTGCTTGTGCTTGTTTTCTAGAAACATTTAGGAAGACATAGGAGTACAAAATTGGGAGGCACGTTAAATGACTGCAAAAAAAGCAATGATGAAACCTTCTTGGTTTGGTTGGCTTTTAGTTTACTTCAAGAAGACAGATACACTGTTATATGATTGTATCAAATATATAATACATCTGTTAAATTACAGACACATGTACAGTGTGGAAAATAATGATTTGATCCCCTGCAGATTTGGTAAGTTTGTCCACTTACAAAGAAATGAAAGGTCTATAATTTGTATCATAGGTGTATTTTAAATGATAGAGACAGAATATCAACCAAACATCCAGAAAAAACACGATCCAAATGTTATAAATGGAGCTGCAGTTCAGTGAGTAAAATAAGTATATGATCCCCAAGCAAAACATGACATAGTACTTGGTGGAGAAACCCTTGTTGGCAAGCAGAGGTAAGACACAGGGGCGTAACTAGAAATCACAGGGTCCCATAGCAAAATTTTGTATGGGGCCCCGTGATTGCTAGCTATGCCACTTGCAGAGCCCACCTGATACACCAAACAGCCCACCTGAGAGTGACCCTGCAGAGCCCACCATAGACTCTCAATAGTGGGCTCTGCAGGGTCTCAGATGGGCTGCACACCTCTTACCTGTCAGCGCTGTCCGCCTCCGTGGTCGCCAGGCCCCACCTCCTCTTCTGGTCCCCGCCTCCTCTTCTATCGGTGGGCCCGCCTACTCTTATATCACTGGACCCACCTGCTCTTAGGTCGCTGGCCAGTGATGTCCCCCCTGTGCCCAGGCCCCATGGCGGCCGCCTGGGTCGCTATGGAAATTGTTACGCAACTGGTAAGATGTTTCTTGTAGTTGGTTACCAGGTTTGCACACATCTCCATAAATGTTCTATAGGATTAAGGACTGGAGACTGGCTAGGTCCAAATGACCTGGGGACGGTGATCTGTCATTAAACAATAACAACTGGGCAACTGGCAGTGACGTCACAGCTGGCTCCGCCCAGTTGTTGGCCGGGACCTGCTAGGAAACAGTTGGGCGGAGATAGCTGTCACTGCTAGCCCTGCCCAATTTTTTTCTTTTAAAAAAAATGTTGTTTTTTTTTAAATTGAATATTTATAAAAATATTTTTTCTACTTTTTTTTTTTTTCTACTTTTTTCACTATTTTCTAATCTGCACGGTACTCGGTATTATGCTCGGTGGCATTCGGCTATGGAGACTGTCTTTGAGCTGTCTGACCATATGATAATGAGCTACCTACAAATCAAGTTGGGCCTATCTCAACGTATAGCAAGAGATTCTTCCCAGCCCCTTTGAAATATTCTCAGGGTTTAAAGTTCATAGTTCAAGTTCCGTCAGAGGCAGCCCTAAAGAATACCCTTGCTGTAGCGCTGGGGTAGTTACTTCAATATATTTGAAAAATAGTTTTTGCCCAGAGTACAGCGTAAAAAAAATAGTCAAGTTAAAAAAATAAAATAAAATACTACGATCAGGATAAAACTAAATAAATCATAGACTTATGTAATATGAAGTTATGTTCACTTATGGGTGTTTTTGAATCTGAGCTGCATTCATTCCTACAATGAAAGTCCCTCTCAGATGATTGCTTGAATTATGAGGACAGGTCTACTTAGATTAATAAGTCTACTTTAGCTTTAAAAGAGAACTATAGGGTAACCTTTTTATCCCATAGTTCTTTTAAGGGTCACGGGAGGACATATACTAGCCTCCTCCCATGACCCAAAGCTCAGTATATCGCGAGCTACAGCTCATGATATACTGAGAGCGTGCCACAGCCGGGACATATCTCAACAATGCTGTCAAGATCCACCCAGCTGCGTGAGTGACAGCTGGCTCTGCCTGTCTAGAGGCAGCGCTAGCTGTGCCCGCCCCCTCCCTATCCGTTCATCCAGTCAGTGCTGGAGGATCGGAGGGGGGAATCCCTGCGGGGGGCGGTGACTGTCAGTCACCGCTCTCTGCAGGAGACGATCGGAAAGTGAGCGAGCAAAGGGTATTCGTTCGCTCACTTCCCAAACTATAGAGCCGACGTGGGACAGTTTCATTGTCACACGTCGGCTCGAACTAGGAGGTTGAGTGAAAATCACTCACCTCATAGTTCTCCGTTAACACAACCTGATTCTATTCTGTGGGTAGTTTTGATTATGTTATACCTACATTTAGCTGAATTTAGGTTTAGGGCCATATTGTCTTAATCCCACCTGTCAGGATTACATTATCCACCATCTCTTTAAGTAAGAGCTTGTTACGGCTGTGAAACACTTATGTCTCCATGGATAATTCATGACTACATTTTTATGGCATTTTTTCGGGCTTTGGGCTTTTCTGTAAAAGGTGGTTACATGGGTGCAGGTGGTTGCTAGTAAATTGTGTTGCAGGGGAATTATAGTATCCGTTAAATAGAAGAACACTCAATAAATTATATTATATATTTTCTTTATTCACCAGACCTCTTTCTTATGAAAAAGATGTAGATATTAGAAAAGGGTTTGATAGAGTCTGTATTTTTTTTTTTTTAAGGTGAACTGAAATAATAGCTAATACAGGGGTGATCAAATTCACATAGACTTTAAAAGCCACTTTCACTTATATGGGCGCACACCGGCCATACTAGCATCACATTGCCAGCAATACTACGCCGCTCCTAATCCTTCTGGGTATGGTGGATTATCCCCTCCCATTGACAGTGCATGAGCCTATCAGCAAATTGCTGAATGGAGGAGTGGGAGAAATCACTATCACCACCCTAGCCTCTGACATGGACCAAGCAATGGATTCCATTGCTGGATGCAGCAGCGGTAGGAACGGTTTGGCAACTATGGTAATGGGACCTTAAGAGATATTGAGGGAAATGTATCAAAACTGGAGCAGACAAAGTCTGGAACAGCTTTGCATGGAAACCAATCAGCATCTCTCTTTCCTTTTTGAAATATGAAGAGAGAAGCTCATTGGTTGCCATAGGCTTTTGCTCCAGTTTTGATAAATTCACCCCCACTGTGCCTTGATAGAGCTAGGAAGCTAGGACTAAATAGATCTATACTCAAAAGTATGCACAAAAAAGTAAAAATATAAAACAAATAGTCACGAAAGAAGGAACCGCCTCAATCGACCACTTAGAATTTTTCTGCCATCACTCTTCTATGTTTTTAAAATGAGTTTGCACTGAGAACTTGTACACCAGAATGTTTAATTCATTTAGCTCTTACCATTCTTTTTCCCCTTTGTATACATCCTCATACTAGCAGAAGGAAAGTTTAAAACTTACCTTAGAAAGCATTATTTTACCGAATGGGTAGCTGAGACTTGGAACAAACTTCGGGGAGTGGTAGTGAGTCAGTCTATAGTAAGTGAATTTAAACATGCTTGGAGCAAACAAACATCTATACTCGGGCATAAAGATAAAAAAAAAAAAAATGAAAAATAAAAATGGGAAAGATTTAATGAAACACTTGAGAATCTATTTATAAATCTCCTGCTCAGCCATACACACGGCATTCCTGCTATCACTTGGAGCCAAAGAGCATAAGGACATTCTATGCTCCTTAGCTCCATCAGGTGTTGGGAATGTCATGTGAACGGCATTCATCCAGCGCATGGCTGATGCATCTTTTTCTGCTGTCACTCTTTTGTGTTTCTATGTCAACTTGTTGCTGCATTAAAAAATTAAACTAGAGCTAGCCTGTAAAAGAAGAATAAGAATACTTACCTGTCTAGCGGGTGGCAAATCCAGTCTTCACACTCATGCAGAGCTATGGCCAACACTGGTGTTTTCCAGGCGTGTTGGATGGTGCCTCCCTCGCTGCATGAATTGGTTGCTCCTGCCAGTCATGACATCACTCCTGGTCACAGAGGGTGGAAGTACAGCAGTAGGGGCGCAGGACTTGCCAGTAGTGGAACTGATGCAAGATCTATTGAGGATATATAGGCTAAATATACCCTTTTTATTCAGTTTTCAAGTGTGAACGATCTGCAGTAGTATATAATATTCCTTATTAAATTACTCTAATTATTAAGTCAATTTTTTTTTAGCTTTGGAATCGTTATATCTACCAAGTTTGTTGTCTATCTCACATTGGCATGATTTCCCCTCATTTCTTGTGCAGAAGAAAAAGGAAATGAGGACGTTAGGGGAAATCCACTGACTGAGAACCTGTGTGTCATTGGAAGATTATCCCTCTATTCCTGTTCTGTTCTGATGACAACTCTACAGTTTTGGATTTCCCATCATTTCTGTCCTGCTGGGAATAGTCATCACAGAAGCTAAACCTCTCCACCAAGGACAGCAACAACAACCTGACAGAGGTCTCAACACTTCTCTACCGTGTCCAAAACAAACAAATACAAGTTTTGCCTTTAGCTATACTAGTTGTAGTAAAGGCAAATACTATAGTAATAGACTACTATACTTTAAACAATTTATAACAAAGTCAACAAAAGACCGACCCACGTATTTTGCTTTGAAGCTTTATTTATGATCGTTCCAATGCTCGGGGATGACGCGTCCTTTTGTGTTCTTAAACTAAATCTCAGGCTGTTAAGAGCAAAGTGGCAAAAAGTATGAAAATAATTCAGCGAGAGCAGTTTTCAGCACTTTTGTGTCGAGGCCATCATAAACACCCTTCAGTGCGCAAACAAGACTAACGCAGAGTTTAGTGTCCCCATTTATATAAGTGCCTGAGTGCATTTTAAATGTCGCTGTTGAGTGATATTGTGGTATCATGAAGTGTGAAGCAACAATAAGAGAAGGACTTGTTGCTGCCTTCCACTGTCAGATGCGGTCATTGTCATCCTGTCATTAACTTCATTGGGCACAGCAGCCACATCTGAACAGGGTCACCGGGATTCCTGCCGCAAGAATCTGTAGGTTTTTGCTGCAGGAATCCCAGACAAATATTCATAAACAAATAAATGAGGATAATATAAAAATGAATACCTGATCTTCCCCCAGCAAAGAGCAGTGACTGTCAGTCACCGCTCCCCACAGGGATCCCCCGCCTTCCCTCTCCGATCCTCCAGCGCTGAATAGAGGAATGAACGGAGATGGGGGCACAGCTGGTTCTGCCTCTAGATAGGCAAAGCCCACTATCAATCAGCCAGCAGGGTGGAACTCAACAGCGTTGTCGGTATCCGTCCCGGCTGCGGCGCGGCTCTGCGCTCTCAGCATGTAGCGGGCAATAGCCTGCTATATATTGCGTTTTAGGTCACCGGAGGACATGAGTATATGTCCTCCTGTGACCCTTAAGAGAACTATGGCCAAAAAAGGTTGTCCCATTGTTCTCTTTTAAGATCATAAAAACAACTCAGATTTTCTTACCATTGTGGCAGGAATCCCGGTGACCCTGTCCAGATGTGGCTGCTGTGCCCAATGAAGTTAATGACAGGATGGCAGTGACCGCATCTGACAGTGACAGGCTGCATGTAATAATACATGGTACGATTACGTGTGGTTTCTGTTCCTTCCCTAGTGCATAGTCAAGGCGACTTGGCACTAGGGAAGGAACAGAATGCCAACAAGTATAACCAGCTTATTCTCAAGACTACATATCCCATCATGCAATGCTTCCAGCAAGCAATGATGATGTTACATTGTTCAAACATTGAGTTGTAGTTCACAAGGCAAGCTCTGTGAAGTGCATTGAGGAAGTCAATCCTATGGGCATCGTTTTTTTTCCCATTTTTTTTTGTAAAATTAGGTACCTCGGCTTATATTCGGGACGGCTTATACTCAAGTATATACGGTACCTTTTTTTTTACCATAGATCCCCTTTAATGTTTGTGTTGCTTTGCTTTGCATGGGCAGAGGACATATATTCACTTGATTATACTTTTTATATGGCGGTAGAAGGTCTCCGCACTACATCTTCGATCATCTCTTGGAATTGTGGGATATGTGGTAGAAAGTCATTTTGTTTTATTCCATTGTCTGGATCTCCTTCTATCTGATAGAATTGCCCTAGAAGCAGCTCTGTGTTTTCATGGAGGATCTCTATGGCTGTGATATTAAATGGAATAAGAGGTTTCTCTTTTTTTTTTTTAAGCCCACGGTTTGCCTCGAAAAAACAATCTTTAAAACCAATTTCAGCTGAAGTGTGCGCCACTTTTGTGCAAAGTATTTTCAGTCTATGATTTTTGCTGCGCATTGATTTTTTTTTTTTGCCTTTTGTGATTGTGTGAAAATAATATAAGGACTGGCCGCGCTGTGTCAAATCAGCTTCTTGATAGATACTTGAGGCGCTTAAAGTGTCAGCGCGGTTAGATGATGGCGATTCGGGAAGGCAAAGCAAGTGGCTCCATATTGGCAGATTGTATTACTGTTCACTAGTCGTCTGCAGTTAGTCATTTTCGGTAGCGAAAATCTATTTTATGGTGGTTTATCGTTAATGGGAATCTAAAGTCTTTCGTAGTCCTTGTTGTAGCACATACATGAATGTGACCGTGCTTACACCTCTTGTCTCAACACAAGTGCCTGTGGGTCATCTCAGGCCAACAAGCTGAACACAATGCAATCTCCAGCCAGTAGATCCGGTAATGGACTCAATCCATTTGTTCAGAAGGATTGCCGATTGCAACATCTGATCTAAAGATGGCCACTAAGGAGAGACTATCCGTATCTGTTCATTTCAGGACCACAGACACGATTGGCTTCAGTTTAACCATTAATTAGGGATGCACCAATACTAGTATTGGTATCGGTGCCGATACCAAGTATTTGGGCGAGTACTCATACTTGCCCAAATGCTCCTAATGCCTATCCCGATACCAGAACTTCCAGTGTCGGGAAACTAGGCAGCGAGTCATTACACGCTGCCCGGCTTCCTGATTGGCCTGGAAGCCAGCTCCCTGCTCCCTGGTGATGAGGAATCAAGAAGCTGGGGGGTAGGGTAATGATTTGCCCCCTGGCTACCTGATTGATCAGAAAGCCGGCGACGAGGGAGCATGGAGCCTGCTTCCCATGCTATCAGGAAACCAGGCGCCGTGTGATGACTTGCCACCCGCCTTTCTAATTGGTCGGGAACCTGGCCAATCAGGAAGCCAGGTGGCAAGTCATTACCCGATTGGCCAGAAAGCCGGCTCTATGCTTCCTCTTCACCTGGTGACGTAAAAGCATGGAGACAGCTTCCCGGCTAGTTGGGAAGCCAGGACAGCAAATCATTACACGCCGTTGGGCTTCCCGTCTCATCAGTAAGCCCAATGGCGAGTAATTACAAGCCTCCCGGCTTCCTTAATGGGACTTCCAGTATCGGCGAGTACCGAAAAAAAAAATATTGGTACTCGATACTGAAAAATTGGTATCGGTGCATCTCTACCATTAATAATTGAATTTTATTCTGTAAGATGTTCATCTGAGTTTCAAGGGTATCTATGGTCAAAAACTAAAAGTAAATCTCTATCCTATATTGAACTTCCATGAGTTCTATCCAACTCCTAATAACCAGATCCATCTAGAAGTTTGTAATCTTACGTATTGAAGATGCCCATAGGATATCACAGTATCACTCACATTTCCTGGTGTCACCACTCTCCCAGAACTTGCCTTCTGAACTTTAACTCAATGTCTCAACAATATAACATTGTCATTGCTTGCTGGAAGCAATGCATGATGGGATATGTAGTCTTGAGAAATGGAGATTGCATCACATCAAGCTTCAGGGAAAGAGACGCAAAGCACACTGGGGATCCAGGAAGTTGGTGAAAGTGATGTGCAGACGGAAGGCAGCACTCACTACATAAAAGGTAATGTTTCCAAGTAAGCTTTGATTGTATTATCAGAAAAAACTCTAGTATAAAAGTGCCCATACACCTTACAATTATCTGGAGATTTTAGTCTGTGATTGCATGTTCGTCCGAAAATCTACCAGGTAATGGGAAGTACACAACCTCAATTACTGTACAACTGGCAGATTTTTGTCTTTCAAGCAGGTTAGACATTTTCATCTAGCTGGATTAAAATCAACAGGTTAGTGGTGTTTTTGTACAACACAAATCTCAAGATAAAAACTGCACATGCTCAAACGAAAATCTGTTCTTTCGATCAATGAAAATTCCCCGAGTTTCTCCAGGTCCTCCTGTAATGTTATAACATCTAAATCCGTGTCTATTAACCTCCCAATTTTTGTATCATCAGCAAACACTGAGACACGGCTACTTACTCCCTCCCCTATATCATTAATAAATAGGTTAAAAAGCATGGGACCCAGCACAGAACCCTGGGGCACGCCACTCATGACCTCAACCCAGTCTGAAAAGGTGCCGTTTAGCAATACTCTTTGTACACGTTCCTTTAGCCAGTTTTCTATCCACGTGCACACTACTTCATCTATGCCCATAGCCCTTAGCTTGTATAACAAGCGTTTATGTGGCACCGCATCAAATGCTTTAGCAAAGTCCAGATAAATTACGTCTACTGGCCTCCCTCCATCCAGATCTCTACTAACCTCTTCGTAAAAGGTCAGCAGGTTGGTCTGGCAGGAACGATCCTTCCTAAATCCGTGCTGGTTATCAGTTATTATGCCCTGATCCCGGACAAATTCCACTAAGTAGTCCTTAATAATTCCCTCTAACAGTTTACATACTATGCATGTCAGACTAACTGGTCTATAGTTCCCCGGTTGGCATTTTGACCCTTTTTTTGAATATAGGTACCACATTTGCCCTTCGCCAGTCGCTTGGCACTCTACTAGCCATTACCGATTCCTTACAAATGAGGAACAATGGTTTTGTTATCTCCTTATGGAGCTCCTTGAGTACCTTGGGATGTAGATTATCGGGTCCTAATGCTTTATTTGCATTTAGTAGTTTAAGCCTATGTTGTATCCCAGTTTCTGTCAACCATTCAGGTGTATTTCCTGTTGAGTTTTGTGTTTTATCCTGTACATTAAACCGGTCTGTTTCCTTGGTGAATACGGACGAGAAGAAAGTATTTAGCGCCTCGGCCCTTTCCCTGTCGTTTGTGAGTAACGTACCATTTATGTCCTTTTATTGGGTATAATAAAGCTCGAGTGAGCATACGGCCCTGCACTCCCTTAGAGAAGAACGGGCTGCTACATACAATCACACGCAGCACCTGTCCTTCCCGGGAGCGGCCCGATACGGCCGTGCACGCCGCACGCATCTGCATGGGCCTGCTCTTAGCAGTGTGAATGAGGCCTTACAATGCTGATGTTATAACAGGAGAGGATATGCCGGGACTTTAACACTCCTTTTAATTGTTTTTTTGTTAAGCAGAACTAAACCTACTGAATTAGCGGTTTCCCAAAAACAAAATTCAAGTTAAAAATAGTCAATAAATGTGTTTTTTTTATCCTTGAAAGCTGAAGATACCTTTTAACCACATTTTTAACCACATGCTTTTTAGAGCAGGTCCTTACTATTTGCGCACACATGGTAAAATCAACATTTTGGCTAGAAAACAGCTTAAAACCCCCCAAACAATGAGATATTTTGTGAAAGCGGAGGCCCTGTAGAATAAAACAAAATGCTAGTTGCAATTTGTTATCTCACACGGTATTTGTACACATTTTGATTAAACCAGTATTTTTAAGATAAAGTACACCAAAATAAAATTTAGTGCACAGAAACAGAATATAATACCCATTTTTTTTGCTAAAATATAAAAGATGGCGTCCCACCAGGTAATTAGATACCAAACATGTCAAACCTTAAAATTGTGTGCGCCTGAGAAACCGCAAAAACTAAAAATACCAAACATCTCCCATAGGCGATGCTTTAAAAGCTTTTACTGCTCATCAGTTTAGTCTTATCAGTGATTAATGGTCCACCAATTATTGCTCGCACTCAGACGTTCGCGACGATATGCAACATTTGCAGCGCAGTTTTGACACGTAGGCATATCCGATGCATGTTACTCATATATATTTTTTCTACACTCAACTTTATTGCTATCACATAGGGGGCTAATTTGGGGTCCTCTTTTCAGACCCTTAATGTCACCTAGGGACCCCAAAGAAGCTGATGAAGCAGAAATCTGCTTCCCCAGCTTTTTCTCTTGGCTCTAAGAGCCGGAGAATGTGCACAGTGGCACCGGAAGTGATGTAATACACATTACTTCCGTGTCCAGTGATTGGAGGAGAGATCAGCAGCTGGAAGCTTGCTGATCTCCCTCCGCTTTATTAGGGGGGGCGCCATGCCGGTCCCGGGCCCGCATGAGAAGCCGGTGGAGGATGCACACATCACCACACTGTAGAAACGATCCGGCGCCTGTACAGACATCGAATTGCTTGTACATAGACAGCAATCATCTGCTGTTTAAAACGATACCAAGAATGTAACTGCAGCAGCCTGGTTCTTTTTACTATCTGCGGCGATATGCTTTTCGCACTCAGTTTTAGCTTTTGTTCTTGGTATAACCACTTCAAACGGATGACGTGTATTTAAGTGAGCCCGTCTGACATGGTTAAAGGGGAACATGACCCACCAATTTAATGTCTCCCAAAACAGTTACTTTCAAGGCATGCCAACTGTCATGGCTGCCAGTGTGGGTGGGGATGTGACATCATCTCTCTTCCTCCAATCACAGAATTATCCAAATTCTATATAGGAATATATTTCCAGTAAAATAAAGAGATCATGACCAGACTCTAACATGCTCATACAATGCAGGGCTACCGGAAAGCATGTATCTTTATTGTATGTTTTTTTTCCTATACTGCTTGTTGTACACTTTGTGCTTCTTTACACTTTTACTTTTTAATCGCTTGTTTTTTTGCACATTTCATAAAGAAACAAACTCACCCAGTATGAGTGAATTGATAATCACTTGCCTGCATGTTCTGCACCTTTTTTATATGGCTCGCCTGAGAATCTCCGAGAGGATGGTTTCCTTGACAGCATTCTTCCAGTCTATTTTAAACATTTCAGGCAACATAATTAACAGTTACACTTTGACCAACGCAGAATACATTTATACTTCTTTTCTTCTGGATACATCACACTTTTCCCACACTGTAATCAGGAGGACTGAGAATATCTAATCACTCAGCTTGTTAGAAATGACAGATATTATATGCTCATTTATGTGCTGGAAATTAATATATACACACACACAGATACAGTATACACACACACACACACACACACACACTGTACAGTATATCAATCATTCTTTTTGGTAAGTAATAAGTAATGAAAATGAATGGAATACAAGAGTTTTCCCTTTAAGAGGAACTTTACTTGTATCTTTAAAATAACAACACACACCTTTAGAAATGTTTAGTAATGACAATCTACGAAAACATACTTCTAGATAATTGCCGGCTTTGTATTCTTCGCATTCCTTATTTCTCTTTTCCTCCCCATTCTTCACACAGTGGACATTTTACTAGCAGATTACTAGCTCTCCCTTTGCTTCCTGGAATGCTGGCACATGTGAGTAGAGAGGAGAGGGGAGCAGTGTGGTGCCAGTCAGAGCTCAGTGTATGTGCAATATTTGCTGATCCTTCCGTGTACTCCGCAAACACCGGGTGATCAGTTCTGATCACTTTGGTGTTTATAAATAACTGAGGACATAGTAAGCTTACTCTGTCCCCAGGTATGAATGAACAGGACGTGATATACAGGAAGTGATATACATCACTTCCTGTTCATTCGTGACTGGGGACATAGTAATCACTTACTCAGTTCATGAATGGACAGAAGCACTCCGTACAGAGGCTTCCTGTCCATTCATAATTGGGGAGAGTATTATGCCTCCTCAGTTTGCGAATGAACAGGAAGCCTCTGTGCTGAATGCTCCTATTCATTTAGTAATGGGGCTGTAGAAAAAGAGACCAAGGACTATTTTAATAATAAAAAATAGTTAAACCTCCACACCACCCACACACACATAACATATGGGGTGGGGCACAATACTTGCCCAGATTGCTGACAACCGACTGTACACCACTGGGAGGACATCCAGCGTTATCTAGCTTACTGTCCCTGGCCCACCCCTTTCATTGATTAGACTTCAGTTCTTTCCCTCACAGATGCTCTGCATTACCTAGTGCAGTCAGCCTGCATAGCAACACCCACTCCTCCAGACTGACACCCATCCTTCAAGGTATATTGTAATATTTACATTCCTTCCAAAAGCCAGCCCACTGTTTGCATCAGAGCTGAGGGCTCTTGAGAGAAGTACTGAGCAGGATGCTGTGATTTTTTCAGGAAGCAATGTATAGCACCATGCCAGCCCCTCTTACCAACCATGCTCTGCCTGCATTGCTAAGAAAAGCACAAAGACCCAGTAATCTAAAATCAGATATGTTCTGAAAATGAAAAGGTTTTATTGAAACATGTCATTAGCATGTTGATGAGCATGGAAATGAGGAACCAAGGAAGGAAAATATAAGCAAATCAATAATTCACTGCTGTGAATACAGAGGAAGCCAGTTACAGTCCTTATGCTTCTCCCCAACATCATCCTTATATATTCTCAAGGTGGCTTTGTGAATGATCATGACAGGAAAGATAATGTACTGCTTGAACAGTAATATATCCCGAGCCTGGGTTGCAGCGAAGGGACAAAATGATTGATATTAGATTCCACACGTTCACTTGTAAGTTCCATTGGGAGTTGGGTGCATAAGGTTAGGTTAGGTACATTGCTGAAATGTCACCAGTGAGCCTGTCACGGGGCCAATTAAGCGGATTTAATGTCAATTTCCCGCTAGTCGGGTGTGGGAACGATGAAGACGTTGTATAGTGTATATAGATTTTTCAGTGTCCCTTGTATTTTTTTTCCCCCATCTTATTACTTATATTTTCTTGCGGATCCCTCGGGTATATTACACAGTTCTTTAACTACTGACATTGAAGTCACAGTCGGCACTCCGCCATCCGTGTGTGCGCCGAAATCATGGGAACACGCTGCGGATCTGACAGCTGAAACAGACCAACTGGCCCATCTACCAGGAGGATTATACCATCATGTTTACAGTGACCTTCAGCCTGCTCTGAAAGTCTTCATAAGTAGCTCCAGACTTCTGACAAGGCAGCCATACAATCAGCAATGTATGTGGTATTGCTTGCCCACCGTGTGCATGGCTGAATTAAAGACAAATGGCAGGCAAATGGTTAAATACACCATTTTAAATACATCCTACTCGTCCAATAATATGCATTTCTGTCCATCTAGTCCTGATATTTGTTTTTAGTCCTGACAGACTGCAGAGACAGGTTGGCGATCCAATGCAACGTATAATAAGAAGACATATTTTAACAATGGATTCCATTATTGAAAGCCCAACTCCAGGCACAACAGCCCTCTTGCCCCAGGCTACCCCCCCCCCCCCCCCCACACACACACACCTCCAAAAAAGGTTATTTTAATGCAGTTTTTTTCGAATAATTACTTTTTTTGAAGTCTTAAGGCCAGTTATGTGATGTCATGAGACCCTCTTGCTCTTCTCTGGGCTGGGTGGTTCTTACTGATGCAGTGATGATATCAGTGCCACTCTCTGCATTGGCACATTGTGAATGCAGGGCACCATGGTCATGCCTCCTTAAGAGATGGGCCCATGTCGTCCAGCTCCTGCAACATCTTTAAAAAAAAAAAAATGTCCCCATGTTGGGCTTTAATATGTGGAAACACAAAGCACTTTGGGTATGTATATTGGACCCAGGGCCATCCCGCCTGCGGTGGTTTTCTCAAGTGGTATCTCATCGGGTCATGGTGGGGGGGCAGGTGTTCCTGCTGCCCCTTTTCTGGCCAGAGCGTCCCAAGTTTCTAAAAGCTCTCAGCAACCTGGGACACTGGCCGATGTCTCGCCCAGTTCAGTGACATCACTGATTGCCAGGAGCTGAGCCGGATTTTGGGGCTGGCGTCCGCCCTGCTCCTGGCACCTAGTGACATCAGTGTGCTGGGTGGGACGTCGCTGGACAACGGTACCATGAACCTCAGCCGCTACCCCCCAGAAATGTGCGCCGCCACCACACCCCCAGCAACATGCCGTGCCACCTACCCCATAATGTGTGCAGTCACCAGGCAGTGGAAAGTGTAGGGACACCTCTTATTGGACGTAATGGGAAAATGGGCATGGGCCGGAGATAGTAGGGGAAGGGCAAATGTCAATTTTTCCCATTGAAGTCGACAAGCCCTAAGGTAGACTAAGTTGGTTTTTGTGATCACAAAATTAGATTTTTCCAATGAAAAGAAATGATATTTCCTTGGCATACATGGGCATTTAAGATTCTATATTGCTTCATACGTTTATTAAGGTGGACAGGCAGGGCCGTAACTACAGATCATGGTGCCCTATAGCAAAATGTAATTGGGGGGGAGGGGGGGGCACGGCACCTGACAACCTCTCTCTCTGAGCTGTGAGCAACAATGCCAAGATCTCAACCACTCCTCTTGTGCATCTGAAGTCACCTCAACACTGTAGACTTTACAGGGGATTAGAGTTGTCTCCAACTGCAGCCAAACCACTCCAACCCTCAATGATACAGTACTATATTATCTTCACATGGTCAATGTTTCATTTGCTTGGGCTGCTAGAGCTATAGTTACGCCGCTGTGGACAGGGTCATGTCCTTCAGTCCCACCATGTTCAGGTGCTCATCTTCAGTATCTGGCCAGCTCATCCAGGGAGCATTTATCATATCTTCACAAGTCTACATTTTGCTACATTGTGTTTCTTTTATTAAGAGTTTTCCAATAATTCCTTATTTTGCAGTGGCCTTGGGTCCTAAGATACGAGATCTCTGTCAGAACGTCTGAGAGTTTCTCCTTGCTCAATATTTCAAAGTGTCACTTAAGAAGAAAAAAGCAGCCACTTTTTTTTCCCCCTCCACTTTAAATTGAATAGAAAAGCTGCCAACTTCAGAGCCCAGACAGATTCCTCTGTGTCTAAAATATTTTTAAAATAGATTTATTTGGTATGTGAAGTCTGGGCTGCTTTGTGATGGAAAATGTTACACTTGGTCACCCTGTTCCCAAAATTCTGTGCTGCTTCATTTCCCATGATGTATATTTGATGCTTGTCTCAGCACAGTACATACTGTACATTTGTTCATATGACAGTGTTTGATTCTATACAGGGTGGGCAAAATCTGGCCATCTAGCTGTGGTGCACCTACAAGTCCCATGAGGCATTGCAAGACAGACTGCGGCCACAGGCATGACTCTCAGAGGCAGATGCATGATGGAATTTGTAGTTTCAGCACAGCTGGATGCCTGGAATTTACCTATCCATGGTATACAGCATCTGCTGGTCGTCCATTTTTATTCTAAACCAACCCCTATTCTTTACATGGCAAACAATGAGGGTCATTTAACTCTCCATTCCAACAGGATCTGCTTTAATTTCTTTGCTTCCATGACGCCCCATTAAGCCGCTAGCAGCAAACTGAAATATGGGTGGGCACGCAATTTACTCCCCCTCTCCCATGTGACAGTGCTAGATGGCTTGTGATTGGCCCAGTGCTTATAGTGTTGTAGTAGATCCCCTGCACTCCAGACAGCATTATAACCTTCCACAGTTGTGGTGCTCGCAGTGATAACACAAATTACTCCATCAATCTCTCTCAGCACTCACAAAGTTCAAAGTGTGAATTTTCGTTCTTTATTGAACAAGTGTCACATGTGTCACCAAACCCAAAACCAGCGTTCCCCAATGAAGGGACCCTGCGTGGCCCCGAAACACTGGCTTTGGCTTTGATGACGCATGTGACACATGTTCAATAAAGAATGAACATTGACACTTTCAACTTTAAGTATTGACCCAGTACTGTCACATAGGTCCAGGGAAGATGTCCATAGCTAGAGGGACTGGGGTGGGAGGAAAGGTAAGTAAATGTTGCTGGGGAAGGGAGTTAAGTGACTCTTCTACTTTGAGTGAAGGGATGGCGAATATGTGCTCCTTGACCTTCACACCAGGTGCCCCCTCCTTTTACATCTGAGCCCCCCCCCTCTCACAATAGGGGACCTCTTTATATCAAAGCCCCCTCCTTTCACATCAGGAGGATTTCGAGGCACAGCTAAGGAAGCCAGAAGGCACTGGAGGGTGCCAAGATACCCTGGTTGAGAGGCTGGTTTAGACTTTGGGGCTCAACAGGATGTTCAAGAAAGGTGAGGATACAGTTGTCAGTGGAATAGGTTCTCCCACTGGAGGATTTCAACTCAGTGGAACATTTTGGATTTCCTAAGTACCAAATTTTGGACTATGGTCTCCAGGAAAAATAGATAGGATGGATCTCCCCACTAAGCACCAGTGGCGTCGCTACAGGGGGGCAATTGCCCCCCCCTAGGTTTTCACTTGCCCCCCCGCCAGGGATCGGCAAGGTGTCCTTGCAGGGTCCGCCGCGGTTGTACCGAACAGTTGGTACGTGTCCAAAGCAATTTAGCAGTAAAAAAGTATTTTTAATCTTAGTAATATTTTAAAAGATTGATTGACATACAGTACAAGTAATAAAAACAACCGGCTGATCAGATGTCTCCTTGTATGCTCACTCCATTTATACCGCCCATTTCAAGAAAGACATGATAGCATGATTGAAAAATTCATTGAATACATGATTGAAAAATTAATTTGGGTTCATTAAAAAGTGGAGGGACATAGGCTTTGCTCACTCCACCTATGAACATCCCATTCAAGAATACATGATAGAATGGTTAATTAATAGCATGATTAGAATAATAGATACATGAATAAGGATGGTTGAGAATGGGGGAGCGAATATTGTCTCGACGTTTCGCGCTCAGAGGCGCTTCTTCATGAGATGGAGAGAATCAATTTAGCAGGCTGACGTGCGTGTATCCAAGATGGCCCCAACCGGGCAGTACACCAAAACAGTCCTCCCAGGGGAGAGAAAAAAAAAAGGTTCTGACTAGAGTCACACTTTGATACTGCTTTAGTCCTTATAACGTCTTGGGTGTCCCCAAGGCATCAGGCTGACCCAGACTTACCTTTACCTGGCTCCAACATATTCATAGCACACCTGGGTCTACGCTTTTCCTCCTGTGAGTGAGATTTCACAAGCATGATCAAATCTATTCTCTAGAAAGTCCAAAAGAGCATCAGAAGCCTGCCCCTTCACATCAGAAGCCTGCCCCTTCACATCAGAAGCCTCCCCCTTCACATCAGAAGCTCAATCTTCACATCAGAAACTCAATCTTCACATCAGAAACTCCCCCTTTTACAACAGAAGCTCACTCCTTTACATCAGAAGCCCGCCTTTTACATCAGAAGCCCCTCTTCACATCAGAAGCTCCTCCTTTAAATCAGAAGCTCACACTTTACATCAAAAGCTCCCCCTTTACATGAGGAACCCAGAAGGCACCCCTGGGTGCCACTGCACCCTGGTTGAGAAGGGCTGGTTTAGACTTTGGGGCTCAACAGGATATGCAAGAAAGCAGAGATTACAATTGTCAGTGGAATAGGTACTCCCATTGCAGGATTTCCACTCCAACATTTTGGATTTGCTATGGATCAAATTTTGTACAATGGCTTCCAGGAAAAATAGACAGAATGGATCTCCCCTCTGCGGACACAAATGCAATAAAATCCTGACAGGTCTTCTAATTCCCTTCTATAAAATACAAAAAAATAAGAGTTCTGACTAGAGGCACAAAAAAATGCAGCTTTAGTCCTCATATCCTGTTGGGTGTCCCAGAGGCATCAGGCTGACCCAGGTTGACCTTATCCAGACCACACCTGGGTCCACTTTCTTCCTCTGGTGAGTGAGATTTCACACAGTAGAAAGTCCAAAAGGTAATTGAGCCCTCAAAGGTGAATGCATCCTGAGCATTAACAATGAGGCGATGATAGTCGTACACTAGGTGAATGCCGCCCGTAAAGCGTTCCCGCCACTAGATTGAGCCGAGGGATAGGAATTTTCTATGTTCCTCAGCTCCATCTAGTGGTGGGAATGATGTGCAAGCTTCCATTCTCCCAGCGCACAGCTAAGCAGATGATTTATAAATCATCCCCCATGAGAAACAAGTGAATTATTCCTTCAGAAAGCACGGCCATGAAGAACAGGTACACCGCCTATGTCATGCCCAAAACGACCTTGATTAATGATGCAGCAAAGCAATGACAACTGCAGGGAGCTGAGAGAAGTGAGGCGGATCTGAATACTTAGTCAATGGCAATTACAAAGTTGTCAATGTGGAGAGTTTTCAGCCTAATTAATCAGAACACGGTTCCTGGAAAACTTCAATACATACATTAAGTTTCCATTTTTGTGAGGTGTGTTTTACACGGTATGATTACTAGTTATTGAACCTGATTTTCTAAGGCTCAAAATGTTTAAGGCTGAACTCCAGCTTTCACCTTCAGCCTTGTACAGTTGTACCGGCTCCTCTCCTGGATTGAAATGGCTTCCTCTGATTTCACTGCACACTGCAAGCTTCTCATAATGTGCATTAGAAGTTGCAGCAAGGCTGCAATACACATCACTTCCGGTGTCCTGTGATCGGGGGAGAGATCAGCGGCTACAAGCCTGCTGATCTCCCTCTGATCTGTCAGGGGAGACCCGCCGTGCCAGTCCCTGGGAAGTAGACAGTGGCAGCGGAGGGGGCACACAGCACCGCAACGTACAAACGATCCAGCACCTTTACAGATGCCAGATCGCTTGCATGTAAACAGCAATCACCTGCTGTTTAAAAGGGTACCAAGAATACAGCTTCAGCAGCAGCAGCCATGTTCTTGGTATAACCAGTGGCATCACAAAGGGGGTGACACCTGGGTGTCACCATTGCAGGGGTGACACCAAAATGACTTAGTCATTTTGGTGTCACCCACTCTAAAAAGTTGGGCACTCGGTCATGGACCAAGAGCCCGACAGTGTCAGGAGAGAGGAGGGGACCCGGCGGCTCTCACCAAGCTGGCCGCCGGCAGGAGTCAGTCAGATGGCCGCGCATGCGCACCAGGCCTCGGGACGCCCCTGGGTATAACCAATTCAAGAGGATGACGTGTATTTATGTGAACCCGCCTGAAGTAGTTAATCACTGGTCCATTTAAAGCAAAACTTCAGGGATAATTATTATTAACCCTTGCAGTGGGGCTACCCTCGTACTGCAAGGGTTAAGTGCTCGTTTTGTTCTAGGGCTGAAAATAACAAAGTTCCACTCATTGGAACCGGCTGGCTGTGACAGCTACAGCAGTGGAACATCCCTTGGCATCCTCACGTCCTATACACTGTATATAGAACGTGATGATTTATGGCACCTTAGAGTGCTGCAGCGGAAGGGCAGAGTAGCTCCAGCGACTGGTCTAAGAGCAAGTCGGCTCTAAGGATCAGGTGAGTATAACTTTTTTTACTACTTCAGGACCACCCACCGTCAAAAAAACATCCTGTCCTGAATTAGTTATACCAAGAACACGGCTGATGCTATGTTCTTGACATCGTTGTAAATAGCCATTGATGGCTGTTTAGATACAAGCGATCCGCCGGCTATACAGCCGCCAGATCGCTTGTATGGTGTGGCGGAATGTGTGCCCCTCCACTGCAGTCCCCCGGGACTGGCACGGCTGGGCTCCCTGCATCGATTGTAGGGCGATCAGCAAGCTTCTAGCCGCTGATCTCTCCTCCGATCGCTGGATCCGGAAGTGTTGTGTATTACATCACTGCCGCTGTCACTGTGTACATTCTCTGGCTCTTAAAGCCAGGAGAAGAAGCTGGGGAAGCAGATCTGTTTCCTCCATAAAGAGGACCTGTCACATCATATTTGCTATTACTTCGGGGGCTTGATAGCCCCCGATGTGATAGCAGGAAATTTAAGTGTAAAAAAAAAAAGTTTGAAAAATGCAAAAAACATTTTTTTTTAAGTCCCCTGCCCCCACGTGCACACACATACAAGCATGTTGGGTGCAAAAACCAAAATTGTACCGCATATATGTTACATATCGCCACGAACGTCGGAGTGAGAGCAATAATTCCAGGCCCATCAATCACTGATAACACCAAACTGATGAGCCGTAAAAGCTTTTCAAAACGCTGCCTATGGGAAATTTTGGGTATTGTCGTTTTTTGCGGATTCATGGACGTACGCAATTTTAAGGCTTGACATGTTTGGTGTCTATTTACTGGACGTGACCCCGTCTTTTATATTTTACCAAACTATTCTGTTTAAATTAAATTCATTTTTTTGTGTACTTTTATCCTAAAAATATCGGTTTGATAAACATTTGCGCAAGTACCGTGCAACATAAAAAATGGCAACTAGCATTTTTTTTATTCTACAGGGCCTCTGCTTTAAGAACATATCTCATTGTTTGGGGGTCTGAAGCTGTTTTCTAGCCATTCGAACCCATAGTAACCACATTTCAGTTTACTGCAGTCAATTGAGGTAAAATACGCAAGCTGATTGGTCGCCTTGGATCCCAGCACCTTGCGCATACAGTCACCGTACTTTGCGTCGCCTTGTTAAAAAATCCCGTTTGTAACTACCATGCATCCCTGTGAAATGATGGCACTTAAATGGCTTTACCGCCCCCACTAAAGCGTACATTTATACTCTACAGTTATATGTAGCAGAATGCGCCGTGCGGCTTTCCCCAAAACATTGCGTATATTGCCGAATTACGTCTTTGTTTAAAGCGTAATTGCTGAAATTGAACGGTTTGTTTTATGTCCTTACATAATTGCCTGAGTGTGTTTTAATTAGGCTACTTAGATCTGGTTTTCCGAGACTCTTGCCTTTGTGCCGCAGTAGACGGACGGATAATCAAGTTCCCGTAATCCGAGAAGAGAGCGGTTTAACGGATCTAAGATGCGGCTGGTTTAAGAGGTGGATACAAACCGCTGTTCCTTTTTTCCTTGAAAGGATCTGCTGAGGAAAATCTGAGAACTATAGACAACAGATGTAAAATGCCCACATTTAATCCGGGTGCATACATGCAGAACTCCAGGCAAAAAGCTAAATAAAAAAAAAGCACAGATAAAATACATATATGGGAGTAGTTTTACCTGCCACAGGGGTGTATTGTATTTTCTGTACATCCAGTTCTGAAATTTACTCAGCGCCGTCACACAAGTGGCAGAAGAGGAGACCTGGTTTTTCTCTGCAGCTGAGTAATACTTCTAGGTCTCCACCATAACCAGCACTACCCAGGGACTGGACAGTGAAAGGAGCAGTAGCAGACGGATGAGCTCATCTCTCTCATTCTACTCTCTCCTCCTATGAAAAAACTTGCAGAACGGATTGGCGTCTTCTACTGCTACGCTGCGCTCAGCTCTATACGGACTGCAAGAGGTTGATGCAGTGTAAAATTCAGGTACATTGCATGCCTTTAGGGCCCAGTCACACCACATCCAGATAATCTCCTGACCAGACCAGATTATTTCCGGACCCAAAATGCATCCTTTTAGATTGTAAGCCCTCAGGGGCAGGGCCCTCCTTACCATCTTGTCTTGAATTGTATTGTGATTGTAATGTCTTCCTTATATTGTAAAGCGCTGCGCAAACTGTTGGCGCTATATAAATCCTGTATAATAATAATAATCCCAGTGTATCTCTACGCTATTTCTGGCCTCTGTTCACACCAGCGCAGTCTGTTCCAGACCAGAAAAATACTGCTTGTCCTATTTTGTCTGGTCTGGAATGCACTGGTACGCATCACAAATGCATACAAATGCAATGGAACACACCATTTTAAACTTAGGGAAAAAAAAAACCAGCGCTGGAAAAACACAATGCACTGCGTTCCAGATCTGGTCTGGAAAATGGAGTGAACCTGCCCTAAAAATACATTTCTTGATGTTTTAATGATTATAGAACTGCATTGATTTTTGTCTTTTATATCTGCCTGGGGTTCAGCTTTAAAGCAGAACTAACCTTGCAAGGATTAATTGCTTTTGTTTAGGTTAAAAAAAAAAAAAAAAGTATCCCCCCCCCTTCCTTCCATTCCCATCTTCTGCTCCCACACACAATCAAATACAATAATGAAAAACCAAAACAAACAGAACTAGAACATCTGGCTCAGTCAGACCTGACCGCCAACGCTGTGAAACAACTTTGTTCGAGTAAGGAGTTGCCTATGTGGTCTTAAAACGACTCTGTGGCTTTTGAAAACATTGGAAAAGAAGCTCCATGCAAAAGAAGACTCTTAGTACTTACCACCCCCGTGGATGATCATTTCTTCTGTAGTGTTGTAGGGGTTCCTGAATGAAACCACAGCACGTGGTGGGAACCCTTTGCTATTCTGTCCAATACAAAATTAATTTTTTTTACTGGAGTTGGGCTTTAACATCTGTTGAGACGAGATATATCCACAGTTCTCAACTGACTCTTAAACTTGTGTAGTGCCCCCTGATCCCCAGAGGCCTGAGGTGGACCCCCAAAGGGTAGGGAGGGCTGACATTTTTCACTCTCAGGGGCAGATCCTTAGCCAGTGAAAGGATGTAATCAATAAATTGGGCACCAGTCACTGCAAGGACTTTTTCAATGCTTTATTACAGAATAGCAAATTTAGGAAAGAGGGTATAGGGCTTCAGACATCCATAGCAAAATACACAGACTTTGGACTCACTAATCCTTTCAGGCTTCCACCGTGCAGAGAATAGTTCAGTAGAACAGCAACAGGAACTGACACTGCACAGAAGCAAAAGTAGCTGAATAGTGCTGAGATCTTTCAAGACACCAGACTTGTTCTTGAGGTCCATGCTATCTCCAGGTACCTCCAACAGTCATAGGGCTCCTCTGGTTCTCCTCCCCAGAAAATTTCAGACCCCTCATGGGGCCACATGTGGCCTCCACCAGGCTTGAGGCCTAGTCAGTTTCTCCCACCTGGTATATGCAGAGTGAACTCAAGCACATGGCAATCCCTAAGTATATATGCACTCCCCCAGCATACACCACTGGCCATGAAACTCCTAGTGATTGGTTAGTGATGCATAGACACTCCTAATGTTCACCTTTTGGCTGCCCTACTCTATGGCAGGGTGACACCCCACTCACGGGTAGATGCAATCAATAGCAGAACACCTATAGTTTCCATCTAACTATAGAAAGTCTGCAGATAATCTATAGGTGTTTGGCCATCTTAAGAAGGAGCAGTAAAGGTCAACCATTGTGTAATACTGCAAAGCAGATAGTAGAACTTGTACATATTAGGAGTAAATATGGTCGCCCTTACATATAATGAAAAACTATACTATACCACATAACCATATTATTTTTATTTATTTCAAGCTTTATTTCAAGCTCCTCAAAAAGTAAAAAAAAAAAAGGAAATTCTGTATATATAAGAAGTCTGCTGAGTACTCTTTACATGTCCTTGTAACATAGTGTAAAAAAAGATGACCTTTGTAACTGGAAAAATATACTAAGGTTACCTTACTCGGGCAGTGAATGCAGGGGAGCATCGGACAGTCATGTTGTTTCATCTTTTATTTGGCTGCTGTTGAAGAGTACGGTTTTGGTGATGGACGCCGCAGAGAGAGGAGGGGACATCCACCCGGCATGATAAGGTATGCCGCCGGGTCCCCTCCTCTCTCCTGACACTGTCGGGCTCTCGGTCCATGGCCGGGTGCTCTACCTTTAACAGGGGGTGACACTGAAATTACTGTTAGGTCTCGTTCACACCTAGGCGTATTGCATATGCGCGTCCGTCGCGCGTTTTTTTACCGCGATTCGCGGTAAAAAGGTCGCGCGACAAACGCGCGTTTCCGAAGGCTACTTGGCTGTATCCCAATGGAAACGCGCAACAAAACGGCCCAAAGTAGTACATGTACCTTTTCAGGCGTGGGCCGTTTTGTAGCGCATTAGGGACGGGCGGAAATACGCCAAGGTGGGAACGAGACCATTGAATACAATGGGATTTATATTTTTGAGCGTTTTGTAGAGCGTTCGTCGAGCGTAGAACGCGCTACAAAACGTTCAGGTGTGAACGAGGGCTTAGTCATTTTGGTGTCACCCCTGCAATGGTTTCACCCGGGTACGGGCCGCACCCCCCTTGTGACGCCACTGGCCCTTACTACACACATTATGCAGGCATGGTCTATTAGGAACCTTAAGAACCATTGATGAAGTTCCAGGAGTGGCTGCAGAAAATCAGCACCATTGAGATGCAATGAAGGATAAAAAAAAAAGGTTAGAATAAATATTTTATTAAAAAAGAGAATGCCATTTGTTTGTGGTACATAGTGCTTTAGCAAATTAAATGTAATTCAGTTAAGGTTTACATCTCCTATAAAATTAGAAAGTCAGACCTGGAAAAGGCAAGCTGTCATTAGAAATATCGATCTCATATTAGCATTTTGCTGTAGACCCCCATAGACAGTGCATCGTCATGCTATTCCTGGGTATCCAGGTCCAGGCAAAATTTATAAGTGGTTTGGCATATATCCCATTCACTAGATCTGACCTGCTTCTTCCTTAGAGGCTCTCTCAAGGCAGTCATTACAGTTTTAATTTCAGCAACAATTCTATCTAGAGGAGGATGCCTACGAGCCAAGCTGGCCCTGGCTGGGTATTCAAAGTCATGGCTCAGATAGACTTTGACAAGGGCAGGAAGCAGTGGAGGATTGGAATGAGCTTCTTAGACCAGGTGCGGAAATAAAATAATGACCTTATTGTTGCTTGTCATATCTTAATAGGATTTGTAAGCTTGAAAAGTTGAAGTTACAGTGCTTCTCTTACAGGTGTTCTAATTAGGTGAGATGAACGCCTGAAATACCACAGGGAATCTGGGCTAATTTAATTATGTGCTAGAATGGCTTGGAAGTAGGAGGCCTTCAAGTTGACGTTACATCGGCCATGATGAAATTGCTCATCCGGTGTTGTTGAATACAAGAGTTCAGCTTCTATTCTTGGCTCCAGTTTTCGTTTTAACCAATTAATTGCTGAGCTAAGGTTCACTATTTGACAGTATTTATTAAAAATACTTTATGTACCTGGCAGCAATTAATAGGTAATAGTCTTTGAGTCTTAACCTGTTAAACTCTACATCACTCACATCAAACTTTTGAAAAGTGGAAATCAGGGCGAATAAATAAAAATTTCCTTTTTGCACAGTTGTGTATTTTTATTTTATTTTAAAGGCTGAGAGTATGGTAGCCTAGGAAATAAAAGGGAATAGGCGAGGAGATAGTTGTCTGTCCCTGCTTGACTCGCTCCAGTGATGCGGCCTTCCCCAAAGCTCCCCTGATTGCACCCTTCCCCGATGCTCTCCTGATGGCACCAATCCCTAATAATTCTGCGATGGCCCCCTGCCCTAATATCCCCATGATGGCAGAATTCCCTGATGGCAGCCTTCCCCGATATTCCCCTGATGGCACCCTTCCCCGATATTCCCCTGATGGCACCCTTCCCCGATATTCCCCTGATGGCACCCTTCCCCGATATTCCCATGATGTCACCCTTCCCCAATATTTTCCTGATGGCAGCCTTCTCCAATGTCCCCCTGATGGCCCCCTTCCCTGATTTTGTCTTGATGGCACCCTTTCCAAATATTCCCCTGATGGGACCCTTTCCAAATGTTCCCCTTATGGGACCCTTCCCTTATATTTTCGTGATGGCACCATTTCCAAATATCCCCCTGATGGCACTCTTTCCCGATATCCCTCTGATGGCACCCTTCCCCAATATTCCCCTGATGGCAGCCTTCCCCGATATTCCTCTCATGGCAGACTTCTCCAATATTCGCCTGATGGCAACCTTCTCAGATATTTCCCTATTTGCAGCCTTCCCCGATGCCCCCTGGTGGCAGCTTTCCCCAATATCCCACTGATGGAAGCCTTCCCCAATATCCCCGTGATGGCAGCCATCTCCAGTATTCCCCTGATGGCAGCCTTCCCGATATCTCCCAGATGTTATATAATGTGATTAGTATGCAAATAAATAGTCCTGGCTGTGACATCACAGGACATGGAGTCAAATACGAGCCAATTATGGGGTACCATTCCTCCTACTGATAGAGCATAGGAAAGAAAATGCCTGTGTTGGTGATCAAAATGGTACTACTAACACTAGGGCATTGTTTTACTCTGATGTAGGACCTTTTTATTTTTTATTTTCTAATACCGGGAAAAGGTTTACTTCCACTGACACTGGGGCATTTTATACTCCAAATGACCACAGTATTACACCTTATCCCTCTAAAGGTGCCCATGCACCTGCCGATTATCGTATGATAATCGTGGGTGATCCACATGTACTGTACGGTCGCCGGTTTTCGTCTTCCGAGTACGCTGGTAGCGTGCTCGGAAGACGAAAGGCGCATGGGCCGGTGTGCGCAAGCGCACACTGCCCGCTCAGCATTGCAATCATCGGCAAGCCCTCCCCTCAGCGATGATTGCAAGTGCGATCTGCCTGTCCAAGATGGGCAGGTCATACGACATTTTCTCTTTCACAAAGGTTTTATTTGGTTTTTATAATTTTTGTTTTCACATAAAGGTTACAATCAATAAGAGAACAGAAATAGGGCATGCAAGCCCCGCAACAAGGAACACAAATTGAAAGTATGCAGTCATAACATTGTGCAGCGCCCTGCAAACTGTAAAACCAATCAACGAAACAAGCGTCAAAGATCATTATAGGCGTATAAAGAGGGCAGTGCTGTCCAGTTATAGTGGGTAGGACCTAAGATGACATGAAAAGGAGCATCATAGGGGGGGCTTATCAGGTCCGGACCCTGGGTATCATGGAGTAGAGAGCAAGGAGGTAGACGGTCCCCTACACCGAGACATCCGGTGCAGATGGTACGGGGGACGTCAAACAGCACAGATCGGTGTAGGGAGAGCAACAGAGGGGTTAAAGGAAGAGGGCAGGTCATACGAAATTTTAATGACCTTACAACCATCGCACAACGAAATACAAGACAAATACCAGGATAACATAAAAATAAAGTTGTGCGATGGTTGTAAGGTGTATGGGCAGCTTCACCCTAGACTTAAGCATGTACACCTTGCATTGTGGAGGGAGAGACCCCTAAGCAAGAGTATTTTTCTTTTTTTGCATGGAGTGGGACTTTTAAGGGGTAATGGGCAGGTGTCCACATACTTTGAGCCATATGGTGTGTTCTTCTACTAAGAAAAAGAAAATGAAGGAAGGAAAAGGCTGCCCTGCCCACCTCTGCATGCAATTGGAGCACACAGCTGGTACATTGGGGGTAGGTATAGGAGCTGACACCCCTACAGAACCTGGATGAACATATTTATCCCATTATCCTTCCATATACAAGACAAATACCAGGATAACATAAAAAGAAAGTAGTTGGATTCCTTTGTAAAGCAAGACGCCCAGTGAATCCTGTTCCTCCGGGATATTGTATAGAGCTTCATTTTTCATCTTCTCCAGCTCTACAGCCATAAACATTCCACGACTGCCTCCGTGAGCCGTAATTCCACTTGTCTCTGGACTTATATCTGACCTCCTGTACACACAGCTGTTTTCTTTATTAACTTTCAACTTAAACAGTATCAGTGTCTCATTGTCAGAGCTCCGTCTCCTCTTATAAAATCCTCTGCTGGCTGCTGAGACGAGTCGAGGAAATCCTCGCTGTGTTTATACACGGCCGCGCCACCATATTACAGAGCAACGCCGCACCTTTATAGGGTGCCAGGTTACACTTTGGGAATGTCATTACATACATTGATTTGGTTTATTTTCTTTGCTGTTTGCTTCATGTTCTTTTTCCTGCAAATCTATGAACTTAAAATACCTGATAGAGATAAATAGAGACATAGATAGAGGGAGATAGATCGATAGGTCGTTCGTTTGATAGATAGATAGATAGATAGATAGATAGATAGATAGATAGATAGATAGTCATCAAAATCCTGCCTCCTTCACAATCGTAACATCTCCAAAATACGCCCCTTCCTCACCAATGAAACCGCAAAATGACTCATCCAGTCCCTTGTTATCTCTCGTCTTGACTATTGCAACTCCCTCCTCATTGGCCGACTTCTACACATGCTCCCTGCTTCAATCTATCATGAATGCAGCTGCTAGACTCATCCACCTAACCAACCGTTCAGTGTCTGCAACCCCCCTCTGCCAATCCCTGCACTGGCTTCCATCCCCCCCCCCCCCCTCTGCCAATCCCTGCACTGGCTTCCATCCCCCTCCTCCCTCTGCCAATCCCTGCACCCAAAGGATAAAATTCAAAATATTAACAACCACTTACAAAGCCATCCACAACTCTGCCCCCCCGGTTATATCTCCAACCTTGTCTCAAAATATCACGCTAACCGTCCCATCCTCTGGAACTCTTTACCCCAACCTGTCCGTCTAACTCCTACACTGACTGCCGTTATGTCTTCCTCATATTGGAAAGCGCTGCACAAACTGTTGGTGCTCTATAAATCCTGTATAATAATAATGATAATAAAAATAATAATAGATAGTAGACAGGGGTGGATGATTGTTTTTACTTTTTTAAAGGCTTTTTATTTTTTTAATCTGGTGATCCTGCTGGTAACACTCTTCCTGTCCCAGAATGACAATGTTACTGTAGTAAGGACAGGACCACAGAACAACTCCACCTTCCCTTATACGGGGATGTGTTCTGTAGTCCACATAGAGAGCTGGAATCAATGCTGTAAGAGTGCAGCACAGATGGAGAGCACAGGACGGTATACAACGACTACAAGATTTCTGGCAGGATCAACAGGTTTTTTTTGCACTAATCGAACAGATATAACAAAATACTTTCCATGGTATTGTAAGCAGGGAACAAATAGGAGAAGTTTGTTGTAAGGGTTTGCATACACTTTAAAAGAGAACTACGTGGTAAGTGTTTTTCCCCATAGTTCTCTTAAGGGTCACGGGAGGACAAATACTAACCTCCTCTTGTGACCCAAAGCTCAGTATATCGTGGGCTATTGCCTGTGATATACTGAGAGCGTCGCAGCCAGGATGGATCCCGAGAATAGCGTCGAGATCCACCCAGCTGGCTGATTGACAGCTGGCTCTGCCTATCTAGAGCCAGAGTCAGCTATGCCCGCCCCCTCCCCCGTCCGTTCCACCAGTCAACGCTGGAGGATCGGAACGGGAAGGGGGGGTCCCTGCGAGGAGCGGTGACTGACAGTCACGGCTCTCTGCAGGGACATGATCGAGAAGTGAGCGAGCGATGGTATGTGTTCGCTCACTTCCCGATCTATTGAAACGACGTGTGACAGTTTCATTGTCACACGTCGGCTCGAACTATGAGGATGTGTGAAAATCACCCGCCTCATAGATCTCCTTTAAATTAGATTACAGAGAATGCAGCAGTATAACTGAAGCTCATGAGTGTTCACCCGTAATGCAAATATCAGTTCTGGGTGGCTCAGCATGTAAAATACAAAAACATGAATAACCCCTTTTTGTAGATCCCTGGAATGTTAATATAAAATCATTCGTGAAAAACATTTTAACAAGGACGTTTTAATGCAGCCGTGTGATGAAATATGCATTAAAAGCATGCTTGTGGTATTCATTCTTATCACAATGGATAAATAATTTACTCAGCCCAATCCTTAGTGCATTATGTCGATGTTTGGTGGTAATGTAACACAGACAATTTCAGAACACTTACCACCGGAAATATTAAATATGTGCCCTGGCTCCATGGCGTTCTGGAAATAGGCTTTTATTTATTGGCAGAATGTAGTACTTAAAGTAGAACTAAGGCCTCCTATAAACAAAATCTGTCCTGCAGCACTTAATAGTCAGGGTACCTGCACTTGTTGTTTCCCTTTAGCCCCCTGCAAAGCCCCACAAATGCCCTTTTGTTTAAGTGAAGTCCACCTAATGCAGCTTTCTGTGATGAGGTGACAACACTGCTGCACTGTTCCTGAACTCAGAGCAGCATAGTCAGCCTCATGTGGGTTGTTCTGCTTTCCACTACAGAGGGAAAAATGTAGTGGAAACTACAGGTGGGAAATTTTGCCGGGGGAGTGACTATCAGCTATTACACGTCTGATTCACCAGCCTGTAGCTTGTCAATCAGCACCTGCCCACTGATGTCTAGATTGACAGACTGCCTCTGTTGCTGAAATCCTCACACAGTGAGCTGCATTGCCTAAGAGGGGGGAGTGTGTGAGCTGCATTGCCTGAGAGGGGGGAGTGTGTAAGCTGCATTGCCTGAGAGGGGGGAGTGTGTGAGCGGCATTGCCTGAGAGGGGGGAGTGTGTGAGCTGCATTGCCTGAGAGGGGGGAGTGTGTGAGCTGCATTGCCTGAGAGGGGGGAGTGTGTGAGCTGCATTGCCTGAGAGGGGGGGAGTGTGCCAAGGGGAGGCGAAGCAGCTTGTGTATAACAAGGTTTTGGACCTGTTTAGACTGCCAAACCAAAGAATTCAGATCTACTGTAAAAGGGTAACTTTTAAATACTTTCTCAGCTATCCATTTAAGCAAAATTGACTTAAAGGAGAATTATAGGGTGAGTGATACAGTCATCCTCATAGTTAGACCCAAGGTGTGACACTGAAGCTGCCGCACGTCGGCTCTATTGATCGGGAACTGAGCGATCACATACCGCTGATGGCTCAGTTCTCCATCTTATCTCTGCAGAGAGCGGTGACTGTCAGTCAATGCTCCCCACAGGGATACCCACCTCCGTTCCTGCAGTGGTGACCTGGAGGGACGGACGTGGGAAGGGGCAGGCACAGCTGGCTCTGCCTCTAGAGAGCTGTCAATCAGGCAGTGGGGTGGATCCTGACAATATTGTCCCGGCTGCAGCGCGGCTCTGCACTGTTAGCATACGGTGTGCAATAGCCCGCTATATGCTGAGTGTTGGGTTACAGGAGGACACTGGTAAATATCCTCCTGTGATCCTGAAAAAAACTATGGAAAAAAAAAGGTTGGTCCATAGTTTTCTTTTAATGTTCATTATAACAATCTGCGTGGCTGATGGGGAGCATGGTGGCGGTGGGCAGCACTGTGGCTTAGTGGTTACCACTTCTGCATTGCATCATTGAAAGTCCCTAGTTCAAATACTGATCAGGACATTGTCTGCAAGGAAATTGCATGATCTCCCTGTGCTCCCTGAGTTGATTTCCTCCGGGTACTCCGGTTTCCTCCCTCACTCCAAAGACATGCTGGAAGGTTAATTGGTTCCTGTCTAAACTGGCCCTGTATGTATGTGAGATAGGGACCTTAGATTGTAAACTCCTTGAGGGCAGGGACTGATGTAAATGTGAAGCACTGCATATAATGTCGGCACTGTATACATACTTACAATAAATACATTTATAAACTGTTTGTATAATCATTGTTTTTAATTATGTGTGCACATGGGGGTGGCCATTTTTGCATATAACATAAGCAAACTCGCTTATATGGCTATGTGCCAGATTTCAGACGGGCACCAGATGTATGGTTGATAGTCCAGTTGAAATGTAATTCATCATGGGAGTAAAAAAAAGATATCTAACATGTTTCTGGAGGTTTACCAATTCTCCTTCAGCAGGGCTTTAAATAACATAAACATCAGAATTGTGTACACAGTATAGTGAATACTTGTTACAAATTTGGTACAGTATACATGTGGAGTATTATAAAAAGTATTCTATCAGAACTCAAAAAGCTAAAGGGTGTCTGTGATCAAAAACTAAAACTAAATCTGTATTTCTTTATTGAATTTACATACCGTCTATCCCGCTCCCAATAACCAGATCTATCTAGAAGTTTGTAAACTTACCTTTTGAAGATGCCCATAGGATGTTCTTCCTCAATGCACTGACACCATTTCACTCACTTCCTGTAAACATTCACTTCTTTGTGTCACCACCTGAACCAAAATTCCGCTTCTGATCAATGTAACATTATCATTGCTGGCTGGAAGCAATGCATGATGGGATATGGTGACTTGAGAAATGGAGATTGCATCACATTAAGCAGCAGGGAAAGATACACAAAGCACACGGGGAATCCAGGAAGTTGTTGGAAGTGATGGGCAGACAGAAGGCAGCACTCATTACATAAAAGGGATTTTTTTTCCAGTAAGCTTTGATTGTATTATCAGAGACAACTCCAGTATGTATTCCTATTACAATGCTGATGTTATAACAGGAGAGGATATGCTGGAACTTTACCAATCCTTTCATTTTTTTTTAAAACAGAACTAAACACACTGAATTAGTGGTTTCCCAAAAACAAAATTCATGTTAAAAATGGTCAGTAAATGTTTTTTTTTTAATCCTTAAAGCTGCAAATAACTTTCCTTTAACCACTTGCTGTCCAGAGCAATTTCTTATTACAATGGTGGCATTTTGGTATGGCAGCCTTGGGGACTGAGTCAACCCCTTGTTTCTCATATTCAGATTCTCCAATGCTTTGCAAGTGATTGCAGCCAACCAGATTTCAGTGTACTATAGTCATAAGAATGAATGGTTATTCCTGGTTTGTTGCTATAGCCTACCGCACTTTGCTCTTGCAATAACTCCATGCGTGTTATACAGCCAGTCGCCCAGGGTCGTACAACGGATCTTTTTAGGCTTTGCTCCAAAAATGTTCTCGCCTCCTCCTCCTTTTACTGAATTCTTCTTATAAAGGGCAAAAGCCAAGTATATTACATTTGTCTCTTTTCCTAACATCGTTGGGAAAAAAGAATAACTGCATCTTTAATGTGCTTCCATCAGCAAATCTACAATGGGTTTCATTTGCTCAGTTGCCATAAACCATTGTGGGGAATTTTTTTTTTAAATGGTGTTGTTAAGAAGATTTAGCTGGCTTCCATGTGAATGGCTAGGCAATAAACACTAAATCAGCAGCTGCTTTCTCTCTTCCCCTTCAGGGAGAATAGTTTTTTTGTTGATGTGTATGGGCAGAGATTCTTAAAGGACTATCCAACTGACTATCTTTTAGTGGAAGGTCTCATTCACACCTAGGCGTATTGCATATGCGCGGACCGTCGCGCGTTTCCGAAGGCTACTTGGCTGTATCCCAATGGAAACGCGCAACAAAACGGCCTAAAGTAGTACCTGTACCTTTTCAGGCGTGGGCCGTTTTGTAGCGCGTTAGGGACGGGCGGAAATACGCCAAGGTGGGAACGAGAACATTGTATACAATGGGATTTATTTTTTTGAGCGTTTTGTAGAGCGTTCGTCGAGCGTAGAACGCGCTACAAAACGTTCAGGTGTGAACGAGGGCGAAGGGTGTGGGTCCACATGCCCACTGTCCACAGATTTAAGAGATAACTGTCATGTATGAGATTATATGATATATAAGATAGCTGTCACGTATAATACATATAATATATATATATATACTGAGTGGCCAGATTATTATGACCACCTGACGTTTGTAGGCTAATTAGCTATAATTTTGCGCTGAAGTTGCTAGAGGGCCAGACCATTATAAATAGGGAAGCAGGTTGTTTACCACGACAGTAGTTCATAAATTACACATGAAAATAAACCGAAAAAGAAGGGGTGGAAGATTTCTCAAAGGTTAGAAAACTGTGGTTCTTTAGTTTTGGTCTGTTTAAAGTCCCTAAACTACATCAGAAAGTCTATAGCAGTACCAATGTAACCTCAAGACCCACATTTGTCCTTGGTCATTAAAGTAGTATTAACCTTCCTGGCGGTATTCCCGAGTGTAGCTCGGGGTTACTTTTCCATACTATAAGCGGTAACCCCGAGCTACATAGTTACATAGTATTTGAGGTTGAATAAAGACATTAGTCCATCAAGTCCAACCTATTAGGATCTCATTCTAGGAGTACCTGTACCCCTGTATATTACGGTCCCTTAAGAATCAGCAAAATATTTAAAAAAAAAAAACTGACAAAAATTCAAAAAAAATACACCGAAAAAAGAAACGGAAAAAAAATTCATAAATCATACCGCCAGGGAGGTTAATATGGGCGTTTTTTAACTTCAGCTACGCTCGTCCCCGCCGCTGGTCCCAAAGTGATCCTCCGTTCCCTGAACTTCCTGGTTGCGGGGGAGGATTCTGATGGTAGAGAAACCATAGGCTCCTTCTGCCATCAATCAGAGAAGGGACGTGGCGTGCCGCAGGGCTGTGTGCACTGGTGCCTCCATTAGAAGGATGGTGGCACCTGTACAGGGGGCGGGGGAAAGATTGCTGCTGGGACCCACTAGAAAACAAGCAATTCAAAACTTTAAAAGAAAAACGGCAACAGCCTCAAGCAAAGGTGGGTCTCTTTGTAGGAAATATTTTTTTTATAAAAGGAGGCTTTAATATCACTTTATGTTGCGACCCAAAAAAATTTAATTTTCGAAACATTAGAATTTATTCCACAACATGTGCACCATTCCACATTGTATATATTCCCCAATACCCTAGAACCCCGCACACAGCCTGATGCCCCAATACCCCAGAACCCCTGCATACAGCCTGGTACCCCTGAACCCCCACACACAGCCTGATGCCCCAATATCCCTAAAACCTCTTCACACAGTCTGATGCCCCAATACTGCAGAACCCCCCTCACACAGAGCCTGACACCCCAATACCTCAGAGAGACCGCAAAGAAGGGCACATATCTCCACATTCAACAACAACTTTAACCTCAACTCCTGGCACAGGGAACCCCAGTGGCACCCCCATAGTGACAATGACACCCCCCAATAGTGACAATAAGCCCCCCATCCCCATAGGAACAATTCCCCCTTGGACTCACCCTCCACGACCAGCCCCAGGGAAAGAAGGCAGACAATCCACCAGAGCTCAATGCTGCAGTCAGCGGCCTCCCATGGAGGGGCCAGGGGGAAGCAGCACAGAGACACTTGACCACTTCCAGCATCGGAGCCTGAATGAGGAGAGAGTCAGGGAGGAGCGAACCATTCCACGGGTAGGGGGGTGTACTACGAGACGGGCGGTCGGAATAATGACACAATACTAGAGACCCGACACCCCCACGTCTGCTCAGGGACTCCTCACCTGGAATATCCCCCTCCGCCCGGAGAGAAATGGAACCGTCCAGACAGGTGGCAACTCTCCACTTTTGGGTCACGACCTACAAGTTGAGAACCAGGGGTCTAGAACAACTATTCTCAGTTGCATGGCACCAATGATCTTTTTGACTTTCTGTATAAGTGACATTTTGACTACCACTGTAAGGAAGGAGAAGGGTACATTTTTCCCACCGGCCACCAGTGAATTGGTTTCAGAAGTGATTCCCCAAAACCTTAAAATGATTTCTAGGGTTCCTTTGGGGTAAAATGTTGATGAAGGCTGGTCTAGAAGCTGCATGTGGTGTTTATCAATGTTGACAGTTCATATCAGCAGTAAAGCAGGAACATCTGTAGTTTGGTACCTGAAAGGCCAAGGATCAAGGAGATGTATTGCTGCTTTTCATATGTAAAACACCTTATGGATTGTTCGTGTGCAGATAAGTGATGGGGTTGCTTGTTCACACAGTTACTACTAATTGTAATGGATATGGAGAGGTTACATGTGTTAATGGTGTAATGACATGTGAGGTGAGGTTTTCCAGTTGTCTCTATGTTCAATTTATTAGCTACAACCCAGACATTGTTCTAGCTAAGGTTAAACACTAATTAACCTTTACATGTGCAAAGAAAAGTTATTTTCCCCTTTCCATATTACAATAATTAAATGCCATGGGTTAGCTTTGCAGCTGTTCTGTTAACTATAGTTCTACATACATGTGATTTGTTCATACCTTTTTCCTGTATAGGACTGAGAGCTATAGGCATTTCACCTGGTAATTGTTATACTTCAATATGGTCTGTGATCATACCAAACACTCATTGATATTGTTATTATTATTAAAGTTTTATTTAGCGCCAACAGTTTGCGCATTGCTTTTCAACATATGGGAAGATATTACAATACAATACCATACAAAAGGATTAGAAGGACCCTGCTCGTGAGAGCTTACAATCTACAACGCAGTGTTTGCAACCCCTCTCTGACAATCCCGCCATTGGCTTCCAGTTGCCCAAAGAATACGTAAAATTCAAAATGTGAAAAAACAACAGAGAAAGCCATCCACAACTCTGCTCCTGTCTACATAACTAATCTCATCTCAAAATATCACCCAAACTGCCCCCTGTGCTCCCCAAGATCTCCTGCTCTCTAGCTCTCATCAACTCCTCACATGCTCCCCTCCAAGTCTTCTCCAGAGTCTCTCATCCTCTGTAACCCCCTACACCAACCTGTACGGATCTGCTTTCAGGTGATCCCTGGAAACTCATCTCTTCAGGGAAGCCTATCCCACATCTACCTAACAACTGACATTTTCCTTTCTCAAACAACTCATCCTCACACAGTTACTACCTTGTACAATCAGCCGATTGGCTGAAGGTGCAGTCAATCATCTGCCTGCACTCAGCTCACACACTGCATGCAAAGCTCCGTGCCGGACAGCTTTGCTTCGTTTTGCACGGCTTTGCGTGCAGTGTGTCACGGGCTTTAGGGTTACATGAATGAGTATATAGGTTGTAGAGGAAGACCAGAAGCCCGTAGTTGTTGTTTCTTCTTTTTTTTTTTCTCCAGGGCTCGAGAACTTGAGCTAGGCGTGAAACACAGCCTGTGGTCTGCTCGCTGTAAACGTATACACCAACACACCACCAGGCAGCTGGTCATCCCATAGTCGCCTTTCCTGCCAGCGCACCTACAAAAGTAACAAATACTTTGACATTTGACTGGCAAGAAAGAATTTTGTCCCGGGGTCATAACTGTGATGACAGGTGGGATAAGGTCAACAATAACAGCCCTGTTTCTCATTAGCCCTGTATTCCAGCACTCCACAAATCAGGAACATATTTCCCACTCACCAGGGGTTCCCTTGATGTCTCTCTCTGATTATTATTCATAAGTTCAAATCTACTACAAGGATTCTTTTTTATTTTTTAGGTAGAGGCATTATGTTAATTTCTATGTACTTGATTCTTCCTGCCAAACATGAATAACAAATATCCTAATTAGGAGCCGAGTCCCAGTTAATTATAAGATCAGTCTTCTGGCCCAGAGTAATACAAGTATAATGATCAATTATCTACACAATGCAGGATTGACTGCTACTTGTCTTCCTTAAAAAAAAAAAATATTTGGCTGAGTTAATTTCTGATAACTGTAATCTGGCTTTTGTAAAAAAAAAAAAAAAAAAATGACATGGAAGGGCCTGTTTAGTATCACTATCTGGTTAATATTAATGAGAATTGTATCCATCGTTATTTTTCTCTTTGTAAAGGAAAGCTACACGGAGCACTGTTTGGATCGAAATTCATCGCATGACATAAGCCCAGAACATCAATCCTGAACAGCAGTGCTTTTTTATCATTTACTCAGAAGTGGCGATATCACTAAGTCTCCATTCGCATCTATGAGATGTGACAGCGTGTGCTGCGTCACATGCAATCCCGCATTGGGTGTTGCAATGTTATGTGCGCTGCAGTACTATTATTTCTTAATGGCACCCTTACGCATCCAGCCATCCCATGTGCACCGTATCACATCGCATTACACGGTAACATATTGCTATGCAATTTACCCACTAGAAGACTGAGGGCAGGTTCACACCATTTTCCAGACCAGATCTGGAATGCAGTGCATTGCGTTTTTGCCGTGTTTGGAATTTGTTTTTAAATGGTCTTACAGGTGCGCTGCAGTGCGTTGGTATGCATTTTTATGTGTTCCAGTGCATTCCAGACCAGACAAAATGAGACATGTAGTATTTTTCTGGTCTGGTCTGGAACGAACTGTGCTGCTGTGAACAGAGGCCAGAAATGGCGTAGGGATACATCAGGATGCATTTTGGGTCCGGAAACAATCTGGTCTGGTCTAGAGATAATGCGGAAATGGTGTGAATGGGCCCTGAAGATCTGCTTCTTCTCCAGCTACCACATTCAGTGATAAGAGGGGAGCTGCTCTCCCCTCTGATCCAGCCACAGAGACCCATCATGCTGGTCCAGAGCCGATGCGGAGGACAGTGATCGGGATAGTCGGCAGCAGTGGTGGAGGGAGGGGGGTGCACACTTCCCGCACCCTTCCCTCACCCTTTCTGCACCATACAAGTGATTGGACAGCTCTATAGCCCCCCAACGCTTGTGTATATACATCAAAGGCTTGAATTCTTCAAAGTGGAAACAGGAAAGGACACATATAAACGCCCACCTGCCCCTATGTGTCTGCTGTCTGGCATTTTATTTAAATTGGGCTGGACGGCAACCAGTTAAAAGAAAAGGTGCACACACTTCTTTCAGTGAGATTTAACTATGATTGGCACCCCATTCAAATGAACCTACCGCAGTGCACCACAACCCTGGAGCACCTCTGGGATGTTAAAGGAGCAATAAAGTATATGAAAACCCGATCCCAAAAAAACTCAATTATGCTTTAACATGCTAATGTAGCTTCCCAGAGCTATTTTCAATCTGTTTCAATCTGCAGCTTTGATTAAAATAATAGCTGTTATAAATTGAGAATGCTTAAAGGAGAACTATGGGGTAAGTGTTTTTCCCCATAGTTCTCCTAAGGGTCACGGGAGGACATATACTAGCCTCCTCCCGTGACCCAAAGCTCAGAATATCGCAAGCTACAGCTCGCAGTATACTGAGACCGCCGCAGCCGGGACGGATCCCGATATTACTGTCGAGATCCACCCAGCTGCTTGATTGACAGCAGGCTCTGCCTATCTAGAGGCAGAGCCAGCTGTACCCTCCCCCATCCGTTCTGCCAGTCAGCACTGGAGGAGCGGGGAGGGGGGGGGATCCCTGCAGGAAGCAGTGAGTGACAGTCACAGCTCTCTGCAGGGACATGATCGAGAAGTGAGTGAGCGACGGTATGTGTTTACTCAGTTCCCGATCTATTGAGCCGACGTGTGATAATTTAATTGTCACACGTCGGCTCGAACTAAGGTTGAGTGAAAATCACTCACGAGTCACCTCATAGTTCTCCTTTAAGTCCTTGTCTGCGCAGGCTGTTGTCACCATCAGGAAATCTTCCATTGCTGGATGTGCTGCTGACAGACTACCCGTCTACAGCTGATTAGATGCTGTCACACTCTGGCCAAGAATGGCTCCTTTTGTTGAATGTCGAATTTTGGCAGAACCAGGCATTTGGACCTGAAATTTGAGCATCATATGACCAGCTTTAGCTTACCTTCTCCATCAGATTGCACTTATTGACAGTACAGCTCACTGAGCTCACAATCGGAAATGTCTCTATTGCATTAAGGGTTCCTTTTTTTTTTTCCTGGTTCAGCCCCTACTAATTGATGGCATACTAGGAAGTCGTTTCTAGATGCAGGGAATTCATGTCCAATAGCTCCACGTATGTTAGTAGAAGGCTATGGGGGTAGTAGATCTTCGCACGCTGGAAGATGTTTATATTATTTGGCCATTTAGGTGCAAATAGCACTTAATGGAGTCAGGAAATTGAAAATGTCTTGGAGTTCCCATGGTAACCGGGTGAAGGTGTGAAGCAAGGAATAATTGCATCATGGTACCTTTAATTCATAAGTGATTGCATGAGTGCTTCTTAATACAATTGCTGTGCAGTAGGCAATGGTCATGTGGTAACTCCACTCTAATCACATGGCTTATGTTTCCATGGCAACCCGTAGAGATCTTATTACTGATACTGTTACCCTTCCCCCTTGGGGATTGCAGCAGTTACCCCCCCGCCCCCCCCCCATTAGATTATATAGATACATAGCTGTGCTTCAGTATAGATACACGCCAATCTTGTGCTGAAAAATTGAACATTTGTTAATTACTATGGAAACCATGTCCTAAAAACGAACAATATAAATATGTTTTGATGTTTGCATAGTCTTCATGAGATGGTGGCTACTTGGTAGAAATATTTGACATTTGTGGGCTTTTCCATTAAGGGCCCATTTGCACCTGAGCGATATGAAGTGCCAATGTAAGCTTCACTAGAAAGACTTTAATGCTGATCACTGGCATTTCCTTTATATTCAATGGTTCCCCTTCACACCTGAGTGTTGCTTGAAGCTCGTCGCTCTAAAAAGTACACGAGCCTCTTTTGGGGCAGAAATGTGCATTTTGGGCAAAATAGACTTCAATGCGAACGCCTGAAAAACACAGCAAGAACGCAAAAAATGCTCAATACTAGGGATTCCAATATATTCAATGGTGCCCAATCACACCTGAGCGTAGTGTCACTTAAAGCTCGTTCTTGTGAAAAGTACATGAACGTCTTTTTGGGCAGAGTCTTTCATATTGTCCTCAACAGACTTCTATGGGATAACCCTAAAAACACATATAAGTCTGCATTCACACCTGAGCTCAGCTTATTTCAGAAGCGTTTTTAGCTCCTTTTGCAATTTCTTTGTGTTCTTTTCAGTCATTTTAAGGCAGGGATGTCCAAACTACGGCCCTCCAGCTGTGGTGAAACTACAAATCCCATGAAGCATCTCTCTCCGGGAGTCATGTCTGTGGCTGTGAGAATCTTGCAAAGCCTCATGGGATTCGTAGTTCCACCACAGCTGGAGGGCCGAAATTTGGACATCCCTGTTTTAAGGCTTCAGTTTTTTGTTTTAGCCAATGGAAAGCTAAGCTACTAGGGGGAGGAGACAGTTGCAAGGTGCTAACTTTATGCAAGTTTTTTATGGGGTTCCTATTAAAGACTATGAGGCCATAAACACGTGATCCTGCCCGTACCGAAGCTTGTTTACATTGTGAGCTACAAGTGGGAGACAACACAATCTCCTGGAGTGAATGGACACCACTGAAAATAATGGGATTCTTCATGTTGAGCGTTGTTGCGCTTCAGGGAACACGTGACAAAAGCTCAGGTGTAAATGGGGTCAGATGCATGTTTTTCATGCGTTTCCTTGCCTTGTAACTAGCTTTCCATTAGCTAAAAATGTAAAAAAAAAAAAAAAAAAAGCTTTAGGACTAATTCTACTTTTGTTGAGATAAAACGAAATTATTTTAACAAACTGTTGCAGTTATCTACCTACTTCTGTTCTGATGAAATAGCAGTTTCTTGCCGTATGTCCTTTCCAAATGTATTCCTGAATGGGAGGGTCTGGGTTTATTATAATTAGCTGGTGGACTTCCTGTGTTGTAATGAGGAAAGGTGCAGTGTCTGCATCCATTTAGTAGTAATTAACCCTTAGGGAATATAGCACCAAAAATGAAAATCCTATTGTAAGGGATGCCAAAATCCACCGGCAAATTACAGAAGCAGGAAGTGACATTTCTGAGGGCATCCCATACACCAACTGTGTATGGAACGCCTCCAGGTTGCCATGTTGCTTTGAATTTTTTTGAGAGATTTATAACATTACAGCAGCTACAGTTTTAGATGGAAAGGTACTTTTAATAATATAAAATTACAAAATGGCTTGTGTGATGATCATGTTTATATTTTTGAAGTTGAGTTATCCTTTAAGCCTGAAAAGCACCCAAAAACTTTTGTACAATTACGCCAAAAAACTACCAAAGACACTCAACTCAACAATGAATGGGGCCTTTAGACATGCTGACATCATTTCAGAGGGTGAAATGTTATTGCTTACTGTAGATTTATGCACTTTACTTTGAATAAGTTTGACTGCATTTTTTTTCCTTTTGAACTCTTTAGTTCTTAAAGATTTGTCCCACCCAGTGCGTGTATTACCATTTATGATCTTGTTGAGTTGAATCAGCCATTGGCTTCTATGCTCTGGGGGCATCTGTAGTAGAGTCTAATATATTATTATTATTATTATTATTATTATTATATAGGATTTATATAACACCAACAGTTTGCACAGCGCTTTACAAAACTGAGGGGAACAATACAATTAAGAATACAATTTCAGTACAGGAGGTAGGCCCTGCTCGCGAGGGCTTACACTCTAGTAGGAGGGGCAAGTGATACAAAAGGGAATAATTGTGTGGGATGATTTAATGGAAGAATTGAAAGTACTGTTATATCAAGGTGCAATAGGCCTCCCTGGAGGCGAGCATGTGAGGAGGTGACGAGAGCTGGAGAGCAGGAGGTCTTGGGAAGAGTGATATTTGAGTGATATTTTGAGATGAGGTGGTTGGCTGATGTAGGTTGGGGCGGAGTTGTAGATGGCTTTGTAGGTTATTGTACGTATTTAGCATTTTATATGTTGGGGAAGTGGGACTCGGTGGAGGGATTGGCAGAAGGGAGGAGCGGACACTGAACGGTTGGTTGGTAAGGTGGATGAGTCTGGCAGCAACGTTTATAATGGACTGAAGGAGGATAGCCTGCTTAGTGGTAGGCCAGCAACGAGGGAATTGCAGTAGTCAAGGCAAGATATTTCAAGGGAGTGAATTGGAAGCTTTGCAGTATCATTTGTTAAGAAGGGACACATTTTGGGAATGTTACGGAGAATGAGTTGGCAAGATGTGGATAGTGATTGAATGTGGGGCTGAAAGGAGAGCTCAGAATCAAGGATTACTCCGAGCAATGTATGAAGTTTCTAGCCTTGAACCCCTTCCTTCCCACCCCCCTCAGCCATGGAGGTTCACTCCTGTTGCAGCAATAATAGATTTAATCCTTCTGCTAAAATTTTCATAATGTAACATTAGTGGAAGGGTAGAAGTAGACCCGTCAGCTTATCAGAGCAGAACTGGCAAGTCTGCAGATTCCTCTTTAGATTCTGCGGCCTGAATGATGACTTTGTAATTTTTTTTTTTTACCTTTTCTTAAAGGCAAACTTTAATGGGTTTTTGATCTCACTCATATCCATTTGTCCATTGCAGGTCTTACTGATGCCGGAGGGGATCAAGGACAGGAAATATTAAGAAAAGACGAGGGACATCAGGGCTTGACCCTGAAGGCGGACATTTGGCAGGTAAGCACCATGAAGCATGCAGCTGGCAAGTGAGCGTAATGACTGGATGACAGCAAGTGACGTCGTTCACATATTAAACTTTGGGTATAAAGTATGTACAGCAACTACAGTGGCAGACAGCACAGTAGTGGGGGATATTTTAATGTCATTGGAGGTGCTTGTTGAGACGTGTTTTATTGAGTGTGTGCCTTATAGAGCTGGGATGGTTGCCAAGGAATATGCTGAAACTGGCTGCCTTATGAAGGACATGGCAGCAGGAATTCAGGAGGCATTCAGACTTCCATGGCTGAGCAGATCCTTAGTGTGCAACTTCTGCATAGTTCGATAAGTAGCCTTGTACTAATATAGTGGCTTCCAGCTGTGCTACAAATGCGCATTGGGAGATCCTCAGGATAGGAGGTAAGGGGTGCTGATTCAAGAGTAACACTTAGCCCTGATTTACACCTTAGGTTGAAGTTCAAACCTCCAAAATGCTTAACAGCCAAAATTCCATGCTTTTAAATTTGCCCATAGCTCGAATACCTGACTTCAAGAAGCTACTTTTGAAGCAGAATCGGGAGCCTTTGGCCCCAACATGTATGTATTGTGGGGGCCTGCCTGATTGGATAGCAATTTGATTGGATACTTTAGATAGGTCCTCATATTACATTTTGGTCAATCTAAAGTTCATTGTACTAAGATTGTACAGTTAGATTGCAACTACTATAGTAACCCTAACTTGAATGTTGGCATAAATTTGAGCTGGGTTGCCCCTCTGAGGTCGATGGTCAGTTTATGTCTGCTCATATATAAAGAAGTAAGTGTTCTTTCATTTGTTTCGTTTTTGAAAAAAATGGCACAACATCCGGCTTCAGTAAGCAATGCATAATGATAAATAGGATTTAGACATGGTGGGATGAAATGAGATTCATTACCTGTCTTACAATGGTTATTTAGACTTTTCGGTGGTTCCTGAGGAAGCGCCAAAGCAAAACGCCTCGAACCGCAAGTGGATCTCAATGAAAAACTAACAAAATCAAGAAAGATATGAAATTGAAGTCTGTTTTACAAAATTAATTATACCAGGGCATGGACATATAATAACATAATAATGGGGAGCATAAGAATGTTTTGATTTTATGAAATGTTAATTTTAATGATGGTATTAAATAAACTCTGTTTCTTATATACTCAATATGAGTTTTTTCAGTGATGCCTAAAAAAAAACCAACATCGCTCTTCTGGATATTGTTCAAAATCATAGTTTTATCTATACATCAAGCAATAACATTATGCTGATACTCTTTCCTGGGTGCATTCATGCTGCTTTGAGTCAAAATTCCCATCATTTGAAGAGCATTAAAGAAATGTTTTGACTTTTTGGGACCTTTTTCTTGATTTCATGCTCAAGGAATAATCTCACCGGTTAGCAATACAAATTGCTAATCAGCCAATCATATGGCAGCAACTCAATGCATTTAGGCAACTAGACCTGGTGTACCGGCCACTTTATTAGGTACACCTTGCTAGTACTAGGTTGGACCCCCTTTTGCCTTCAGAACTGTCATAATTCTTCATGGCATTGATTGAACAAGGTGTTGGAAACATTCGCCATAGAGTTTGGTCCTTATTGACATGATAGCATCACGGGCCCAAAGTGTGCCAAGAAAAAATCCCCCACACTATTACACCACCACCAGCCTGAACCGTTGATTCAAGGCAGGATGGATCCATGCTTTCATGTTGTTTACGACAAATTCTCACCCTACCATCTGAATGTCGCAACTGAAATCAATATAGGAAAAGGAATCACCAGCACTCAGTAGAATAATCCAACATGTCCATTTATTGGACATAGGCGTCACACAATCACAAGAGCCAACGTTTCGAGACCACACAGGGTTTCTTAATCAGGGCATAAAGAGTGACCAAATGTGAATGTCGCAGCCGAAATCAAGACTCATCAGACCAGGCAACGTTTTTCCAATCTTCTGTTGTCCAATTTTGGTGAGCCTGTGTGAATTGTTGCCTCCGTTTCCTGTTCTTAGCTGACAGGAGTGGCACCCGGTGTGGCCTTCTCCTGCTGTAGCCCATCTGCTTCAAGGTTCGATGTGTTCAGAGATGTTCTTCTGCATACCTCGGATGTATTGAGTTATTTGAGTTACTGTTGCCTTTCTATCATCTTGAACCAGTCTGCCCATTCTCCTCTGACATCAACAAGGCACTTCCGTCCACACAACTGCCGCTCACTTGATATTTTCTTTTTTTTCCGGACCATTCTCTGTAAACCCGAGAGATAGTTGTTTGTGAAAGTCCCAGTAGATCAGCAGTTTTTGAAATACTCAGACCAGCCTGTCTGCCGCCAACAACCTTGCCACGTTCAAAGTCACTTAAATCCCCTTGCTTCCCCATTCTGATGAGCCGTCTTCACCACGTCTAGATGCCTAAATGCATTGAGTTGCTGCCATATGATTGGCTGATTAGCAATTTGTATTACTAAGCAATTGAACAGGTGTACCTAATAAAGTGGCCGGTGAGTGTAAGTCATCAGTGTAAAGTCATCAGTGTAAAGCTGCCCATACACCTTACAACCATCGCACGACGTTCATTGTGCGATGGTTGTAAGGTGATTAAAATTTAGTATGACCTGCCCATCTTGCACAGTCAGATTGTACTTGCGATCATCGCAAGCCCTCCCCATGGAGGGGAGGGCTTGCCGATGATTGCAATGCCGAGCGGGCAGTGTGCGCACACCAGCCCGTGCAGCTTTCGTCTTTCGATCGCGCTACCAACCCGGGCCGAAAATCGTACGGTTTTCGGCGGGTTTTCTAGCGTGATCGTAAGACGAAAGTCGTGCAACCGTACAGTAAATACGGTCGTACGCTGCCCATATACCTGCCGATTATCGTACGATCGCGGGATCACCCGCGATTATCATACGATAATCGTCAGGTGTATGGGCACCGTTAGAAACAGATGTCTTGCTGGTCTGCTGCCACTAATCTACACTATACGGGGTTATTCTGGACAAACTTGTGAGCAATAATAAGACCCATTCATCACCTTTACCATTATTATTGAGGCTGCAAATGTGCACGGCCATCGCAGAGAATGCTGGAACATACAAGGTATGAAAGACAATAGTATCCTCTGTGCAGGTGGGACTTTGCAAGTAAAGATTGCTGAAATCCTTGTAACATGTGTAGGAGACATTGAGGGTGGTCTTATTTTCAACAAAGTCGCTGTTTCCCTGTAGAGGCTCACAAATAAATATTCAGGAATGAAATAACAAAAGAAAAATGGAAATCCATAAAAACATAAAGAGAATTTACTTCTGACAGCATTTCCTGAGAGTTGGATTCTTCGCAGCAGAGAAAATCGCTGGCAGCAAGAAACACTTCCGATTCCTCCCGTCGTATAGATTAGCAGTTCTTGTGATTCACATCACCTCTTATGTAGTCAAGTGCTATGCAAGTATTCACAACCCCCTCCACTCTCCTACGCCCCACAGCCACCCTGACATAACTGTATGTAATCTCTTTAATGCTAAAGTAATGGTTTTTAAATCTTCACATTTTCCAGTGTTTGAGGTAATCCGACTCAAGAGCAGTTACATTTTTTTCAAGTGTTGCTTATTCACTGACTAATTATAGAGCCGTGCCTTCTCCATAATAAATATGCAGCCAATGGCTGGCATAACTATGGGGAAAAAACTAGCAATAGATATGTAGGAAAGAGCTAAGTGGCACTTCAATTAGTAGATTCAGGGACACCAACAACAAAATGGCGGACCCGTGGATAGCCATTTTCTGCATATCTGCTGTGGCCATCATACATTCAAGGAACTTGGGGGATAATCGATAAAAACTGTCCTATTGCCATCATTTATAAGAACTCATAATGTAGCCTACAGACCTACGAGCCTGTCAACCAAAATTGGAAAACAGCAGCTGCATAGTGAAAGAGTTAAGTAATTGGTTAGTATGGGCACAAGGCCATACCCATGTGTACTTATAGCAATACCATTAAAGTGACACTATACTCAGGAGTTAGATCTTCAAAATACATTCAAGTACCTTAACTATTAACAAAAATGCCTCTTATTTGTGTATCACTCGGCTGGAGATCCTCCAATCATCTCTGAATTGGTGCTGACACAGTCCTTCCTTCTGAAGGGTGGCTACTTTTGTTCTCCATAGTCCCTGTGTGTGTTGTAAAGTAACCACCACTCCAAGCTCCCTCAGGACTGCAAGGGTTAAGTGCTCATTTTGTCTAGCGGACTCAAATAAAACAGATTTGCTTTCCTGATCCTTGGCCTCGTATGCTCCCCCAGGGCTGCTAGACTGCTCACTTTTCTTCCCCAGGCAGTCTAAGAAATGCTGATGTAATCACATCTTATGCAGGTCCATTGATCTGCATTAGACATGATAGCAATAGTTCTTCAGTATATCTCCCCAATATATTCCACAAAGACTCACCAAAATACTAGGCCAGATTCCATGCCATACATTGAATGTCCAGTATCCCTTATTGCAGAGTGGGAGGGTGTCAGTGCCTGGTAATGTAGACACCTTCCATTAGTTGTCCATCAGCAGAGTCCTCACAAGTTCTGAAGACTCCAGCAGCAGAGTAGTAACAGCACAGTGGGGACAAGGACAAGATGGGAGGCTGGTGGCCCTGGATAGCAGAGCTGAACCGCTGGTCTCTACTGCTGGAGGAAGTCCCGGTAAGGGACACATAGCAGCGGAAGGAAGTCGGAAAAAAGGACTTAGAGTTCTGGACTGCTAGTCTGTACTGCTGGATGAAGTCCCAGCAAGGGACATGTAATGGTGGAGGCAAGCAAGTAAAAAAGGGCTTAGAGGGTTGGGCTGCTGGTCTCTACTGCTGGAGGAAGTCACAAGAAGGGACATGTAATGGTGGAGTCAAGTAAGAAAAAATGGCTTAGAGGGCTGGACTGCTGGTCTCTACTGTTGGAGGCCACAGCAAAGGCCTTAGGGGGCTTGGAAGGGATTTTTTTGCCTTGAGATGGCCTTTAAAGGATATCTGTCATAACAGAAATTTGTGGTATTCTGGCTTCTATTTCTGACAACAATGTTATTGGCTTGGCTGCCATTGTGAGTCTCTATTTAAGAACAAGTATTGCATTTGCTGTAAGCTTGCTCTTTAACTGAGCAGTATATGAGCTTAGTAAGTATAAAAGGATAGCCAGATAGCAGGCATGTTCATCAGGAGGCCAACAATAGTAGCTTCAACATTTGCGCCTTGACAGGTATACTTCAATCTTAATGACAGAATGCTCCATCCTTCACCCTTGTTATGATAACACTGTGTTAAATTACTTATGGCCGTATAACTTACTAGTATCGATCAGATCTGATTTTTATTACCTGGTTTTTATATTGTCTTAGTATGCATTAGAGTCATTGAATGGAAAATAGTCATGGGGGAAAAAAAACAACAAAAAAACACATGCAAGTAATATATAATTTAAATTGGTTAAGTAATCCAGCTCATTAATTCTATTGTTTCCTGCAACCTACACATTGATGCAAAAACCATGGCTTTCTGAGCCAGACCCGAGAGGCTATAATCCTGCACAGCTCTCTTTATATATCATGCAGATACATTAAACGTGACCTTGGCGTTGAATCTTTGATGATAGCAACGCTGTAGACAGTGGATTAAACCGAGAGATATACATCCATCTAATATTAGCATGAGGCTATGGCGAGGTTTTCTTTTATTATGAGGTTTTAAGTTTTTTTTTTATTATGTGGGAATGTGAAAAATAATACATTGTAGACTCCGCCTGCAGGATAAGCGTTTTTCCTGAATTATGAAAAAAAAGGAAATCCGTAGTTTAGTCTTCAAACCACCACTAACAGCAAGTTCGCCCGTGAAACTCAATTAATTGTCAACATATGGCGTTCTTATATGGACACAACCTGCTAGCTCACACCACCCCCAGGAGAGAAGCATTCTATTTTTTTCCCATTTAAAGGAGAACTCCAGGAATTATAAACATTCTCCTTGTAGTTCGGCTACCCTCTGCAAGTGCTGGTTTTGTTTAGGGTGCTCAAATAAAACATATGCTCATCTGATCCTCTTTCCCCCCTCCACTGTGATATGTCCCTTGGCATCCCCACGTCTAATGCAAGTCAATGGACCTGCGTAGGAAGTGATGTCAGCAGTTCTTAGAGTGCCGGAGCCAGGGATAGAAGAGGCTGTGGGGACCGGTCTAGCAGTATGGCGGGACTGAGGATTAGGTGAGTATATCTACTTTATTTGAGCCCCCTAGACAAAATGAGCACTTAACCCTTGCAGTGACTCTTGTGCACACACAATAATTGCCGATCCCAGTGTTCAGCTTTAAGTGAACCTAACCTGGCCTAAGGACCGATTCACACCACAAAGAGTGAGTTCCAGAGCATTCGGCCTCTGGAACGGACTGGAATGCAACCTGGCCGGTTCCCTGCATTCAGGGGCAGGAGGGGGCGTGCCGGTGCATTGAAGTCAATGGGACCGTATCCTCATCGCCCGCCCGCCGTAGATCGCCTGCACCCGAACGTGTGGCACATTAGTGCCTACATTCCGGTCCAGTGCAATCTGCAAAAATGCTGCAAGCACTATTTTTGCATATCGCACTGGACCAGAACGCAGGCACTATTGTGCCATGCGTTCGCTAGCGGGCAGGGGCGTGCAGTGCCATTGACTTCAATGCACCACCACGCCCCTGAACGCAGGGAGCCGGCCGGGTTGCGTTCCCTGAGGCCGAACGCTCTGGAATGTACTCTTTGTGGTGTGAACCGACCCTAAGACTTTTCAAGGTAGCAACAGCACTGAAGTGTAGTCTTTACATTTGCCCCTGTGGAGCACTCTTGGGTCCTTGGCCTAGGCTGCACATAGGGCTTTGACTTATGCTCAAGTACGACATAAAGCCCTGTCCCCTCCTCGTGCAAAGTTCTAATCCAATTTTGTATTGTCTAAAATATAAAAAAATATTTTAGGCCGGGTCAACTTAATTTTACGGTCTTTTCTCATAGAACAACTGATTAAAAAATAATTGTATGTAACAAAGCATTTTCTATTTAAAGCAGAGCTTCAGGCAAACAGCTAAATTAATTTCTATTCCTGTGTATTCCTCAGATTTACACCACATTGCCAGTTATTAGAGCCAGGCACATGGAACTGCTTTGCCTGTTACATCCAAAGAATTGTTATGGCCCCCCTGGCTGGTGACCCAGGCTCATCTGGAGTCTAAGTGACAGTTGGTCTCCAGCAAAGCTCTGGTGGAGAGGGGCAACAGGTCACAGCCCTTTAGATTGCCCCACCAAAGGGGTGTCTGTAACGGGATGGTTACACGGTAGAGAGTGTTCTGTAGAACAGTAGGTGAGAAAGTAGTCAAGTTCAGGCTTGGGTCGAGGCAGACGGCAGGCAAGAGAGTAGTCAGGTCATTCTCAGTCGGCAACAAACAGGCAACTACAGGTAAGTATTTTAGTGCTTTTAGCTCAAAAAATACGACACATTACCAGCCACTTCAAAGACACCCCAAGCATTGTTTTAGGGAACTATTGAAGTCCTGGTGGAAGTCTTAGGAATCCTGAATTCTGTGAGGGAATCCTGGAATACCTAAAAGACCTGGCAGCCACCATGTGAGTACCAGGAATCCTGCAAACCCTGGAAGACCTGGTAGGATTCCTGCAAGTATTGTAACAGGGATACAGTGGTGTCATCTCTCATCTCTCTGCCCCAGCCTTGGATTGCATAGTAAAACCATGTGAGTGCTAGGAATTCTGGAAACCCTGGAAGACATGGCAGGAATCAGTGAGTACTGGAGGTCCCAAGAATACTGAAAGACTCAGCAAGGATTCTGTGAGTAGCGGAGGACCCAGGAATCCTGGAAAACCTGAAATACCTGTCAGGTAACCTGTGAGTACTAGAAATCCTGGAAACCCTGGAAGTCCTGGCAGGAATCCCGTGAGTACTGGATGTCCCAGGAATCCGGGAAGACCTGGCAGGAATGCTGGGAGTACTGAGGGTCCCAGGAGTCCTGGAAAACCTGGTAGGAATCCTGGGATAAACTGGGCGTCCCAGGAATCTTGGAAACCCTGTAAGATCTGGAAGGAATCTTGTGAGTACTGGGAGTCCCAAGAATCCTGGAAAACCCATCAGAAATCTTGGGAATACTGTAACAGGAATACAGTGGAGTCCTCTTTTTGCCCCTGGCCTGGGATAGGATAGTAAAAGAGCAGCAGCAGACCGATCAGCTCAACTCTCTACTCAACCTGCACTTTCCTCCTGTCAGCACATTGCATCCTGCCCAATTGATTGGCTCCTAGTGTTCCCTTTCAAAATACTGGATTAAAGGGGAATGATAGAGGCTGATATATCAAATGTAAGTATTTACAGTAGCTGCATTACAATTAATACATGTAATTATCAATGACTATACAGCTGTATTCCTTTGTATCTTTTATATCTACCTGGAGTTCACCTTTAAAAAATAAGCAAGAATACCATATATCTGGCATATGTCTAAATCTAATGTATCCTAATATGTGATGCATACTTCTTTTTATTTCTAAGCTGCAAAATGAACTTGCGCTTGAAAAGTATATAAAAAAAAAGAAGGCCCTTAAAAATGCCCAAGTCAGTCTTTGCAGAATCCCGAATCTCACTCTGCTGCAGCCATCTCAGGGTCCCCGAACGGCAGCCCTTCTAAAAATAAAGATCATCATTATTTTTATTCCTCCGTCTTAACCTACTGGCCGCACACAATACTCCTAGGATAAGGGCAGCTATTTACATAGCAGACATGTTCTCTAAAGACTATTAACAGTTTGACTGTTTGGGGCTCCCGGCAGCTGCTTAGCCTGTTATTAGAGATTAAATTCCACAGTGCGATCCCCCAGACTATCCCCTATTACCACAGCGACAATGTCCTCTTTGTATCAGCACTTTACCTTGAATTTTAAATAAGACTCATGAATGTCAATGTCTTCTACCAGGCCGGAGAGCCCCACTCTTCAGGAGCGCCAACCAACCCAACCTCCCCCCCCCCCTTCTCCTTCCACGGACAAAACCGCCATGTGTTTACATCATTCACAAAATGTTTTGACATCCTTCTTCTCGGATTTCCTTATTGCCTTTCATGCCCCTACCCTCGCCCTCCAGTGTAACTGAATTTGCTCATTACCTCCAAGTATCCGCCACATCAGTCTGGCAATCTCCCTTGTGATATATACGCTACCATAATTCAGATGAATACACAGCTGGTTCCTATCTATTGTTGTCGGAATTATGACACTATATACCGCTGGATTATTCCTGAGGGGCACATAATCCTTTATTTATTTATATTTTTTTCTCACGATGAATTGTTATTGGTCCAATTTTGTCTTCTTTTTTGATTAAATATCTTTTCTTTTGTCCTTCTTAAAAAACAAAAATAAGGACTCCGGGCGACTATAAAATGAAATATCGTACCTCTATAATTGTTTTTGGATGCATCGATTGGCAGAGAGACAGTTTGTTTCCAGTGTTTAGACTGTAACAGCTCGAAAGATGACTGTTACACCATCTTCCCTGCCTGTGGGCACGGAGTCAGTGAGCACAATGTCATTCAATGTGTTAGTGGACATACCTGCATTCACAATGCTGTTTTCAAATCAATAGACATTGGCTTAAAGTATGTCTTCTATTATTATTATTAGGGATATACCGATACTAGTATCCGTGCCGATGCCGAGTATTTGGGCGAGTCCTCGTACTCGCCCAAATGATCCGATGCCTGGCCCGATATTTAAGCTTCTGGTATCAGGAAGCCAGGCAGCAAGTCATTACATGCTGCCCGGCTTCCTGATTGACCGGGAAGCCGGCTCCATGCACCCTCGTCACTTGTGATGAGGGAGCATGGAGCCAGCATCCCGGCCAATCAGGAACCAGGATCAATACATATTGATCCTGGTACAAATCCAGTATCCTTGTAACTTCCTCTGTGCTGAACTGAAATCTCAAACAATGTCAACATTCCAAACTATCGTTGGCGAACTACGCTACAATACGTATGAGGAGAGGGAAAGGTTTTTGTAGTCCCACCCAGCTCACTGACATCACTGGTTGCCACGAACTTGGGGGAATGTATCAAAACTGGAGCAGACACAATCTGCAGCAGTTGTCCAATGTAACCAATCAGCTTCTCTCTTCAGTTTGTTCAGTTAAGATTTGAAAATGAAAGAGAGAAGCTGATTGGTTGCCATGCACAGCTGCTCCAGATTTTGTTTGCTTCAGTTTTGATCAATTCCCCTTAGAATGTTTCCTTTTATTGAACCCGTTCTCCAACCGTCATTGGAAATCTTACATTTCTGTACTTTTCACTAGAACACGTGTGCAATAGATAAACTGGTACATTTAATTAAACCGGAATTGATTGGGTTATTTATCAGAAACGTTGGTGCAGTTCTTAGGGTAAACCGATTGCTTGGGAGTTATCATGGTGTGGGTGTAATCAGCGGTGGGCTTCTCTGGAGAAATATGAAGCAATCACTTTGTCTCACCATTGTTGCTCAGAAAGAATAGCCATCACAGTGGCCCTTGTCAGTGGTAGAACCTCATCAAGTTTCAATGAACATGGTCTTTCTTTAGCATTGTCACTTTAACCCGATGGGTACAAAAAAATCACTCATGAGCTCCGTAGATGTATACTATCAGTGTATTTCTATATGTACCAAGCAGGTTCTTTCAACTAAGAGTAATAAAAATGAACACAGAAACCAAATGTCTAAGTTTTTTATAGATTTTGCGGGTGAGAAAGCAATTAGAACTTTAAACATCTAAATCCTGTACATGAAGCTATGGGATAAGGGTACTTTCGTTAAAAATTGCAACCCTGTCCCCTCAAAACTGCCACTATAAGTACAGACGGGAGCTTTTACAGTAATGTGAAAAATAAAGTACACCCCATGGAAATGGTTTTTCAACATATTTAATAGGCAAACATTGAGGGTGCATCTACACCAAAATCGTAAGGAAATCAGAAGGGTCAGTTGACTTTTGTACCTTTTTGTTGCAATTGTACCTTTTGATTTCCCTCCAATTCGTTGCGTTGCGATCCGCTTTTCAATGGATGCTAAGAGAAGGGCACCGAAAAATGAATGGGAGTGAATGGGGCTAGTTCACACCACTCCGTTCACTTACGTTACGTTATGTTGCACTGGAAAAAATAAAAATAAAGTAGAATATGCACTACTTTTCTTTCAACGCAAAGGATCCGGTGTGAACAATCACGGGAGCGAGCTTGGAGCGGTGGCTACTTTACAACACACACAGGGACCATGGGGAACAAAAGGAGCCCCCTCCAGAAGGAAGGACAGTGTCAGCACCAATTCAGAGATGATTTGAGGATCTACAGCCGAGTGATACACAAATAAGATACATTTTTGTTAATAGTTAAGGTATTTGGATGTATTTTTAAGATGTAACTCCTGAGTTCAGTGTCACTTTAACAATTTCAATGGAGTATGTTTCCTTTTTTTGCATAACTGTACTGTATAAGTGAACCCAATTTTTAAAATGTTATAACTTTAACATAATAATGTACTATCATGACATTTTCAATAGTTTTAAATCTGCAGCTTTCATTAAAAGAATATGTGGTGATCCTGCCATGAAGGTTCTTGTTCAATCACTTCCTTTTACAGGGTGACAACCTCCCTGTCTCCCAGTTGTGTTTTTGTGTTGTCACCCTGTCATGCGGGCTTCTGATGAAGACAGCAAGTGGCCATTTCAGCAATACATTCCATTATGCAGGCATGGTCCATTGATGCCACCATCAGGAAACCCACTTTGAGAAATGCCATACAGCCATCGCTGGAGTGCATGTAGACAAGCAGCCTCTTTAAGGGCCCAGTCACACCACATCCAGTGCGAGCCTGAAATGCACTGGATCGCATAGATCAAGCCGGGCAGCGTTCTGGTAAAATTATTAAATCAAAACAATCTAAAATATAAACAATCAACGTCCCCCCCCCCCCCCCCCCCACCCGCAGTGTGATCGCCCGCACTGGAACCTATTGGGTCATGTGGGACACCTTCTGCCCCCTATCCGGCTAGAGTGTCCAAGGCTAGAGTGTCCAAGGTTGCTAAGAGCTCTTAGCAAGGTGTGATGCTCTGGATGGGGTCCCGCCCAGCTCCTGGTGACGTGTAACTAGTGATGACAGTGAGATGTTACATAGAAGTACAGTGCACCATGCTCCTTCCTCCCAGTAACATGCATTGCCAACACCTTTCTCCGCACCCCGGTAAAGTGCACCACCAGCTGTATGTAGCCGTTTGCCTTTGAGGTTAATACTGGCATAGGACTGTTGAGGGGTACAGCCAGGACTGCCGATAGGAAGGTACAACCAGCCTTCCCTTACTGGGGCCCGGGCCCCTATAAGAACAGCAGGGGAGCCCAGCAGAGGCTGCCCACACAGCTTCGCCCAACAAGGACTCCCTGTGATGCCTGCACAGCTTGTCAAGTACAACTGATCTGGGCGGCTGTACAGTCACCCAGATCACTTGTACTACTGCAATTTTCATGTGTCCCTTGCTCCTGCCAGGTAGGCTGCAAAGGGCCCCATGATTCCTAATAGCGGCCCTTGATACAGCAATAAGGGCCACAAGTGCTGACAAAATAGGAACAGTGCTTATGTGCTTCTTTTACCTTTTTAATGTTCCTTGCAACCGATCATAGACCTAACATGGCAGATGGATGTGTGTGCATGTGCTGTGTGGCCCTTTAAATTAAATAAGCTGTATTTAAGATTGACATCTATCCAATGACTGTAAAAATCAGCAGTTAGACATGATCTACAGTCCTTTGTGTGTCATCCATGTGCCTTATATCCGGGACAGATCGGAATATTTTTTATGAGTTCTAAATGGACCCGCACTGATTTATGGGTATCATTAAATACACAGGAAGATTCTGCTCATATTCTGTGATCGTTCTGCAGATCTATTATCCACAGCTTCCCCGGGGAATGAAATATCTGACCCATCTGTCAGCCGTATAAACCTACAGAAGCTTGTGTGGTAAAGGTCACGCCATGGACATTACAAGATGGAGTCAGTTCGGTGTTGTGTTTGAATTCTCATTTAAAGGCACATAACACATTTAACTACTCCCGTATAAAATGACGGGATCCACGGAAGATCAGAGCAATCCACAGGCGAGAGATAATCATTGCCTCATCCGGACAATTTTTATTTGAATTCATTGATAGTTCTCTTGTCTCTGGATAGCAAATGACACCCTCAGATAGCAGATTTTACCTAATGAAGTTCATGACCGGGTAACAGTGGCAGTCCACATGTAATTGCTCATGGTACATTTACATGCGGTTTGTAATAGATGATTGTCTCCAGACACATCTATCCGGCGTCCAGGAACAGTCATCAATCCTGAACTTCATGTAATCGAGCCATGTATGTTTACAGGTGGACTGTCCCGTTCAGATGCATCCACTGTCACCCGACTAGAAACTTTAGTAGGTACAGCGGCCGCATATGAACCGGGCCACCTGGGATTCCTAGGGGGTGTCCCTAGAAGTCTTGCTGAGTGAGGCTGGGAGAGGGGTGGTGGTCGTGATTCACATTTCTGGGGATAGTTAGTTACTCTTGGTGCACAATCCAAGGGAAAGGGGTGTCGGCTCGTGGGGGTGGTTCGTGGTGCACGGTATCCCACTCAGCGCACAGGTGTCACTGGTTGTCAGAAGCTAAGTGGGAGCCAGCAGAGCATCCAGCTCAGCTCCTGGCAACCAGTGATGTCAGTAATCTGGGCGAGACGTTGTGCACCATGAGCCGCCGGCACCCACCTTCCATGGAAACTGCACCAAGAATAAGTAACCTTCCCCCCCGGGACTTGGGACACTCTGGCTGCATAGGGAATGGCAGGCACACATGTGGCCCCCCACCTGTGACCCAGTACGGTGCCACCCAAGGCAACCGCCTCGGGCTGCCTCACTATTGGCCCGGCCCCTGGCCGCAGGAATCCATAACTTCATGCCCCAACAATCCCAGAACGTTACATAAGTCCTCATGCAAATGGGGCTTTAGAGTTCAGTTTTAATTTTATCAGCATGCCTTTTGATAACCGATTTTACCCATTGAAGTTAATGACAGGGTGACAGCGGCAGTTTGCATGTAATTGTACACGGTACAATTACATGTGGTTTGGGATAAAAAGCATATAAAAACACTCATTAGTGCTTCTCTTTTTTAATGCAAGAATGGGAGCAGCAAATGCAAATATCAATGTAACAATGATATCTTCATACATCCTAAGGTTTTAATTGTAGGGTACAAGGCCGGAGCACCCTTGTTGATGATGGCGATGAGATATCTGCAAGCCCTATATTGTGTTCCCGACCTGAGCTGCTGCTCTGCGTATTGTAAATTATTGACTGGTAAGTCACAGCCATTAATCTGTGGCCAGAGGCAGGGCGCATTGATTGCCCTGGCTGCTCATTGTGGTCACTTTCTGTATATTAAAGAGCTTGATAAATTAAGTATGGGTGAATGTTTTGTAATCCGTTATTTAATCAGCAGTGGGGGTGAGAAGCGATGGGTCTATCTAACGGTTGTGACCGGCTCTTTTTTTTTTCTCTTTACACATCCAGATATGGCCAACAGATAATGTTCCTCTGGCTGTTTCAGCGAGATTGCGTCTTTTCCAGGAGAACCCGGCCTGATGTAATCAAAGCCCGATAGATTTTGTTTAATGATGCCGAGCAGGTGAAATTGGTTTGGGAGATGGAAGACGGCAGAGAGAGAGACAACGGTGTATTGTCTTGGAGAGGCTCTGCGTAGTAAAAGCGAGCGATGAAACCGATTTTGAGCCTTGCCGCATAGAGGATAACAATCCAGACATAATGAGCGTCAAGCGTGTTCGTTATCCCATGCAACATTTTTTTGCATGCTTGAAGATCCCTGTGTAGCCGGACGGCCTTTTGCCCCATGTGCGCCGTGTTTGAAATGTTGGTCCATTGGGGTGTGGGAAATTGTGGCCCGGCCCTAGGGGATCTGAGTGACAGCGGGCCAATTTCTCATCTACCACAGATGGACGGGTCCTTCTAGGCGGATGGTCTGCCATGCACGCTGCTGTGAATGTTCCATGATGTGTGATTGCCGCACAGGTGTGGTGAAGGGGGCGCGTCCATTGTCTATGGGGAAAAGAGAATGAAAAGTCATCAATTAGACATTTAGAACATTTTTAATAAAGAAATTCACTGCCGGAACTCAATTCTTTCCTTAATTCCCAATTAGAACACTGAAGTTTAATCTGCTTGTATTTCGCCTCTCCCCCCTTACTTAACACGCTAACGTGCTTTCTATTTCCATTACAGACATTTTTCTATGTACAGCACCCTGCTCGCCCCTGACCTGTCTGCATTGCATATAGAAGAAAAGAGACTCAGTTCTTCTCTATGCTATGTAGGCAGGTCAGGGCGAGTTGGCTACTGTACATAGCTTCCTGAAAACAACACAGCACCCTGCCTCAATTCTTCTCTGAAGAGCTCTGATGCCAACATGGAGTTGGCAAATGTAATGCCTTCATGGGTGGATGTTAGTCTAGAGCAGCGTTTCTCAACTTCTTTTCAGTCGCGGCACTGATTAAAAGTATGAAAATCTGGAGGCGTCCTAGTCTAAAATGTCATGGAGTTTAAGGAGGACCCCACGCGAAACAAACAAAAAATAGGGTTCCTCCCTTCAAATCAGAGCTCCCTTTTACATCAGGTGCCCCCTCCCGTATCAGAAGTTTCCTTCACATTAGAGTCCTCAGTTCCCCTTCACATCAAAGTACTACTATCCCAAGATTTCAAGGCACCCCTGCGGAAGCTAAAATGTCCTCCTTAAAGTGGATTTTAAGGTGGACCCCATGCAAAAGCACAAAAAAGCAGAGTTCCCCCCTCACATCAGAGCCTGCCTTTTACATCAGAGCCTTATTTTACATAAGGAGCATCCTGCCTCTTCCCCCTTCACATTAGAAGCCTCCTTCACAGTCCTCGGTCCCCCCTTCATATCAGAGTGCTACCATCCCAAGATTTTGAGGCACCCCTAAGGAAGGCTAGGATGCACACTGGATGGGAAACGCTAGCCTAGAGTTACTGGGCAGGCTGCTCTTGCTTGCATGGTGCTGAGCCTCCATGATTGAAAGAACTGAAATCCAGTGAATAAAAATTAATGGGTCAGAGACAGTAGGGCTAGACAATCCCAATACAAATGATTGAACTAAACATGCGATTGTCGTCCATCCCGGGAGTGAGCTTGGAGCGTTGACTACTTTACGACACACACAGGGACCGCGGGGAACAAAAGTAGCCACCCTCCAGAAGGAAGGACAGTGTCAGCACCAATTCAGAGATGATTTGAGGATCTACAGCCGAGTGATACACAAATAAGATACATTATTGTTCTTTGTAAATGTATTGTTAAGAGTTAAGAGGGTTCTTCACAAAGCTGCCGAAGGCAGTCGAGTGAATAACCGAGCTGAAATGAAGTGAGTCGAACGCTGTTTGGCTATTCACTTCAGGCTTGTAGCCGTACATCGGGTTGCTTCGGCTATCTGCGGTTCAGCTGAGCCGAAGTGCAGAAGGAGTTCAACTCAGCCGTTCCAACATCTGGACCGGCTAAGCTGAACCTCTGGCAGGCTACTCGCTGCCGTTTGGCCTATTCTCATAGGAGCGGCATTCGGCTCGGCTATTCTGCTTGGTACCTCCGTGGTACCAAGCAGAATAGAAAAACAGTGAAAAAGATGTAAAAAGTAAAAAAAAAAGTTTTAAAAATGTAAATAAATGTAAAAAAAGAAATAAAGATTTAAAAAAAGAAAAAAATCAAAGATTATTGAAAAAAATAAACAATTGGGTGGAGCTAGCAGAGACAGCTAGCTCCACCCAACTTTTTCCTATTGGCCGGGACTTGCTAGAGTCTTCTAGCAGGTCCCAGCCAATGAATAACAACTGGGTGGAGCCGGTCGTAACGTAACGGCCGGCTCCGTTAAGTCTTCATTGTTTAATGACAGTTCAGCGTCCCCAGGTAACCTGGGGATGCTGATCTGTCATTGCAACTGGGCAGAGCCAGCCGATCGGCCTGCTTCAGGTTTCACTTCGGCTCAGTCGAGGCGAAGCATATGAGCCGCTCGTCCAACTTCGGGAGCTGTACGGTCTATATTGAATAGCCCGTACAGCAGTCCTTTGGTTCTACTGAACCGAAGGGCTTCTGCGGCCAAAGCTAGCCAAAGGATCAGCCGAAGCTACGGCTAATCCTTCGGCTATCTATGTGAATAACCCTCTTTAGTGTCACTTTAAAGCAGGCCATGCACAATGAGACATTTTTGGGGGGCGCCTTCTTTGGAAGATCATCTTGGGGAACTGCTAACACCACTGATCTGAAGATCTGCTCAGCCCCAATAAACTACAAACATTTCCTCTCTTCTTCAGGAATGCCGTCTTTTGAGAAGCAGTTTTTAGTAGATAACGTTGTATGGTGTTTTGTGCCGTCTCCACACTAATCTCCACATTTGGATGTCGTTCCCTCTTTATGTCAGTGGGGTTGGATGGAGCTTCAGCTGTTGGTCAGATATTCACAACTGTTGTTTCAGGACATGTGCTGGCTGCATGCGCGCTCATAAAGTTGCTCTTATGCCACCAGCCTCTGCCGGAATTCTGAAAATGTACATTCTCCACCTTCCGCACACATGTAATTCAGGGATACCTGGAGGGCTGAATCTCCACAGTGTAGCCACACATGTAATTCAGGGATACCTGGAGGGCTGAATCTCCACAGTGTAGCCACACATGTAATTCAGGGATACCTGGAGGGCTGAATCTCCACAGTGTAGCCACAAATACATTTTAGGTATACTTGGAGGGCTGAATCCCCACAGTGTAGCCACACATGTAATTCAGGGATACCTGGAGGGCTGAATCCCCACAGTGTAGCCGGAAATACATTGTGGATCTCCTAAAGGACATTGACAAGCGGAATACATCTTTTAAAACGTTTTCTTTTTGCTGGCAGTATGCTCAGGAAGTGGGGAGGAGCTAGAAGTCCTGGAAGCAAAATCATTGTTCCCCAGGAAACGGTGCACTGTGTTTAACTAAAGGAGAGATAAACACAGAATGAACAAGGTGCTTCTAATCCCTGAGCAGTACAATATTGCCTGACACTCCTCATCTGCCTTCATAATAGACTCAGATTAAGAGCATCATGGTCCTGGTTAGGGATGCACCGATACTCGTATTGGTATAGGTGCCGATACAGCGTATGTGGGTGAGTACTCACTTCCTGGGGCGGGTAATGAACTGTCCCCTCAGCTTCCTGATTGGCTGGGAAGTCGACTCCGTGTTCCCTCGTCATGGAGCCATAGCATGGAGCCGGCTTCCCGGCCAATCAGAAAGCCGGGAGGCGTGTAATGACTCTCCACCCAGCTTCTTGATTGTATGAAACACACTGATTGTATGGGATGCACTGATTGCATGAGATGCACTGATCCTATGATACACACTGATTGTACGGAACACACTGATTGTATGAGACACACTGATTGTATGACATGCACTGATTGTATGAGATGCACTGATTGTATGAAATGCACTGATTGTATGAGACACACTGATTGTACGGAACACACTGATTGTATGATACACACTGATTGTATGAGATGCGCTGATTGTATGACATGCACTGATTGTATGAGATGCACTGATTGCATGAGATGCACTGATCCTATGATACACACTGATTGTAGGAGATGCACTGATTGCACGAGACACACTGATTGTATGAGATGCACTGATTGTATGAAACACACTGATTGTATGGAACACACTGATTGTATGAGACACACTGATTGTATGAGATGCACTGATTGTATGACATGCACTGATTGTATGAGATGCACTGATTGTATGAAATGCACTGATTGTATGAGACACACTGATTGTATGAGATGCGCTGATTGTATGAAACACACTGATTGTATGATATGCACTGATTGTATAATATGCACTGATTGTATGAGATGCGCTGATTGTATGAGATGCACTGATTGTATGAGATGCACTGATTGCATGAGATGCACTGATTGTATGAAATGCACTGATTGTATGAAACACACTGATTGTAGGAGATGCACTGATTGTATGATATGCACTGATTGCATGATATGCACTGATTGTATGATATGCACTGATTGTATGAGATGCACTGATTGTATGAGATACAGTGATTGTATGAGATGCACTGATTGTATGAGATGCACTGATTGTATGAGATGCACTGATTGTATAAGACACACTGATTGTAGGAGATGCACTGATTGTATGATATGCACTGATTGTATAAAGGTGGCCATACACTTTACAACCATCGCAAGACCTTAGTCTTGCGATGGTTGTAAAGTACTTAAATGACATTTGAGATGCTCTGCAGATTTCTATCTCTGGGTGCACTGATGCAATTTCTGCACAGAGTAGACTGTGCCTTTAAGCTGGTATGAAATACT
>NW_017306618.1:785054-785446 GCF_000935625.1 Nanorana parkeri | reverse complement strand
GATGGCAACTTTCAAACTGCTCATCTCTCCCGGACAAGTTGAATCCGAGAAGCCCAGAGCCCCCAAACCGGCGTGTACCCCCAATCTGTGAGCGGGGCCAGAGCTGCTGAGAGTGAGGGATGGAGGGGTGCACTTGTTCTGGGGGGCTCCATACAGGATGGACACACTGACCTGCCTCTGACATCAAGGTAAGAACCCCCCCATGACCTCTTCCTGGGACCCCAATACCGCAGATTCATCACCCCCACATGTATATAAAGTGGAAACAAATGTCTCCAGAATGTCACCTGACAGATCCTCGTATCATTGTATCCGAGGATCGCCTGTGTGTAGAGGGGAGCCGATCCCAGCGGATGACCTGTCACATCTGTCACCGAGATCGGGGGTCTCCC
>NW_017306618.1:764658-783649 GCF_000935625.1 Nanorana parkeri | reverse complement strand
TCTCTCTCTCTCTCCATCTCTCTCTCTCTCTCTCCATCTCTCTGTCTCCATCTCTCTCTCTCCATCTCTCTCTCTCCATCCCCCCTCTCTCTCTCTCTCCCCCTCTCTCTCTCTCTCTCTCCATCTCTCTCTCTACATGTCTCTCTCTCTCTCCATCTCTCTCTCTCCATCTCTCTCTCTCTCTCTCTCGCTCTTAATCTATATCTATCAATCTCTCTCTTTATCTCTCTCTCTCTTATCTATCTATCTATCTATCTATCTATCTATCTATCTATCTATCTATCTATCTATCTATCTTTATCAATCTCGCTCTCTCTCTATAAAGAGAGATCGCTCTTTATCTATATATCTCTCTCTTTATTTCTCTTGCTCTCTCTCTCTCTGTATCCATATCTATCAATCTCTCTCTCTCTCTCTCTCTATCTATATCTATCAATCTCTCTCTCTCTCTCTCTATCTATCTATATCTATCAATCTCTCTCTCTCTCTTTAACTCTCTCTTGCTCGCTCTCTCTCCCCCCCTCTCTCTCCTTTTCTCTCTCTCTCTCTCTCTCTCTCTGCACCTATTGTACACCTCTGTTACATATCCCCTGTAAGATGACATCACTGTGTGGATCCAGTTGTGTGAATTGTTCAGCGGGGTGAATGATGGGGGTGGATTCCCGCTGTGTATCATTCCAACAGCCCCGAGCCCCCTTTCCACGATGACACGATTGGGGTTATTTAATCAGCAGCACAGAGAGCAATAATGGTGTGCAACTGTGCATTGCCCACAGCAAACATCTTTCATCAGTCCTGACGATTGTTTTCTATAAGTTATTGTGGAATTCTCTCTCTCCCTCTTGATGTATCTGGAAGTCAGAGTAATCTAGAGAAATGATCTATGTTTTCATGGAGGGTTTCCACACACGATGGGACTGACCTCCCTCAGGACAAACCGGCAGAGCTCTGGATTATTCTTATTATAGTTTTGCTCCCCTGAGTTCAATAGACGTTCACATTAATATGAGATCATCGCTGGCTTTTTCATCATCTAATATCTCTCGTAAGCCTTGGACCCCATTCACACTGAGTGATTTGTAGCGCGATTTCAGCTCAAACTTCAGCTCAATGTTGCTCAATGTAGCTTGTCCAATGCATTTCAATTGAGCTGTTCACATCTCACAACTCAATGTTGCCTGTAGCTTGTAGCTCAAGCTTGTCGCTTGAACATGACCTATTTTTTTTTGGCGGATTTCGCGCGATTTTGCCCAATAGACTTCAATGGTGTAGCTCAATGTCGCATGAATTTGCGCGACATTGTCGCAGTACGTCGCGCTACAGAAGTGTTACTTTTGCACATAAATATAAGCAAGAAACAGGAAGAAGAATTATGTAACATCAAGACCACGTTTGATTGGATACAGCCCAATGTAGCAGCTACGAAGTCCATGCCAAAAGTTGCGCTACGTAGCGCGACAATATGTGCACTGTAGCTCAATGTAGCTCAACTCTGCCCCCGGCTATATCTCAAACCTTGTCTCAAAGTATCACCATAACCATCCACTCCGCTTTTCCCAAGACCTCCTGCTTTCTAACACCCTTGTCAACTCCTCCCATGCTCGCCTCCAGGAATTCTGTAGAGTCTCTCCCATCCTCTGGAACTCTTTACCCAAACCTGCCCGTCGGTCTCCCACCTTGACTGCCTTTAGGCGTTCCCTAAAGACTCATCTCTTCAGGGAAGTCTATCCCACCTCAACCTAACCACTCAACCATCCCGGTCTCAAACAATTCATCCCCACACAGTTACCTCCTCATGTATCACTTGCCCCTCCCTTTTAGATTGTAAGCCCTCAGGGGCAGGGCCCTCCTTACCATCTTGTCTTGAATTGTATTGTGATTGTAATGTCTTCCTTATATTGTAAAGCGCAGCGCAAACTGTTGGCGCTATATAAATCCTGCATAATAATAATAATAATAATAATACTAATGTATCTCAATGTCTCTCAATGTCGTTTAGCTCAAATTAGCTCAGTGTGATTGGGGTCTGAGTCTGTCATTGTCCACGGTGATGTTATACTTTTAGGGTCAATTTAATGTGGAAGACGCCATTTTTAATAATTATCGCCATTGTCCAGGCTCAGAGCAGTTAACTCTCCTCAGTGACGTGCACTTTAAAGCTGAAGAGTCCGTTCATGTAGTAATAGGCGTCCACATGCCTGTTGAATGCTTGCCTGATAACGGAGCTCTAAGGTTGTATGGAGCAGAATGGGCTAGTACATGCATGTTTTGTTAAGCAATTTCTTCTCATTATGTTCCGTCTGCAGTGCCCTGTAGTCGTAGCGGGACAGTCCTACCATTTGTGCAGCTGCACAAGAGCCCTCTGGGACATAGGGGCTCATTTTTAGTACATATTGCTTGCTTGGGTGCTGGGACCTGTTGTCGCAAAGTCAGTAGAGATGGTCCCTTTTACATTGATGGTCATGGGAAAGGGACCCCCTTAGACTGATGGTCAATGAGCAGTGCCCCCTTACATTGGTGATCAGTGGAAACTGTACCTTATTACATTGTTGTACAGAGGAAACCATTCCTTATTACATTGGGGATCAGTAGAAAGAATACCCCTTACATTGGGGATCAGTGGAAGGAATACTTTATTTACATTGGTGATCAATTAGGAGAATACCCTATTACATTGGTGATCAGTGGAAGGAATACCCTCTTACATTGTTGATCAGTGTAGAGTATACCCTATTAAAATGGGGATCAGATAAAGGAATACCCTATTACATTGGTGATCAATGGAAGGAATGTCCCTATACTGGTGATCAGTGGACAGAATGTCCCTTACATTGGTGATCAATGGAGTGGATACCCTATTACATTGGTGATCAATGGAAGGAATGTCCCTATACTGGTGATCAGTGGACAGAATGTCCCTTACATTGGTGATCAATGGAGTGGATACCCTATTACATTGGTGATCAATGGAAGGAATGTCCCTATACTGGTGATCAGTGGACAAAATGTCCCTTACATTGGTGATCAATGGAGTGGATACCCTATTACATTGGTGATCAATGGAAGGAATGTCGCTTACATTGGACTAATCAGGGGGCGAGTCATTACACGCCGCCTGGCTTCCTTAATGGGACTTCCGGTATCCGTATTCGGTATCTGCGAGTACCGCAGACAAAAAAAATATTGGTACTCGTACTCGATACTGAAAAACCGGTATCGGTACATCCCTAGTTGTCACCCATTAACAGGAAGTGCTTGAACAAGTACCTTCATGTCAGGATCACCGGGTATTATTTAAGTGAAAGCTGCAAATTTAAAATGATTGAAAATGACTTTATAAATGATATTTGCATGTTGGAGCTTCTATGAGATTTCAGTGATTGGATCTCCATCTACTTTACCTGCCACTTTTGCTACGCCTGCATTGTCTTTCCTATGACGACGTATTGGAATGCTAAGCAATTCATTTCTGATACAATGACACCCCCTCCCATACACTTCACATTAATAATATTTTAGATTGGATCTTCCACTGGGTTTACAATAATACGGGGATTACATTACACTCTGTGAACAAGCAATTAGACACATCCACTGGGACAACTTTAATTGGAAGGATGTTTGTGCTCATTCACCCGCTCTGTGACTTGCATATGCTTGTGCCAGGTGTGAGCTGTCAGCGTTATTGTCACATTTCTATAGGGCTCCATACTCCCACTGCGGACTCATAGCTGCGTCTGTGTTTTCTTATCGCATCCCACTGATTTCCTTGTCATCCAAAGCAGGCAGCTGGTTTTCTTTTCCTTCACTACAACTCCCAGCATGCACTGCTTTGGCCAGGCACCCTGTTAGGTTTCTAAACTTACTCTTGTTGTAACTAAAGCTGACGCTTAATCTGCCTATATTTGCCTTCCCTGGTTCCTCCCCATCAACATGCTAATAATTGTATTAAATAAAACCTTTACATTTTCATTCCTTACCCTGTGCTTCTCTATGCATTGCATGCAGATCTTGGCTGGTGGGAGGGGTTGGCAGGGTGCTGCACATAGCTTCCTGAAAACATCTCATCACCCTGCTTCAGTACTGTTTTCAAGAGCCCCAGGTGCAAGCAGTGGGTTGGCTCGTGGGAGGAGTTATGTAAATATCAAAATGCCTTGATGAGTGGGTGTCAGTGTGGAAGAGTAGGTGTTGCATGCAGACTACCCTGAGGGACACCCACATGTGATGCTGAGCCTCTATGACTGAAATAATTGAAATCCAATGAATGAAAGGCTTGGGCCGGGGACAGTGAGGCTGAGGAGTAAAATGATGATGTTGGACATCATAACGGGGGCAGTCCTCAGTAATCCAGCTACAGGCTGCTTGAAGTCCAAGGACCACACAGCAAGTACCCAAGGGCTGCAAGCAGCAGGTTGGTTCCTGATGGGTAGTTGATGTTAGCAGGATCCTGTCTTAGGCTCTTACCTTGCAGGCCTTAGTAGTAGGGTTGCCACCTGTCTGGGATTCACCCGGACAGTCCAGGCTTTGAATGATGTGTCCGAGTTACATGGCAGCTGAAACCCGGACACAAGATGTCAGGCAGACAGGGGCAACCAAAATCAAGATAGGGGCTGATTGCACCCCATTGAAAATAGTCTTAACTGTGATATTTACATATGAATGGGTGTCACTATTTACATATGAATAAGCCGCGACTCTTTCTCCCCCAAAATATTTCCGTACATCGCTAGAGTGTTCGGCTTTCACTGGAAGAAAAGCTGTCAGCCCTACTTAGTAGCTGCATATGGTGGTGACATTGTACCTCAACTCTGAGGTTGTAAAACAAGAGCCATTGCTGTGAAACCATGTGATCATGACAACAGCTCACCAGGAGCAGAGTGCTAGCTCTTGTGAAGGTCAGTAGGTGCATGGCAGGAGCTGAGTGGATACCCTATTACATTGGTGATCAATGGAAGGAATGTCCCTATACTGGTGATCAGTGGACAAAATGTCCCTTACATTGGTGATCAATGGAGTGGATACCCTATTACATTGGTGATCAATGGAAGGAATGTCGCTTACATTGGACTAATCAGGGGGCGAGTCATTACACGCCGCCTGGCTTCCTTAATGGGACTTCCGGTATCCGTATTCGGTATCTGCGAGTACCGCAGACAAAAAAAATATTGGTACTCGTACTCGATACTGAAAAACCGGTATCGGTACATCCCTAGTTGTCACCCATTAACAGGAAGTGCTTGAACAAGTACCTTCATGTCAGGATCACCGGGTATTATTTAAGTGAAAGCTGCAAATTTAAAATGATTGAAAATGACTTTATAAATGATATTTGCATGTTGGAGCTTCTATGAGATTTCAGTGATTGGATCTCCATCTACTTTACCTGCCACTTTTGCTACGCCTGCATTGTCTTTCCTATGACGACGTATTGGAATGCTAAGCAATTCATTTCTGATACAATGACACCCCCTCCCATACACTTCACATTAATAATATTTTAGATTGGATCTTCCACTGGGTTTACAATAATACGGGGATTACATTACACTCTGTGAACAAGCAATTAGACACATCCACTGGGACAACTTTAATTGGAAGGATGTTTGTGCTCATTCACCCGCTCTGTGACTTGCATATGCTTGTGCCAGGTGTGAGCTGTCAGCGTTATTGTCACATTTCTATAGGGCTCCATACTCCCACTGCGGACTCATAGCTGCGTCTGTGTTTTCTTATCGCATCCCACTGATTTCCTTGTCATCCAAAGCAGGCAGCTGGTTTTCTTTTCCTTCACTACAACTCCCAGCATGCACTGCTTTGGCCAGGCACCCTGTTAGGTTTCTAAACTTACTCTTGTTGTAACTAAAGCTGACGCTTAATCTGCCTATATTTGCCTTCCCTGGTTCCTCCCCATCAACATGCTAATAATTGTATTAAATAAAACCTTTACATTTTCATTCCTTACCCTGTGCTTCTCTATGCATTGCATGCAGATCTTGGCTGGTGGGAGGGGTTGGCAGGGTGCTGCACATAGCTTCCTGAAAACATCTCATCACCCTGCTTCAGTACTGTTTTCAAGAGCCCCAGGTGCAAGCAGTGGGTTGGCTCGTGGGAGGAGTTATGTAAATATCAAAATGCCTTGATGAGTGGGTGTCAGTGTGGAAGAGTAGGTGTTGCATGCAGACTACCCTGAGGGACACCCACATGTGATGCTGAGCCTCTATGACTGAAATAATTGAAATCCAATGAATGAAAGGCTTGGGCCGGGGACAGTGAGGCTGAGGAGTAAAATGATGATGTTGGACATCATAACGGGGGCAGTCCTCAGTAATCCAGCTACAGGCTGCTTGAAGTCCAAGGACCACACAGCAAGTACCCAAGGGCTGCAAGCAGCAGGTTGGTTCCTGATGGGTAGTTGATGTTAGCAGGATCCTGTCTTAGGCTCTTACCTTGCAGGCCTTAGTAGTAGGGTTGCCACCTGTCTGGGATTCACCCGGACAGTCCAGGCTTTGAATGATGTGTCCGAGTTACATGGCAGCTGAAACCCGGACACAAGATGTCAGGCAGACAGGGGCAACCAAAATCAAGATAGGGGCTGATTGCACCCCATTGAAAATAGTCTTAACTGTGATATTTACATATGAATGGGTGTCACTATTTACATATGAATAAGCCGCGACTCTTTCTCCCCCAAAATATTTCCGTACATCGCTAGAGTGTTCGGCTTTCACTGGAAGAAAAGCTGTCAGCCCTACTTAGTAGCTGCATATGGTGGTGACATTGTACCTCAACTCTGAGGTTGTAAAACAAGAGCCATTGCTGTGAAACCATGTGATCATGACAACAGCTCACCAGGAGCAGAGTGCTAGCTCTTGTGAAGGTCAGTAGGTGCATGGCAGGAGCAGAGACATACACAAGGTGTACCCCTGTTCCATGGTGGACACATGCCTGATGTTACCCCTGTTCCATGGTGGACACATGCCTGATGTTCACCATTGTTTCCTTTTTGCTAATAAGATTTCTTGCATAGTAAAGCTCGGAACACTTGTGTGGAATCTGGTTAGAAAATGATCCCTGAAGACTAGCGCTTGTCTGGGTACCAATCTAGCATCTAGTATGAATAGTTACTATTACTGGACTGTGTCTTGGCCTTCATAAAGTTGACTTTGCATCTAAGTAACACGGTCTACGGTCCCCCCACCCAATACACAGGAAGAAAGTGGAAAAAATTAGATAATACTTACCTATTCCCAAATTTCCCCCAGCAATGCCTAGGCGAGGGTAACGTTACACTCCTGCTAGCCAGATCTTGGAGAATGTTGAGTGGATCAAACCTTGAGAGGAGACAATCTCACACTGTGTCTTTCCATGAGGCTAGGTTCACACCTAGGCGATTAAGCTGGTGAGCGGTTTTCTCGTGGTTGTCATGCATTTTCGTTTGTGCGACTGTTCTTTGAAAACCGTACGGTTATCAATCCATAGCGATATCAATCCAAACCACTCGGCAACCGCCAGAAAATAGCTCCTGCGCCTTTTTGCACGACAGGCGATTTGGTCCACGCGACAAACCAAAAAGGTGTGAACAGCCTCCATTGAATTCAAAGCAAATCTGTGTTTTGCACGATCTCGTGCTACAAATGACCTAGGTGTAAACCTAGCCTGAGATTTAGGGCCGGTGCACACCTAGGTGATCTGTGACCGCGCGGCAATCGTGCACAATACTGTGGGGTCACGGAGTCGCCCTTCACAGACGATCACACTGTGGGTGTCATTATTTTCGAATGGCTCCCAAGTCACGCCATGCGGATTGCGCGGTTATTGCCGCGATTCCGCCCGTGCATCCAAACACGATCACGGCTGAAACAGCCGCGCATCTTGTATCGCAAAAAAAAAAAGTATTGGATCGCTCAGGTCTGCATCGGTTCTTAGGCTGCTCTCTATTCCTGGGATCTTGTCAGCAGGAAGATGACCTTAACCCCTGCACAATGGAAGTTGGGGAAAGGCGAGTATATTATCTTTTTCTCTTTCCTTCATTGAAGGATGCAGTGATGATCGGTAATTCTTGTACCACCGGGTTATACTGCCAATTGCAGGAGTAGGACGCTAGGCACAAAACAAAAAGGACAGGCTAGGGGCGACCCTTGCTGGTGGCCAAATCCCCCATGTGCTAACAGTCTCATACCAAGCTTTATAAAGTTGGCGTCACTGCTTGTTGACGTCCCAGTGATACAAGATCTACTGATCTTCGCTGTGTCCTTCAATGAACAAAAGAGAAAATTGGATTTTTTTTGTGCTCACCATAAAAACTTTTTCTTTGCGATCAAGGACTCAGCTCACTCCCTTAGTGTTGGCTGTTGCGATTGTTTGGCTTTTTCACTGCTTGATAACTAAGGCTGTGTTAGCACATCGGGAGTTTGACCACCAGCAGGGGCACTCCTAGACTGTCTTTTTTGTTTTGTGCCTAGCATCCTACTTCTGCAGGTGGCGGTATAACCCAGTGATCTCTTCACTGTGTCCTTCAATGAACACAGGGTAAAAGATATTACCGTGAGTACAAAAGAATCCAATCTTTTCCCCACTGAATAAGCGGACGTGCAAAGCCTGGTCTAAGGCTACTTGTCAACATGTGGCCCCATAACGGACACCTCTATGTGTGGATGACGGGGGGAGGAGCATAAGGACACCTTAAGTTGGGTTTTCTGACATTGGTTTTGGTGAAGCAGTATTTCAATTGAGTATGGAGTTCTTCTTTAGTAGCAGTTTTCTCATTTCGCAGCGTCCAATTGCTGCATCCATAAACATATTTATGAGTGATAAATTGCACACATTTGTTGATTGCATTTTAATTGTAGACATCTTTATAACTTGGCAGAGAGCAGCTTACTGAGTCGGGTGACAGAACAAGCAGAATATTAATTTTCCAAACTTGCCCTTTTCTGTGAAAAATTAATCATTGCTAATACGACTAAGGCCCAGTTTTGGGGGCGGAAACATCTAAGCATTTGTTTCTTTGCTGCTTTTAGGCCATTTTGCCAATAAAGTATTGGATGGACGGATCCCCTTGGGAGTGCCAGTTTTTTTTACCTATGGCACATATGAAACATACCCTAGACCAAGGCCGTCCCTACCATATTCACCACCTGAGGTGGCCAGGAGAAGGGGGCCACACTGTCAGCCAAATGGGCGGCAGACAGCCAAGTGGGAGGTGGTGGAGCTGTCAGCCAGCAGAGCGGGAGACAAAGCTGTCAGCCGGGTGTTAGGTTGCGGGCAGCTGAGCTGTAGGGGGGAGGGACTTGTTAGTCACTTGTGCTGCCGACCCCCCCACACACCTTCCATCCCGACAATAAAATACCGCCTGAGGCTGCCTCATTATGGGAACTCCCTTGCCCTGAGCGACACTAGAAAAGGGCACTGATCCGTGGGTCACTAAAAGTTCATTGACCCATGGAGACGGCTGACTTTTTTTTTTCTCTCCCCATCCCTCTCCGAAAACACATCTCCTTGCCTGGCTCTTAGCAACCAGGGACACTCTGTCCGGTGTCCTGCCCAGTGCCTGGCAAACGGTGATGTCACTGGTTGCCAGGAGTTGGGCGGAACGCCGGCCAGATTGCCCCAGGTTGCTAAGAGCTTGGCAGGGAGATGTGTAAGGGCCATACACATCTCCCCTCCTGGCTGTTAGCAACCAGAGTGGGCGGTGAGATGTGTATGCAGACGGGGCGCCGGCCAAAGCATCCCTGGTTGCTAAGAACCGGGCAGGGAAATGTGTATGGCCCTTAGCAACCTGGTTGCCAGCAGCTGGCCGGGACTCCTGGGGTGCAGTTTGTTACAGATACTCCTCTGCCCTGAATGTTCTGAGTTGATTCTGTTGATTCAGCAGTTTTTCCCGCATCTCATATTAAACATTTCTTTATCTTCTCTCACTTGCAGCCATTGTTAATGCTTGAAATAAACCTGAGCGATTTTCCAGGGGTGGGGGTGTCTTGTCGGTTATTCAGTGGCCTCCCTGCCACTGACAGTTCTCGCAGGGATGACTAATTACCAATACATGTGGATACATGTTAATTTGTGAGGATGAGGGACATCAGCGTTCAATAAACCGCTACAAGGGTCCAGTTTGATTATATGTCCGTTTTTAAGTCATTGTAGACTGGCCTTTTCATGGCTTTTCAGAAGGTCTGTCTGGGGATAAGAGCTCTGGAAATATAGACACAAAGAGGGCTGATTAAGTAAACTAGTAGAACGTGTTACCTAAGCTAAGTGGAAATTCACTTTGCACAGCGAATGAGAGGAAGGCAAGTATAAATTAAAGCTGAACTCCGGCCTTCCCTTCAGTCTTGCACAATTGTACCGGCTCCTCTCCTGGAATGAAATGACTTAGTCCGATTTCACGGCACACTGTGAGCTTCTCACAATGTGCATTAGAAACCGCAGCAAGTCAGATAGAGCCCACCTCATTCCCCGGCTGCGGAACCTCCAGCACCTTCTAGGTCTTTCCTCCCCTGCCTTTTTAGTATGGTCCGAAAACGCATACCCATTCATTCCTATGGTAATAATTGAGGCTAGTTCACACCACTGCGTTCACTTCCAGGATGTTTAAACTGCGTGCGTTATTTTTTCTGGTCTGGAGCACACTAAAACACATACAAATGCACCAGGACGTACTGTAACGCAGTAAAAATTCAATTGAGACTAGGAAAAAAAAAAGGCTGACGCATAAAAAATGCGTCAGCCACTGTTTAGGCCAGGACGGACAATGGCCATTCACCGCACCCCGCAGTCTGCACATTTGAGGTGTGTTGTGGGATGAATGAACTGCAACTCAACGCACAAAAAATTGCTGCATTTTTGCGCCGCTTCGGACGACAACTCACATGTTGTGTCGCGGTGTGCTGTAACACAGCTGTGTCCTGGAGGTGCGTCGATGTTGTGGTGTGGTACATTGCAGTAACGTGTCCTTTTGCCACACATTAATGCCATGCAGCAGTGTGAATGGGCCCCATAATGCCGTTTTCACTCACTCAATATAACCCCTGTTGATGTATTTTTGTTACTGGGTTCCTAACAAGTTTCACTTTAAATTTCTATTTTTTAATTGTACATCTAAATTCTGACAAACGTTATCGAAAGAATTGGGGGAAGGGAATGCAGCCGCCAGGAGTAAGAGAGGGCCTTGCCGTGAACACAACTACACATGGTGTGGAGAGATTGATGACCATGAACTCGCCTGCACCCCCAGCCCCACAACAGCTGCATCTACAGCGGCTCCTGCCGTGTTTTCTTTAAAGCCTCTGCCCCCTGCTTCCTTTAACTTGCAGCAATAATATTCAACAGGTGGGACAGTCTGGCTGGATTCCTGTCTGTTTTCCTTCTACGTCGTATCTTTATCATATTGTTCTTCGTATCGTCAGCTTTTCATTTCCTATGTGTTTATGGGGTGCCTCGGACCCATAAATAGACATTAAGTGGGGCTTATTTAAAGTGAGATTTGATTTGTGCGGTTGCAGACATATTGAGTTACGTGCTGGCTTCCTATATCTGCCAGGCACCCCAGTAGTGAGATATCGTCACCAGTATTCCCAGTCCACTGTACACAATATATGAGGATTTTCACCTGAAAGTGTATGTCAAGGCAAAACAAAACCATATTTATTACATCTCTTCCATACATGTGCATTTCGCAGTGTTTTATCCCTTTAAAGACACTGCAAATACAGGAAAATAACTGTTGACGTGCCAGAAATAAAGTGCGCTCCTGACAACACAGACGGGGTGATAAAGGGGCGCTCAATAAAGGTGACTTTCCCTCATCAACACCCCCACCCTGTCACTGATTGTTAGGATGCTGTCAGCCCACAGCATCACTGGTTGACAGGACGTTTTCAGCCCACAGCATCACTGGTTGCTACGATGTTATCGGCCCACAGCATCACTGGTTGCTACGATGTTATCGGCCAACAGCATCACTGGTTGCTCCCTGGAGGTATATACATTTTCGCAGGCACCAACATATGTCAGGTGCAAAACAATTCAAGTCTTTGACACTCTTTATGAATTCCAGGGAGTGTGTCAAGCTCTGAAATCCTAAGTGGTGTCAGCCCTGCAGTACTTCATTTCTGATGGATTACAAAGACCAGAGACCTCTCCTCACCGCCCCACTCCCTCATCTATATAACCCCTTCTTTTGCACAGGCAGAGAACACAGGAAGTTATGAAACTCACAGGATTTCGGCAGAATCAACAGGTTTTTTTTGCACTTATTGAACAGATATAACAAAACACTTTGAATAGTATATTTAACAGACAAAAAGGAGTCAAATAAGAAGATCACTGTTAGGGTTTACATGCACTTTAAATCCTCATTTGCATATGCTGGCATTCGCTCCCTGCACAGCTGAATTTTTAACTCCTGGGCAGAATTGAGGTCAAATACAGGCATGGAATGTGCTTGCATTCCACTTTGTTTCTTCCAACAGTTCTTAAAGGACAAGTTTACTGTAAAAAACAAAAAAGAAAACCCACAAACACCCTTTAAAGAGGGGTTAGAATTAAGGGTTATCTAACCTACAGCCCATCACCCAGATATTTAAATACTTCAGCATGACAGCAGAGGCCACTTGCAGTATGTGCTTCTTTGGGCCCAAAATCTTCCCTTCCTACACAGTAGCTCCCTATGGATAAAATAGGGCCATATTGTAACACTAAGTGGGTTCAGGTGTTTAGGTTTAAAGATAACCTGCTGTGCACCGGCACGCTTTGTGATCCACCCCTGGTAAATAGCACAGCCTGATCTTTGATCTCCACTCCATCTTGTTCACTTGGCCAGATTAAGAGCATCATGGGCCTTGTGCTGTTGGTCTGCGGGACGGGAAGCAGCAGAGGCGGCTCTTTAATCAGGTGGCCGCCTAATATGCCTGATTAGGGAGCCATCTGTGCCCCTATTCTGACTCCGATCGTTGTGATAGCGAGATATATCCCTTGCTGAGACCTCTATGCCTGGCCTGTATAAGCAGATATACTCACTGCGGACAATCCTCGTCAAATAGCTGAACTCGTCAATACCGATTCATTCAAAGAGGTGTTTATTCTTAACATCAGGGTACAGCAGATGATAGGAACAGCAGTTGAATGGTTATAATATTGTGCGGTCAGAAAATGATGCCTTTCCTCCGTACTGTCAGATTACCTGTGTGTCCTTGTTACATGTGGCTTTCAACTGTGGCCATGACACAGGAAGTACTGCACACAGGAAGAAGGTTGGGGCTACATACAGAGAGGAAATACATTGTAGACATCACAAAGAATCACAGAAAAACATGTACATTACAACAAAAGGCCACTAGATGGCAGCATAGGATAACACATGAATTTAGCTATGAGAAAATAGTTAGGCAAATCACACTATATAAATTCTAACCTATATAACAATGCTAATATTAACTGAGGCTATGCATCTCATATTCTATGCCCCTATTGGGGCGGCACACTCCCCGTCTGGCATGATATGCGTCTGAAAGGATATGAAGCTCTTTCCTCTGGCTTGCAACAAGGGAAGCTGGAGTGTAGCAGCGGGTATACAAAGCGTTCAGCGCCTCGGCCCTCTCCTTGTCGTTTGTGACTAGCTTCCCGCTTCCATCCTTTATTGGGCCTATCTGCTCCTTTCTCACCTTTTTACTGTTAATATATTGGTAAAATTTTTTGGGGTTCTTTTTACTATCTGCTATATTTACTTAAATAGTTAGGCAAATCACACTATATAAATTCTAACCTATATAACAATGCTAATCTTAACTGAGGCTATGCATCTCATATTCTATGCCCCTATTGGGGCGGCACAGCCCCTGCCTGATTGTATTCAGCCCGACTGGCCATTGGGCATACCGGAGCGATATGGGCTAGCCCGGTCTATTTTCAATGGTGGGCCTGGAGCTGGCGGTCCAGTAGTACCTACGTTAGTGCTGCCCTTTCCTCTCCCAGTCTGAGTGCTGCTGTACGGGAGTAACAGAGACTGATATAATCATTCACCACAGCCCCCAACCCACTTGGGGGGCTGTTGTCCTTGACAGCCTGGGCTAACCGGAAGCAGGTTAAATAAAACTGGGCTTAATTCAACCCAGGTGAGGACTGGCACAGGATAGCAGATTGTTGCGTCTGTGGGCGACAGAACCAAAGAGAAGATACATATTGATAAGTATTGCTGTGAGAGCTGCTTATTTATTTTTAGAAGTGATGCGAAGTAGAATAAAAAAAGAAAAATGCTGAAATTGGCCTTTAATATATAGCTAGAGTTCAGCTCTAAGTTTGCGTGTGTTCACATTACCGCAGATACATTTTCTTCTGGAAGTAGAAATAGCTTCCATAGCACCCCTGCCTGGTCTTGCCCCCTCACTATTGGCCTAATGCCATGATGGATGACCCCACTTACCGAAGGTAAGCGTGGCAGAAGGCGTGCCAAAGCACTGTTCCCCGCATATCGTTGGTGCATTAGACATCACTCCTTCTTGCTAAAATTCCAGAGACTAAACATCCTCATTATACAGTAATTCTCAGTTCTGCCCAGCTGAAATGGCCATATAAATGGTCCAAACCCAACAGAAAGTGATGCATCCATCATAGCCTTGTGGGAAAACTGGAAATAGATTAATAAAAAAGAAAAGCAGCTGGCATTGGGCTTTAATATATACCTAGAGTTCACCGTATGTGTACTCGTGTTGCCGCAAATACATTCTGGAAGTAGGCCACCTCCAGAGCACCCCTGCTTGCTCATACCCCTTCACTATTTGCCCTGTACAATGGGGGTATGAGATGTGGCAGATGATGGACCTAAGCTTGAGGTTCTCTGCTCGCCATTGGTGAATTAGAAGCCATTCTGCCTATCTGGGATTCCGGTGACAAGATATCCACATTATAATCCCCAGTTCTGCCAAGCTGCAATGACCTTTAAAAGCCAAACAATGGTCCAACCCCAAAAGAAAGTGACACCTCCGTCATGGCCGTGTGGGAAAACTCACATTACAAAGAAAAAAACTCACCCCTTCACAAGTGAAATATCCCTTTGGGTTGGGGTTTGCCTTTAAATTTTAAACACCTGCTTATATAAAACCCACTATACTGTGGGCACATAATTCCCTTTAGAGGAGGTAGACTTTTAACACTGGGCTCCCGCAACACCAACATCCTGACTGGAAACTCCAGCTCATAATATAGGTAATAAACACGGGAATTAGCAACTCGACAGGAATTAGGTGATGTAAGGAATATGCAACATACAACAGCAACACTCCTGCTCGGCACTATATTTTTTATTGCTCTTCGGAGACCTTCTATGTGTTGTCACAGCGTGTGTGGGCTCCTTGCGAAGCTTGCCATCAACGAGTCAATGTTGTGTGCATACTCTGGGGGCCGCTGGGACCTCTCTTGTCACCAGTGAATAAAAAAAATGGAGCTGAATGCTACGTCATTCCCAAGAGGTATCACGGAGCATGAAATCTCATATTACAAGAAAATTCTATAATACTGCACAGCTGAGGAGTTTTCTACATGTTACTTACTCTCTAGGGGGCTTCTACTAGCTTTGGATGTTTTTTTGGGGGGCTTGGAGCTGGATGTAGTCACCTTATGAGGTCCATAAACATCAGAATTCAATTGTATAATTTCCCACTTTGATTAAATGTTTTAAAGTGTACCTGGCAACAAATATATTGTTTCTTATTAAGTGCTAAATACTAAATAAGTGTAAATGTAACACTATTAGGTAGATATCTCAGAGAGATCACAGTACTCCCCCTGACAAGTTCAGATTACAAAGAACGCACCAGGATAAACATAAGTGACGGTTATTTTTAGATGAGTCTAATTTTATTTAAAAATAAGTCATATGGCTGAAAATAGAAATAATTATCCTTTTATAAGACTGTGTGAATGAACCTGATGGCTTGTGATTTCTCCCAAGGAGGTCAGAGCCATCTTTCTTCAGGTATAGTTCAAAATCATAATTTACTTCCTGGACTGAGATGGTGGCTCAGAGATGACACAGTCGTGTAAATCCCGGTGTCTGAAGACATCCCCTGCTGCAGCCACTTACCTTGTGACTACTGATAAACCTGGGCTCCGTGCAAATCCAGTTCACCTGAGTTCACCCAAGCGGACTCAAAACTGTGGCCGATACATCCCCCTCTTGGCCCAATCACTCATGGCAGGCACATTCCCCACCCAGCAAACTCTACATCAGAAAGGGGAAAGGAATGCCCCCAGCTGCACCTCCTGCCACTAATTGGGCCAGGACGTAGGAGTGGCAGTCACAGTTTTGAGCGGGCTTGGGCAAACTGGATTCATACCAAGACCATGCTCACTGCTTGTAACTTATGAAGTTACAATGTTGTGGTCTGATCAGTGGGGGAAAGGAGACTGAAGAAATGCTTGCTTCTGCCTGCATCAGACTGATGATATCACTGAGCCTAGGCAAAGTCACTGACTGAAGTGCGACTGCTTTTAAATGATAACATGCGCAGCTTTTTTTGGAAAGTGATACAATTGCTGTATGTTGTGACATTTTTGCAGTATTCATTAAGGCTTTTAAGGTTAATGAAGAGTCCACTTTAAAGGAGAACTATGGGGTTAGGGCTTTTCCCCATAGTTCTCCTTAGGGTAACGGGAGGACACAAACTAGCGTCCTCCTGTCACCCTAGGCTCATATACTGAGACGCCGCAGTATGCCGCAAACTGCTGCTCGCGGTATGCTGAGACGCGGCAGCTGAAGCGGATCCCGACAATTATGTCTGAATCCATCCAGCTGCATGACTGACAGCTGGCTCTGCTCTAGAGGCAGAGCCAGCTGTACCCGCCGCCTCTCCCGTCCGTTCCGCCTGTCTGCGCTGGCGGATCTGAGCGGGGAGGGGGGGGAATTCAGCCCCTCCCCTGTCACTGCAGAGAGCCGTGACAGGTTGGAGAGGTGAGCGAACACCGGTATGTGTTCGCTCACCTCCCGATCCACTAAGCCGACCTGTGACAGTCTTATTGTCACAGGTCGGCTAGAACTATGAGGTGAGTGAAAAGCACTCACCTCATAGTTCTCCTTTAACTATTAAAAATTAGAGAAATCTTAGGATTCATATACACTGTACAATCAGCATGTGAGATTTGTCTTGTACAGATTAGCAAACCAGTCTGAGAATCTGCCAAATTTGGTGAATTCATCTTTTACAGGAAATCATGAGCTAGCTATTGTGTAAATATATGAATGCAGTTATGTCCAGTCTTTGAAAGGCTCCAACTTTCACAGTAATGCCATGATCAGGGGACTAGCCCTAAGGGCAACGGAGACATCAATTGGTTACTCAGACAGAGTCACCAATCAAGCGTCTCTCACTTTCGGTCCCTTATATACAGCGTTGGGCCGGAACTATTCAAGATCTACCCGGTAGGTAAGTGACAAAATTAAAGCAGACAGCATGGGAGGTCCCAAAAGTCAGTTTCTAGCTTCATTCTACTTTAAAACTGATATTTCATTTGAATTGTAAAACCAGAAAGGCAGACCGCGCTCGGCATGTGGTCAGCTACAACTTGGAGATCTCTCTGCTGGAGGGGTGTGAGAACCCGAGAGGGTGTTCATAAAATCTGATCAATCTCAAGTCTCCTCAAACTCTAACACGTGTATTTGAGCACAGTTGTGTTTGGCGTAGGGTACTTTCAAACTTACAGAAGTGTGCTTGTCCGCCTCCTCATCTTGTCGATTAGTTCCATGTGTTCCCTTATCACCAGCACACACCACTGAGGTATGATAAGAGGGTGATTTACTGGAGAAAAATGCGAGAGAGCAAATTGCCTACAAGGTGGTGATGTATCAGACAGACTTGGCTGCCAAAGTTTGTAAATTACGACATAGACCTAAAGCTTACCATAGAGATGAGAAACACATCTCCCTAGGCAGCCATCTTAAGTTGGATCACGGGACAATCGCATGCAAGCGGACCTTTGTACCTTGTGAAGGAGTGCTCAGTCAGATTTAGCATTGTTAAAGTGGATCTAAACTCTTTATAGAGTGCAAAAAATGATTTATCTTTGGGGGGCGCAAGGTTACCTGATCAAAGTGTCCAAAAGATCAAAACACATAGAAATATATGCAAGCTCTCTGCATATGCCATAGGTCCTCGTACCTGTCAAGTTGTAGACTATGGGGCCCAGCTTTAAGGTGTGAATGCCGTTCTCATGGTGTTACCACCACTAGATTGCGTCTCGGAGCATAGGACATGCTCCACAACTGCATCTAGTGGTGGTAATTACATGTGAACGGCATTTGTTCAGCTTCACACTGGGCAAAAGGTTTATGGATTAGACCTAGGGCACAGTTAAAACGTAAGCGCACATGTTTGGCTCCATAGACTTTAATGGCAGTGCACAAAAAATGTATATAACATGGATTTCCAGTATATATTTTTTATGCATGTATCAAAGTCCATAAAAAAACTGCGCCCATACACAAGAAAATGCAGATGCATCAAGCGTGAACTAAGCTTTAGTGAAAGCTGCAGAATTTAAAACATTGAAAACCTTTGAAATGATACTTACAGGTAAAGCCTATATCAAATCTTAGTTATTGGGTTTAGACTTCTCTTCGACCCTTCTGGGCCCCGCAGCACCAATCTTCCCCCGCATCTAATATTATTATTATTTTTTTATACACATTCTCTTTTAAGGCTATTCAGGCTATTCCGGAGATGCTTAGGGTCCTCTTTGCTTCTCCTCCGCCCTTGGGTGTTCCTCAGTGATGCAGAGAGCATCGCTGAAGTGATGACAGACTCCACTCTGTTTGTTTTCAGCAGCACTGAGCCAAGGAGCTCAGGCACTCTCTGATTGACAGCTCTTGGGAGTAGAATCATTGATTAGAAAACCTGTTCCAATCACTATTGTTTTCCCATGAGATAAATGACATCAGCATAGTTTGCTTGTGCCAAGCAGCCCTCCCACCACACCCCCTCCTCTACATCTCCACCTCCCA
>NW_017306618.1:705319-764622 GCF_000935625.1 Nanorana parkeri | reverse complement strand
GGGGGGGTACAATGAAGGTGGATGATGCTAGGCGGGCAGTTTATTTACACACAAGAATAGAGAAGCAAATGGAAACAGTGTCTAGACAGACAACGGCCTGGGTGGGAAGTCAGGAGAAAAATAGAAGAGGCTACAGAGGGTTCAATGTTGGGCCAGGTTAGTGTTGTCACCAGGAACCTGATGGTGACAACAACAGTGAACCATGCATGTACAAGAAGGAGGAAAGGTCATATTTTTAAGATCTCGGCTTGCAATGAGGTGTGTGACCTTGTCACCTTTTTAGCCTCTTGTGTTTTCTCTTGACTCCACTTATTGTGTTCTGTCTGTCTGTCTGGATAGCTTTTTGTGCTTCTCTACTCTTGTGTGTAATTAATTTACCCTCCTTTGTGTCATCTTACTTTGTGTTCGTTTGCCCATGTCAACCTGAATATGTTTCCCCTTTCTGGCCATACACAACATGTACGCCCCAATGATTGTCTTATTACATACCTCGGTGCACTGTTTTTAGGTAATAACACCGTGCTTCAGAGGTGGACTTTTTGGTTTCTTATGTACTGACTCACCACAACCTTAATGGTTGCACTGGACTTACAAGCCCTGTACCACAGAACCATTAAAGCCATTTGGTCTATACATTGGATCATGGTGCAGGTAAAATGAGAGTGCCCAGCCTGCCTGGGATAAGCTCACATCATAATACCCAAACTTCCAACCCCCTGATCATTATAGCGTCTTGGTTACCCAAGGACAGTAAAAACCGTACTTTGGACACCTTACTAGTGCTGCCATAGTGCCTTTATTTTTTTAGGGTTTAAAAAAGTAAAGCCAGGCTCCATAATCGTATTTTATTCCTGGTTTGCTGCGTTGGACTTTTTTCCCCTTTCTGGCCATACACAACATAAACCAGGACCGGATTTACCCTCCCTGCCGCCCCAAGGAGGGTAAAGTTTTATCACTTTTTAATAATTTTGTTTCCTTTTAAAATTTGTATTTATCTTGTCATCTTTTACATTTTTATTTTTTTATAATTTGTTATCTTTATAATTTTTTATTTATTTTAATTTTCGTATTTTTAAAATATTTTTCTTTCTATTTTTTTACTTTATTTATTACTTAATTTTTTAATGTAATTATTATTACTTATTATTTTTTATTTATGTAATTATTTTTTTATCAATTTTTTTTTCCACCTAACTTTTTGCTATTACACAGGAGCTAACAAGTCACTGTGTGATAGCATTTGGAGGTGACAGGTTCTCTTTACTGAACCTGTCGTCTCCAATACAGGAGTTCTTGCACAGCACTGTGCTGAAACTCCTGTGACAGGTGAAAGAGGAAGAGCACTGCTCTCCCCTCTCACTGTCTACACCGAGCGGCAGGGTTAAAACCCTGCCGCTCTGCTCACCGCTCTCCATCCTGAAGACGGCGGCAGCGAGGACGAAGCCGGGAGCACGCAGCATGGAGAGAGGTAAGTGCAGCGGAGGGAGGTGGGCGGCGGGGGGAGGACGGACTGGCAGTCTAATTACAAGTGATCTCGGCAACATTACTTGTAAAGAAACAGGTGATTTCTCCTATTTTATATTTAGCTCTGCTTGTGCAAAGCAGAGCTAAATGTAGAAAACAAATTACCGCCCCATGTTCCGGGCGTCGGGTGTGCCGCCCCTGTGCTCAGTGCCGCCCCGAGGCCGGGCCTCGATGGCCTTGCCGGGAATCCGGCCCTGTAAACGCCCCGATGATTGTCTTATTACATACCTCTATAAACTCTTTATAGTTAATTACACAGTACTTCAGAGGTGGACATTTTGGTTTCTGATGTACTGCCTCGCCGCGACCTTAATGGTTGCACCGGACTCAAAAGCCCAAACCATAGAGCCATTAAAGCCATATAGTCTATATATTAGATCATGATGGGGGTAAAATGAGAGTGCACCAGGAAAAGCTCACATCATAATAACCCAACTTCCAGCCTTCCCTGATCTTTACGGCATCTTGGCTACCCAACGAAAGTAAAAACCACACTTGGGACACCTTACTGTTACTGCCATAGTGCCTTCATTTTGTAGGGTTTTAAAAAGTAAAGCCAGGCTCCATCTGGAGTACTACGAGTAGTACAAGTATTTCTCCCCTGGTTTACTGGGTTGCTAAGCTTGTTCTGAATTCAAGAGCCTGCAAACCCTTTGACTGATGTTCTGTATCTCAAATGTTTGAAGGTTCATTGTGGTTGGAAACCACTCAGTTAAAGTAATCAAACTCAGAGTGTACCTCCATGAATATTTATATACCTACAGAAATGCTCACATATTGTCATAATATGCTGTCCTTGCATATCCTCTGTAGGGGGAGGAAAAACTATAAATCAATGCACGTGTCTGAAGCGACATAGCTGCTTTCTCCAGCCAGGAGGGCATAGGTTTACCAGAGACAGAGCCAGCTTGTGTGTGTGTATGTGATTCTGGAATGCAGAGTGTGTCTGTATCATGAGGGATTCTACAACGGCTGCAGAAGCTACAAGAATTTCCTTTCTCTTTTTTTTTGTCTTTTAAAATAAACTTTTACAGCCTCAGGGCCAATACACATCAATGAATGCGTCTGAAAACAGGTTTTGCACATTTTGTAAGTATTTGTGAATTCTGTTACTTTTATTTGCTTACCATATATATTTTTCTCCTAAATGCCAGCATCGATCAAAACCAATATTTTAGTTTAGGGAATGTGACTCGCATGCAGAATTATTATAGTCCTTAAAGAGATATTTCCACCAGACTTACCAGTTCTGTTTCAATTGTCACAGCCAGTGCAAAACCAAATGGTGGTGTTGTATACTCACAAAATAGTGTTCCTATTGTAGACTAGAAGAGATCTATAGGGAGATCCAGCTGAACAATGTGAACTACTATATATCCTTGTGCAGAGGGCACATACACAGTTGGGAGGGTAGTCTTTATGCCCTAACTGTGCATGAGACCTTTGTGCATGAATCCTTTTCTATTTTGTATTCTTAACCTGTGTTGGGTTTCACACCTTTGACATGTGCGTTCTTTATGCTCACCATAAGCTATCTCTCTCTGACGTTTCATGACCTTCATTGGGGTTTATTATAGAAACATGCTCTGTAGTAGTTCGTGAAGCCTCTAACATTGGTCCTTGTAACCAAAACTAGAGAAAATGCAGAAGAAGAATAATAGTGGACTGGAAATGGGCTTTGACCACTATACTGGATATACATACTTGCTGTTGCACATGACCTGTTGTACAGGAAGATAAATTCAGCCTCATATGGGTGAGAAGGAAGCACAGAGCCAGGAAAGAGGCCAAAAAGGATGTTGAATAGACAAGGTCCAGTGTGTGGGAATATATAGAGTAGACCCACAGTGACCAGTACTCTGTGTCGGTACTGCTTTTGAAAGCTGCAACTCTTACCTTATAGAATTTTGTTGCAGCTGCTGTATCCTTATCAACATCATCTGTCTATTTGCAGGTGTGCGGCTCTACTATGAACCCTAGAGAATAAAGGGGGAAGAATAATAAGTGGGCAAGGCCTAGGGTACAGTATGTAGCCATAAATAGATTAGGCCTATAGTGGCAATTACTGGGTGGGGGGAACCCTTTTGAAGGCTGCTACTGTTACCCTTCTAGAGCTCTGCTACAGCTGCTGTATCCCCACCAACATTACCTGCCCCTTTTGCAGGTGTGCAGCTCTACTGTGAACCCTGATGGAGAAATTATACTAACAGAATGCAGTCATTAATTAGGAATGAGTATGTGTCCTCAGCTTTTATTGTCTGTATGCCAGCAATACAAATACACAAGTTTTGATAGCAAGTCTGGCTCTCAATCACTTTCACATTCTTATATACAGTTTAAAGAGGAACTTTACCCACCAATTTAATGTCTTCCTTGTTTACTTTTAATGCATGCCAACTAATAAGCTTGACAGTGTTTTTATTTCAGCTATCAACCAAACTCTCAAGCCCTAAAATGGCTGGTGTCATAGCTGAACACATGTGTGGGACCATGGCAGCTGCAATCCAAATAGAGGCTAAGATTATTATTATTATACAGGATTTTTATAGCACTTAACAGTTTGCGCAGCGCTTTGCAATGTAAGGAAGACATTACAATACAATTCTAGACAAGATGGTAAGGAAGGTCCTGCCCGTGAGGGCTTACAATCTAAAGGATGGCACCTTTCTTGGCTGTAGGACATAGGCGGTTGTAGTTGCGTTTCAAGAACAAGCGCCACTCATTCATAATCAAAAATGTACTGCAACATTTGAAGTTATGCCTGTGAGTGTATGTTTATCTCAGTCTCAAAATAATCAAGGACAACGAGCATCCTTCTCCTCCAATTGGCTAGATTGAGGAACACGGCACTCGTGAACGCTATAACAATGCACTTACTACTTGTAATTTTGCTTTTGTAGGCATCCATTATCTCCGGCTACTGTAACTTGTAGTTTTTTTAGCTGTCCTTGACAGCGAGCACTGCCTACCAGCAAATTATATTTTGTCCCGTCTTTTTTCATGTGCAAGGACAAAGATTGAATACCGAAAAACACTTTTTATGTGGCTGGATATTGTTTTTAGATGGGCAGGCTAAATATTGCAGAGAATAGCAGTTGAATAGACAGGACGGCATGCATAATTTAAAGTAGCAAATAAATTCCTCCACCGCTCACTGTGGTTAGACTGACACATGTTGTGGCAGCTCCAGGAATTGTGCTGGTGGAACGCAGTAGCAGGCTTTAGAGGCTGATGCCGCGTGGGTGAGGCGGATGTAAAATACCAGAAGTCGCTCAATGAACCTCTGAAGGCTGACTGTAAAAAGTGTTTTGTAGCTGGCTGTAAAAAATGTTTGCAGCACTGCTCTTATTTACTTAAACATTCTGATTTATTGTGGCCAAAATTAATGGAAATGAAAGAGTATGTCTGGGGAAAAATGAAATAATATAGGACAGCTACATTAAATGTTTTAAATATTTTGAATTAAATAATTAAATATTTTAAGTTAAATAATTTAGGACAACTAAAAAACAAGAAGTTACAGTAGCCAAAGATAAGGGACACTAAAATTCACATCTGCCTAAAATCCGGTGAGCTCCTAACTTCCGGTAGTGAGCTGACACCGCTGCCTTTGCAACCCCAAGCAGTGTTGCCAGCCATGCCTGAGTTCTCCACTGCTGGATTACAGAACACCTTTCCATCTCTTTGCCTCAGTAATATAAGGGGCTGTTTGGTAGTCCAGCAGAGGAAAACTCAGGCAGGGATGACTGGTAACTAAAGTCCACTGGGAAAGTCACTCTTTCACCCTAACTGGTTCTTTCTGCTGACCTCCATGTCACTGCAGGAGAAAGAAGTGGCCTGGAAGTCAGCAGGAGGAACCAGTAAGAGATGGGGAGACCCATGAGATCAAGACTCCCAGAAGTGTGGCTTTTCCAGTAGACTTTGGGGGACAAATTCGAGTGATTGGGTAGTGATCCAGTGATGTGGTAGTGATCATGTGATTAAGTAGTGATCCAGTGATTGGGTAGTGATCCAGTGATTGGGTAGTGATCCAGTGATTTGGTAATGATCCAGTGATTTGGTAGTGACCCAGTGATTCGGTAGTGATCCAGTGATTCGGTAGTGATCCAGTGATTGGATAGTGATCCAGTGATCTTATTTACAGGTATAGGCTTGGTATAAAATATTTGATTTTCTGATTCGGACGTTTTAATGTAACATCATTAGTGAACCTGCACAGCTATTGCATCTTGCAAGGAAAAAAGCCAGCCTGCTTTTTTTGGTACATGGACCTGCATTTTCCTATTCTGGAGATAAGAGGATCGTCCCAACAAATGAAATAATGTAACGAAATTTGAGTGTAAGATGAGCATACCTTAACATATATTTCTTGTCTCTGGTGTGATTGCATCCTTGTTCAGAATTGTACTTAAAATGGCACACGCGGAATATTTATACGCACTTATGCATTTATGCAAAGCTTTATGTGCTTTCGATGTAAATGCAGTGAAAAGGCAGCATTCAGGGATTACAGACAATGCTGAAGAGCCTCTTCACGTATGTGTGCTTTCCTGCAGTGTAGTTACATTTTTTATTCCTTTTTTATTCTTTTTTGCTTTAGATAAATTGAGAACAGTAAAAAAAAAAAATAATGAATGTCTGTTTAGTGATTGCCTAATGCTCCATCACATGCTTTTCTTGCCCTTATGGCTACCAACATCATTTACAGGTCTAGAATTTAAATGCATGGATGTGATCTATATTTTCAGCATTGGCCCGTTGAAGAGTTCCAAGCTTAATGCTTATATATATATATATATATATTACATCAACCATGGACCTTAATATGGAGTTGGCTCCCTCTTTAAGGCTATAACAACCTCAACTCTTCTGGAGAAGTATTGTACAAAATGTTGGCCTGTGTCTGTGGGAATGTGTGCCCATTTAGCCAGAAGAGCATTTGTAGGATCAGGTACAGATGTTGGGGGGGGAAAACCCTGGCTTGGAATCTGCATTATGGATCATCCCAATGGTGTTCACCAGTGTTAAAAATACTACTTGACTTTCTCAACACTAACCTCATCACACCACGTTTTTATGAAGTTATCTTGTGCGTGGGGCATAACCCTAATGGGGCAGAAAATTACCTTTCCCAAAATGTTGCCAGACGGTTGGAAGTGCACAATTGTCTAAGATATCTTTGCTGTTGCATTAACAGTAGCCTTCACTAGAAACATCTAAACTCCATCACTTGGAAGGGTGTCAACATACTTTCAGTCATATAGGTAGGTGAGATGGTGTGGTGACCACAAACTTTTGGCCATATGATACATCTATAATATGATAAGCCATAGCTGAGGAGATGTGTCCTTGATATAACAGATGGTGAGACATCGGCCTGTCCTTGCTTACTGTTAGTGATTGGACCCCCCTGCTTTCCACATCCAGAATTGGCTAACAAGTCAATGTTGCACATTAAATCTTTGTTAGTTTGTTTGTCCATGAAAAGAATGGACTGATGGTCTACATGCACAGAGATTTTACCGTGTGTTGGATAACCTCTGTGTTCATTAACGAGCGCTTTTGATGCTCAAAAATGTAAGATTTATGCCCCCTAAATAACTTCTACATCACCCTATTATGGTGTTTGACATTCAAACCTATGGAATGGCTGTAGTACTTTTCAATGTCATCTTTTGTATGACTAAAAAGATACATACTTTTAAATACTATGGTAGATGCCACACTAGTGACCCTGTGAATGATGAGAAATAGGATTGCTATGTGAGACACGCAATGGAATAGAAATATTTCCTGCTTGTATGTGTCCCTCCCTTGCTTTGTGGATGAGTGGGGTGTTGCTCTCTCACTGGACACATACAAGCAGTTGAGTGTTTTTCCAGATCATTTTATCGATCCTGTCACTATTACCTGTTCCATCAAATTTGTATGCAGTGAGGCATGCCTCTGCATTACATAGTTGTTGGTTTGTCTAAGGGCAGGTTCACACCATTTGCCGGACCAGATCTGGTCCGGCAAATGGTGTGAACCAGCCGCGGTTCCAGTGCATTCCAGACCAGACAAAATGAGACATGCAGTATTTTTCTGGTCTGGTCTGGCATTTTGGGTCCGGAAACATTCTGGTCTGGAGATGATCTGGATGTGGAGTGAATGGGCCCTAAAGGAGGTTGTACCATCACACTGTAATGTGAATGGTAAACTTGTGATAGAGATTCTCTCAAAGGGCCTTCACCACTTTATACCTTCCAATTTTTCCTGTAGTCTTTTGACCACTCCACTGATGTGAAGCCCTTCCTCTTCTCAACTGGTGGCAGTGGTTCATCCTCCTTGGACATTGTGTCACTCATATAATTATGAGTAAGTGTTGTTCTGTCCAGTAGTGCTGCAAACCCAGGCCTGGGCAATATCAGATACCAAAGGAACATGTCCATGACAGATTGAGCTCCTAGGAAATTGGTTGAATAATGCTGGATGTCATCCAACCCGGTGCTGCAACAGGGAGCAGGTAGGTCTTTAGGGACAGGGCTGTTGCTGTATGGCAGCCAGAGCTGTTTTTGTGTTTTTTTTTCCAACCTGCTTTAGAGATTTTTTTTCCATTTTTTTTTTTTTTTGGGTGGGGGGTTGGTCCTTAAAGAGGTTTGACATTTTTGGATGTATAAGAGCAGCAGAGCATCCTTGCCCATTATTTTAACATTTTGAAAGTGTGAATATTTCTGGCAATAACGATGTGCCGAGTCTTATCCATGGTATCCAATCAAATGTTTCTTGATTCAAAACAAGGACAAATGTAATTGATTAGTTCCTATGGATTTTGTTCTGTACCCTATTAAATAAAACAGTATTAGGTCGTTCGTCATCTCTCCCCAGTGGTAGGTGCGAAATTTAATTCTATAAACATCAAATGCAGTAACCCAGGCAGTAAATTATGGATTTCACCCTGAGATCCCCTCATCTTCAGCTAGAACTGTCTTTTCTCCTCGAAAGTATAACTTCTATAATATCGACACAATAAAGGGCCGCCAGATTCCATTTATCCATTAGTTGCCAGCTTTGCGCCTGGAGGCAAAGAAATTACATCTTCTAATACCAAATCCCCATTCCATCTCGTGTCCTACAGCCATACATTTCTATGTACAGAAGTATGTGTTTCATTTATGTTAAGGACACTTGGATGGCGTAATCCTTTTGTGCAAAATCTAGTCTAGTGCATAGGAATGAAATCGGAGGAGAGAAGGGTTCCAAGGCGAGGAGACGCCAAGTAAGCGGGTTGATTGTGGCTCCCTCCTGCCCCCACAGGGGTTCATTAAAACCTCAGCATATTGGAGGAGGGAGGGAACTAGATACAAAGCCTACACTTGCAGTTTCTTTTTGATAGCTGGTGGCAATCTTAAGAAGCCTCTGGATAATATTTAGCATATAAAAGGACGGATCCCGGAGAGAGCTTTGAGGTGGCGTGGCGGTGCATTGGGGGGGATGGGCACCTTTTGAAAGCCTTTCAACTGGAAATTGTGTACAGCGATGGCAGAATCATGAAAGAAGTTTGTGGGGAGTAGTGACACACTGAACTAGTTTCCTCCGCGTCTGATGTTGTTGTGTCTCTCGCTCTATTTACCGTTGTTCTGTGCCTCGCTCTCCAGCGTGAGCATTTTTGTCATGGGCGCCAAATGTCTGGCATGCTTCTGAACTTTGTATGGCGAGGGTGTTTTTTTGCAGCGCCAACATTTGTAGGCAACAGGCACACTCTTTATGTATTTTGCTTATTTTAATGGCAACACTTTTCTACAAGATTTTATAGATAGCATTGTGATGGAGACCACAGTCTAAGGTTCCTACATACCCACAACACAGGAAGATTATTTGTGGCGGTGCCAAGAACCAGCGTGTTTTTGGATTGCAGGTGGAATTTGGACACCATACAAAGGGCGTACATACAAACTCAATGCAGATGTTAGCCTTAAAAAAGAACTCAGAATTTAAAAAAAAAACTTACCCTTGCAGTGGGGCTGCTCTTGCACTGCAAGGGTTAAATGCTATTTTTATCTAGGAGGCTAAAATAAATCAGTTACACAAACCTGATCCTCGGTCCCGCTGGGCTGCTAGAGCGATTTTAACAGCCTCTTCTCATATGGGCTTTGCATTAGATTTGCATTAGACATAGGAACATTCCCTAGCCGGAGGGGAAGAGAGGTAAGCGCTGATTGCCATGGGATCAAGAAATAGATAAGTATATCTGCTTTATTTAACCCCCCCAGAAAAAAAAACAAGCACTTAACCCTTACAGTGCTGGGTCAGCCCCACTGAAAGGATTCTTTTTTTTTCAATTCCCAGAGTTCTTCTTTAAGCTGGCCTTAGACCAATAGAATTGTGTCCAAAAATCAGTTTTTGGAGCATTCAGTCATTTTTTTAATAGTTAGCAGGGTCAAATTGGAAGGTTTTAGAGCATTCATTTCTCATACTTAACAGGATCAAATTGGTGATCCTTTTTGACCAGAGTGATACAAAATATTGATGGAAAATGATGGAAAATTTCTCTCAAACAAAATTCTAACAGTGTTTTTTGTGCAGGAAACTGAATGAATTTCCAAAATCGTATGTTACAATCAAATGAGATTTCAAATGCCATTCATCAAGTCTGTGATGGCATTATTAAATAATCTGATGGGATTTGTCGTATGAACGTTCGTGCAAAATTCTACCAGTGTATGACCGGCCGAGGCAGCCCCCAGCATTTCCATACCACCTTATTGAGAGAGGAGAAAGAGGGACACATTTTAGCACAAAGTGTGTAGACAAAGGGAACAGCCCTGCCATGCCCCCAATTACACGGACCATGAAGAATTCATACAAAAAAGTTATTGGCTGAACCCACTAGTGCTTTTTTTGAGCACTACATGTTCTTTGTACTGGCTGACAAAATGATGATAGTTAGAGGTTGGGTGAAAAGATAGTTCACTATAACACTGCTGGTAGTTTAATAGTACTTTTTTTTTCCAGAGATGTGTACATCAGCCCCAAAAGAATAATAATTGAGGAGGAATGAGGGACAGTTCTTCCAAATGAGGGACAGTTGGGAGTTCTGCCATTCAGTATTAGAAGGTAGGGGTGCTAACCATTTAGTCAGCATGCTGCTGTGATTGACCTTGTTATGCTCCTGTCAATGTCACAGTTCACAGCAGTCCCCGGTGTTGGGGCTGTGGCAGCTCTGAAGGGTTTTTCCTTTGAAAATCTTCCGCCTTTTAATTGGGTGAGATAGAACAATAGAATTATTCCTATCTTGAGAAAGTTTGATTCACTTTTCATATTCCGTTCATATTAAGTAAGCTTCCTACCGATAACTATTGTGTGTATGTATATGTGTGTGTGTGTATATGTGTGTATGTATATATATGTATGTACAGCTATTCCTCACTTAACGACCGAGTTCCGTTCCTACAACCAGGTCGTTAAACGAATTGGTCGTTAAGCAAGGAATTGAATACATTACTATACAGTGTACTGTAAATCTGCATATACAGTACTTACCGAGAATAGTAGCAGAGAACGGAGTACAGTTCTGTATGCAAGATGAAGTCGGCGAGATGCTGCCACATTTTGACACGTACTGTCAGAGAGCTGGTCGTAAGTGCGAGCGGTTGCTATACAGGTAGGTTGCTTAGTGAGGAATAGCTGTATAAACATTTAATACTACTTGCCGATGGATGTTCAGAGCACTATGGTTTAGCTAAATCATAAATAGTTCCCTTCAGACATCCTGTCTCTCAGATCGAGCTGTCTTTTTAGGACTGCTCTAATCTACATGCATTTATACATTTCAGCTTTAACGATTGATCTCTGTAAAAAAACATTTTTAGGTGGTAAGGATAAATAAATATGTGAAAAGTGAGTGAGTGCTCCGCCTGCTGACTGCTTGTGTACATATACATTTTCATATGCAGCATTTTTAAGAGGACCTGTGCTGTAAAGCCGTGTTGAAAAAGGCAAGCAGGGGGCAAATATACTAGTCACCAGTATTGCCTACAGGCTCCCTGCAGCTGATAGTTTCCCCATTATTAACCTACCATTCATTGCTCTGCACTGTATATGATTGAAGGCCATCTTAGTGGAGGCTTTGCTTCCTCATGTCAGAACTGCCTCCTTGATGGCTAGTATGCTTAAAAGAGAACTATGGGGTAAGTGTTTTTCCCCATAGTTCTCTTAAGGGTCACGGGAGGACATAAACTAGCGTCCTCCCATGACCCAAAGCTCAGAATATCGGGAGCTACAGCTCACGTTATACTGAGCGCTCCAAAGCCAGGACGGATCCCAACAATGCTGTCTAGATCCGCGCACCTGCGTGAGTGACAGCTGGCTCTGCCTATCTAGAGGCAGAGCCAGCTGTATCCGCCCCCACCCCATCCGTTCCTCCAGTCAGCGCTAGAGGATCAGACAGGGGAGGGGGGGAATCTCTGCAGGGAGATGATTGAGAAGTGAGCGAGCGACGGTATGTGTTCATTCACTTCCCGATCTATTGAGCCGATGTGTGACAGTTTAATTGTCAAAGGTCAGCTCGAACTATGAGGATGAGTGGTTTTCACTCACCTCATAGTTCTCCTTTAAGTACGACTTCCTCTCCAAGAAGGAGGACAATGAGCAAGTCAGTAGTGGCAGCACCAAATCTCACTCCAATTCTAGTGAGAGCAGCAGTCAGAGGCAGCATGCCTTATATCTACGCACACTGCAGATATACAGATATGAGGCTCAAGGCACAGTAAATGCAATGCTATTGTTCAAGAGGAATTTAAGATAAAATGTAGATCTTTTAGACTGCTGCTTAGGCACATCAGTTTTAGATGTTTCCTATAAAATGGCAAATCTTCCCTTTTTAAGTTTCAGTTCACTTTACATTTTTCACGACTTGTTCAAGCCAGATGCATTATCACACATTTTGCCGCATTTTCAGCACAAGCAAAGGACATGCGTGTGAGAATTCAAAAAAATGTTCATTTACATTTACTTCAGTATTGAAAACTATAGGTGTAACCATATTAACCTTCACGTAGATGGAAAGGCACACCAGAAATATCCCCATCATACTTAAATAATTTCCTTACACCGTTAATTGACTTCCTTAACAACCTACTAGCTAAGTACCTTTTTAAATATCTTTATTTGCAGTCACGTGACCACAAACCCTCTGGGTAATGCTTATCTGCAGGTGGTGGGCAGAGACTATCAGCAAACCCAGAATTGGCATATTCCTGAGTTGTAAAAGGCCCATCATAAGGAAAACAGGGAACATGACAGGGAACTGTTGGAGCTTCCTTAAAAACAACAGCCCATGTGCATTGAAGGAATTGTCCGATGTGTATGCAAAGTTGCATGGGGTAGGAAGCTTCTGGGTGCCAACAACGCTAAGCCCAAGGACTTTTCACCTGAGGCCGAGGGGAAGGGGGGCATGGGGTGCTCGTGATGCACTTTCCGGGGAGTGGGGGAGAGTTTGTTACCCTTGGAACAAGTACCGTTTCTGGGGGGAAGATGGGAAATGGAGGTGGCTTGTGGTGGACATTCCAGGTTCTGAGGGGAGCGGGACAGGTGGGTCATGATGCACGGTGTCCTGCCCAGCTCACTGACATCACTAGTTGCCAGCAGCTGGGCAGGATGCCAGCCAGGACCACACTCTGGCTGAAAAGGGGGCGGCAGGTTGTCTCAGGCTGCCTTATTATAGGGATTACCTTGACTAAGCCATTCTTCATCTAAATGGCAGATACAGAGAGTTGTCAGCAAGGCAGGAAGTCTCATTGTCAAAAGAGCTGGCAGGATCACAAGGCACCTTCAATCTAATAGCAATTGACTACACATACAGGGATTTTATGAATGTTCATGTTTTCTTCTGAACTTTGTACCGCATGATTTTGACTTTTTTCCTGGACACTTTAATTGCCTCCCCTCAACCGCAAACCATTTTCATACTTTCAAGCAATACAAAACAGGAACAGGAATCCTTGACCTCTTCTACTTTATCCAGATCCAAAGTTTTTGACTTTAGATGCACTTTAACAAAAACTTTTGCATGTTTTTGGCTATGGAGAAGAGATGAGAAGAGCCCAAATGCAGCTAACATGTGGTTGGGAAAATATCTAGCCGGTCGCCTTGTCCCCATGAGAATAGTTAGCCAGGCTCAGTCTGGAAATGTTGTGAAAAGCCTACAGACATTCAAACAATCCCCGATTTGAACATTCTCTGAACATGATGTCCGTAGGAATATTTCTACATGGCCTTTTCAATGTCGTCTTTATAGAGATTATCATTTCACTAAAGTTCTCCTTTGCATAATCTTGAAAGGTTCAGCACTCTTGTATGGAGGTCATTGTGGCATCTGTAAAACATTTTCTTGGCAACAAATGCAAAGTTAAATGTGTGTTAGTATTTACACCGAGACAGGCTTTAGTCAGAAAACACATCTACCAAATGGGTTTTCAAGCTAAAAGCATTAACAGATGAGATGAGGTTATGTTAAGTTTTCAGATCCGTCTCTCCGTGATTGATTTCACAGCTGTTTGGGGTCTGAGCGAATATATATCGCCGCTATTTTTATTTTACGTTAATTGATTACACATTTGTGTATGAGATTGTTAGGTGAGATTGATAGGGGCTGGTCTTGGATTATAGGGGCTGGTCTTGGATTGGCTTTTATGGCTAATCAGATCTGTTCTAACCTACGCAAGAAAGAACTGAAAGGTATTGGCAATTCCAACGTTATAAGTATATATGTGATGATGTCCAATGTCAACTGGAAAAAACACGTTGGTTGCATTACCAGGACTTCTGCCTTCTTTCAGCCTCTGCTGCTCACCTTTGCCCAATGTTAAATGCGTCCATGTGGGACACCATGATACACACCGGGAACCATCTTGTATATGCAAGATATGGCAAGAGAGATCTCCTAAAATGTCAATCTATACTGCAGGTTGGACTGTTCAGTTGTATTCAGTAACCTTAGAGGGGTGGTGAGAAGGAATGATGCTCTATGACGAAGTCGGCACTCCAGCTGGTGTAGAATTGCAAATCCCATGAGGCACTGCAAGACTCTGGCAGCCACAGGTATTACTCCAAGAAGCTGGGGTATGATGTGCTTTGTAATTTCACCACAATTGGAATGCCCAGGTTGGATACCCTTGCCTTATGAGAAATCAGTATACCTATGTTGTTGGACTTTTTTGCTGCTGTGAATATACATTTATTCTGGCGATTACAATGCTGCTGGGAAATCTGCTTTTAAAGAGACCCATCATAGTGATGTCATCTTGCTAATATGGTATAAGTGTGTAATGACAATGGGCAGTGTAACAGTTTGAAGGGCAGAGTAAAAGTACAAGGGGCTGTAGGGCTGCAACTAATGATTATTTTCATAATCGATTAGTGGGACGATTATTTTTTTCGATCACATAAAAAATATTAAATAAACTCCATCTTTAATTTAAAATAAAATACACAAATGCAGTGATACAAACATAAAGTTTACTTCAGAATAAAACTGCATGCACAATTTTTTGCAATCGCACTGCACTGGAACGCACTGCGTTGCGATACCGTACGTTCCAGTGCAGGCGATCACACTGAGGGGAGGCACGTGTGGGGTGACATTGAAATTAATTGCACTGCAACACACCTCCCGCAGCAGAATTGGTCAGACCGAAACCAACAATGAGTTTTCCCCACCTTTTATCATTTTTTGTTTAATAACTGTACTGTAAGCACATGACACTTGAATCACTTCAGCCAGGGAATGACAGCTGCCAGTGGAAAGATTCCACAGACAGCAGCTGACTGTAAATACAGCGGGTAGTAGGCATGTGCAATAGCCAGCCTGTTATTGGCCATTTCAAATTACAATAACCAATAGCAGGCTGACTATTGCACCCACCCACTGCTTGCTGTGCCCTCCTCCCAGTGTGGAGGAGAGAGTGGACCCAACCAACTAATCGATAATGAGAATAGTTGCCAACTATTCTATTATCAATTATTATCAAATAATCGATTAGTTGGTTGCAGCCCTATGGGGTTGTAAATAATGTAAACTCTCTATAAGCACTCAAGACTGCAGAAAAGCATCTACCCATTTACTGATATACTTGGGTTTCATCTGGAACTGAATATACCCAGGAGGATTGTTTCTGGTTGACCCATATCTGCCAACATTAGGGGTTTCATTAATCTATTTCTTAGCCATTGCTTTTAGATGAATGTGCTCTGGACAATGTGATGGGTATTGGTGTCAGTGTTGTCATTTTAATGGTTGAGGGTTTATGGATGCTTCTAGATGTTTTGATATGTAGAATCTTTTGATTATTTTTGAATGAAGCTGCCCTTCTGGTGGTGTTTGTTTGTATAATGGCTATGGTACATTTTCTCGAAAACACTTATTTTGTTTTTCAAAGTGTAACTGGCACTAATTTTTAGTTTTGGATAAAGTAGGGGAGGGTAAGATTTCTGCTCACTTCCTGTTCCAGTGGTGGGAAACACTTCACTTGCCAAGAGACAAAGAGCAAAAAAGAACACTTTTTCTTTTTTTTTTTTTTTGTAGACAGGAAGGGTATTAACCTCTGTCAGGCTTCTATGGTTATTTGTATTGCCAGTGTTTAGATTTACCTTCAATTCCTGTCCAAGTGATACCTTGTTAGATGTCATTGGGACACAAAGTGGGGTAAATCTCCCCAGCAGGTATACAAACAGCAATAAAACCTGACAGATGTACAACCCTTTCCTGCTCATTCTAAAACGGGGGAGAGTTTTAGGTAAAGTTGGGTTTTAGGACTTATACGCAGTGTTGCAGGGTGTTCATTTTGTGCAGTAATGTGTATTGCATTAAGGCGGCATATCCATTTTGAATGCGGTGTCAGTGCTCAGCAACACAAAAAAACAATGCACAGAGGCCGTGCAGCTCACCATAACCCCCATCTATGTGCTGACACACCGATGCCCACACATAAGTTGTCTCATATTACTGCAACACACATATGTGAATGCAACCTCAAGGCAAATTGATTCTTTCTGATCGCAGGACATTGATAACGTTTCTTCGATGACTTTAATAGTACACTAATTCTACTTATTTCCTGGAATTTTCCCTGCAAGGGGAAAGGAAATGGTCACGCATTCTGATTCCTCCCAATTTTATTTCAATCTGCCTCCCCAAGGACAGTAGCAGATAAACCCCACGCTCTCCGATTTAATGAGAAGTTTCTTCTTGACTTGAGTTGATGATCGCAGCGTGTGGAAGTGTTCCCAGCACCTGGTGGAAAAGTAAGAAAAGGATTCAGAAGCCAGCAGTGAATGGCGGCTGAGCTGAGGTTCCTTGGGGCAGTCTAGAATTACACCTTTATATTGCTGACTAGCCTGTATGCCCTGATTACTTCCAGCTTAACTGGCAGATCTCTGATTCATTCTCTGCATTGTCTTCCTCTTTTCTTGTTGGGAAAGCCATTAGCTCTCACTTTACCACACAATCTGATCTGAAATGAACCGAAGCCCCTGTGCCGATCATATTTTTTCTGTCTTGGGTTTCTCGTGTGCCGAGGTCCCTTCGCTCCTTATCCTTATGTTACATTCCCAGTTTTTCCTCCTCTGTATTGTGTTGCAGTTGACCGCCATACAATAAATATTAATAAAGTCTCGGATATTTGTGGTCTGGATAAAGTGTTATTTTCCACCGAAATCTAATAAAATATTTTAATTTGTAATTTTTGCCATCAAAAGTTGAAGAGTTTGGCAGGAGAGGCGGAGGAAAGGGATTTGAAACAAAACAAAATGCAAGTGCAAAAAAAGTTCATGTAGCTTGGACACCACAAGGGTTGGACACCTTTCCCGAAACCACAAGGGTTATGGACTCTGCTCTTGGTGGGTGGGACACAGATTTGGAATGTTCCCACCAGCTCACAGTACTTAGTTAATTCCCACTAGTTCAGAGTATGGACTAATGTTCCCACCAACTCAGAGTACTGGGTAATGTCCCCACCAACTCAGAGTACTGACTACTGTTCCCGCCAACTCAGAGTACTGGGTATTGTCCCCACCAACTCAGAGTACTGGGTAATGTTCCCACCAACTCAGAGTACTGGGTAATGTTCCCACAAACTCACAGAACTGGGTAATGTCCCCACCAACTCAGAGTACTGACTACTGTTCCTGCCAACTCAGAGTACTGTGTAATATTCCCACCAACTCAGAGTACTGTGTAATATTCCCACCAACTCAGAGTACTGGGTAATGTCCCCACCAACTCAGAGTACTGACTACTGTTCCTGCCAACTCAGAGTACTGTGTAATATTCCCACACCAACTCAGAGTACTGGGTAATGTTCCTAACGTAAGATCTAATTCTTAATTGAAAGATTTTAAAGTGTATCTACAGTATACCCAAAATATATTTTTTGTTTTGGATAGAACGGGTTTTACGGCGACCCAGGACTCTGTTAGAGAGCTTTTCCCTTACTTCCTGTTCTAGGGACAGCCTTTTACCAGATAGGAAACATTATTTTTGATTTTGCTCCGCCCATACAGCCGCATCATCCATTAATATATCCTTTGACAGGATATGTAAATGGTGAAACTACAAGTCCCACCAGCCTTCACTGTTCAGCTGAGAACTTTTCATCTGGCTCCTTCAATTTCCTGATCAAAGGATGTCGGACAGATGGGTGCCAACAGGGCCACTCACTGAGAACATTTCTTCTGGTTCATCAAGAAGCCAGAATTCACAGTGTATGGCCAGCTAACGGAAGTAATACTGATCGGTCTGTAACAGAGATGGACAACTCTTGCCCTCAAGCTGCGCTTTAACTACAAATCCCAACATGCCTCGTCCTCTGGGAGTCATCCTTGTAACTGTCAGTCTTGCAAAGCCTCATGGGACTTGTAGCTCCACAACAGCTCGAGGTCCGGAGTTGCTGTGTTTTTTCCCCCTCTTTGACTTCTCATCTTTCTGTTACTGTGATTTTCATTAAATACCAGCAACTCACAGAAAGAAGTACCAGCGTGATGTTTGGCACTCAGTGCATCTGTAGCTAAGTAATGCACTTAGCATCATTACAAGTCTTAAATGCGCTCATTGAGGACTCTAATTGCATTTTAAATTGGTTTGTTTTTCAGTTGAATAGGCCAGAATGCATTGAAAGACACAGTAAACAAAGTCAAAGAGAGCAGTAAAAAAAACAAAAACCTCCAGTTTCCTCGATTAAAAAGCTCTCATTATTAGAAATTTCAACTTGGGCTAAGTAAGACAATGCCGTGCACAATGCAGTTCATGAACCGTGTGTCGCTGTGTTAATCATTATCACTATAGTCTAAAGCTCAGGCAAATACAAAGCTCAGGCTCGAGTGTTCTTAATGAAATGTCTGTTACAAGTGACGCACTTGTGAGCACATCGTGGCTTCTTGTCAATCCGCCCATAGAGCAGTCAGGAACATATTTGTTTAACTTAAAGTGACATTAAAGTCAAAAATTCCCCCCTGATGCTGATGTAAGAACTTACCTTAAATGACGCCTCTTGATCCGATCATCCTCTTCTTTCCAGTAGTTTTCAGGAGTCCCTTCACCGCTGGGTCCGGTCTCTGATCCAATGCTGACTCCTCTCTCTTCCTGTCCCATGGAGTCTGTGCGGGTGCACGCTGCCGGGCTGCGTGCATTGACTTACCCTGTGTCTCTCCTCGTCTCCCAGCCGAAGATCTCTTCTGCGCATGCGCCCGCCCCATGATCCTTTGCTGCCGCCCGAGAATCTTCAGATAGGAGTGAGCAGTGGAGACACAGGTAAGTTTGAACCTTTTTGTTAACTTTTTTTTAATGTTTTTGCATATATCTACTGCTTGCTAGCTGTAGATATATGCAAAAAAAGACAACAAAAAAAACGCTGAAGGTTTAAATGTCCTTTAAAGGGTCAAAGACTGAAATTAAATCTGTCTTTCTATATTGGATTTTTCAAAAGTTCTACCCCACTCCTAATAACCAGATCCATCTAGATGTTTGTAAACTTACTTATTGAAGAGGCCCATGGGATGTACTTCCTCAATGCACTGACACCATTTCACTTAGTCCTGTGAATATGCACTTCTTGTGTCAGAGCCTGCCTTCTGAACTACAACTCAAAGTCTGAACAATGTAACATTATCATTGCTTCCTAGAAGCAATGCATGATGGGAGATGTAGTCTTGAGAAATTGAGATTTCTCCTCATATCAATCAGCAGGGAAAGAGACGCAAAGCACACTGGGAATCCAGGAAGTTGGTGAAAGTGTTGGGCAGATAGCAGGCAGCACTCACTACATAAAAGGGATTTTTCTTAAGTAAGCTTTGATTGTATTATTAAAAACAACTCAACTATGTATTCCTATTACAATGCTGATGTTATAACAGGAGAGGATATGATGTTCCCGGTCAGGACACTATCTGCAAGGAGTTTGCATGTTCTCCCTGTGCTTGTGTGGGTTTACTTCGGGTACTCCAGTTTCCCCTCACACTCCAAAGACATGCTGGAAGATTAATTGGCTCCTGTCTAAGTTAGCCATGTATGTATGTATGTATGTATGTATGTATGCATGTATGTATGCGTGTGTGATAAGGACCTTAGATTGTAAGCTCCTTGAGGGCAGGGACTGATGTCAATGTGTACTATGTAAATGGCTGTGTAAATTGTTGGCTCTATATAAATACCAATGATAAATACATAAATGTGACTCCTTTAGAACTCTTTTAACTTATTATCATTAAGGTTCCATTTTCTTTTCTTATAAAGCTTTGCAGAATTTCGGCTCAGGTGTCCCTGATCTTTAAAACTCATTCACACAAACTTTTGTGTCCATATGTGGCAAGAATCTGCCGCTGGGATCACTGGTGGTTGCGAAGAACTGTGGCCGAGAAGCCTATACAATGCAATGGCAGGCTGACAGGAGACACAGCTGTCTACCGCTCTGCATTGAGTTACTGCCATGTGATTGGCTGATTAGATATTTGTGTTAACGAGCAGTTGAAGAGGTGTACCTAATAAAGCGGCCAATGAGTGTAGTTCTCTGCATGAATGTTACATATATTAACTTCTCATTGTTCCTAATGTTTCTTTTCTTTTTGTTCCAGGAAGGAAGAAAATGATGGAATGGCTATAACCATGGATATCTTGGGAGACACATCAATATCTCCCTACTATATGATCTTCTTAATTTTAAATTTCTGTGTTAAATTATGCATCGGTATCCAAGGACCTTCACCACAGATCTTCCAGTTTACGCACCCAACATACAATGCCACGGTTTACGAAAATTCTGCTGCCCGGACGTACCTCAACAGCCAAACGAAAATTGGAATCAAGTTAGCTAACTTGTCCTGGGACATCAAATACAGGATCATGTCTGGGGATGAAGAAGGGTTTTTTAAGGCGGAGGAAGTGGTAATCGGAGACTTTTGTTTTTTAAGGATTCGAACAAAAGGTGGAAATTCTGCCATCCTGAATAGAGAAATTCAAGATAGCTATTTATTATCAATAAAAGCATCAGTGAGGGGAGAAGACTTAGAGGCTTGGACAAAAGTCAACATTCAGGTCTTGGATATGAATGATCTCAGACCTCTTTTTTCCCCGACAACCTACTCTGTCACAATTGCCGAGAGTACACCAATAAGGACTAGCATTGCACAAGTTACCGCCACAGATGCTGATATTGGATCCAATGGGGAATTTTATTACTATTTTAAAAGCAAAGTAGATTTATTCTCTGTTCATCCCACCAGTGGGGTTGTTTCATTAAGTGGACGCTTAAACTATGATGAAAAGAACCGGTATGACCTAGAAGTGTTGGCTGTAGATCGTGGGATGAAATTATATGGCAACAATGGCGTAAGCAGTACCGCCAAACTTTTTGTTCACATTGAACGTATTAATGAACATGCTCCCACAATCACTGTGGTCACTCACATTCCTTCCATGTTGGACGTGGATCCTTCTTACGCCATAATTACAGTTGATGACATAGATGAGGGTGCTAATGGAGATATAGAGTCTGTTTCAATAGTGATGGGGGATGTGTTGCAACAGTTTTCTTTAGTCAAGGAGGGCAAATGGATGAACGAGTATAAAATCAAACAGAAAAGTCCTATTGATTGGGACAGTTTTCCATATGGCGTGAATCTGACAATTCAGGCAAAAGATAAAGGGTCTCCTCAGAGGTCTTCTGAAATGAGATATGTGCAGATTTCTAGCCCTACAAGGGAAAAGGTGAAAGCTGAGTTTGAAAAAGAAGTTTACGAGGTAACGGTCAGTGAGTTCTCTCCTCCTGGCGCTGTTGTTGCAGCAGTGAAGGTGCAGCCCGTGACTGCGTCTGTGGAATACAAAATTTCTGAGAGTGGAGATTCTGCGTATTTTAAAATGAATTCAAGAACAGGTCTAATCACCACAGCCCGTCCTCTAAACTTGTTTGGGGAAGATACTTATGAAATTATGGTAGTACAAAAAGGCAGTGATATTAAAGCGAAAGTCATTATCAGGCTGGAAGATGCCAACGATCACATTCCACAGTTCCAGCAGGCTTCATATGAGTCATTTGTCAACGAAAGTGTTCCCGTTGGAACTAGCATTGTAATGGTGTCCGCCTTTGATATGGATAAAGGAGAAAATGGTTATATCACATACAGCATAGCTAGTTTGAATTCTTTGCCATTTGCTATTAACCAGTTTACGGGAACCATCAGCACCTCTGATGTTCTCGACTTTGAGTCTTCTCCCGAAAGTTACAGATTCATTGTGAGAGCCTCTGATTGGGGTTCCCCATATCGACATGAGAGTGAAGTGAACGTAACTATTCATATAGGGAATGTTAATGATAACAAACCATTGTTTGAGAAGGTAGCTTGTCAAGGAGTCATCTCCTTTGACTTTCCAACTGGCGGACATATCACAGCGGTCTCTGCCATTGATATAGATGAGTTAGAGCTTGTCAAGTATAAAATTATTTCTGGAAATGAGCTTGGATTTTTCTACTTGAATCCTGATTCAGGGGTCTTGCAGCTTAAAAAATCTTTTATTAGTTCTGGTTTAAGAAACAGTAACTTTGCTCTAAAGATTACTGCTACTGATGGGGAATACTTTGCAGACCCCATGTTTGTTAACATAACCATAGTCCATGGCAAGGTACCTTCAAAATATTTTGATTGTAAAGAAACAAGGGTTGCCCAGAAATTAGCAGAGAAGCTTCTAAAAAAGTCTAAAGCCAATGCCAGGCTTAATTATGAGGATGGCTTGTTTGATTTCTATTCAGTAAACCGACAACCACCCCAGTTTGACAAATCATTTCCTTCTGATGTATCAGTGAAGGAGGACCTCCCTGAGGGAACCTCTATCCTTAGGATTAAAGCCAGCGATCCAGATTCAGGGTTTAATGGAAAGGTACTTTACACAATTACAGATGGCAATATGGATAGTTGTTTTACTATTGACTTGGAATCAGGTCAGCTGAGTGTTTTAATGCCAATGGACAGAGAAAAAACTGATAAATATCTACTTAACATTACAGTATATGACCTAGGCAACCCACAGAGGTCCTCATGGAGATTGTTAACTATCCATGTAAATGATGCAAATGATAACAATCCCATCTTCCTCCATGAAAGTTATTCAGCTAATGTCCTAGAGAGCACAAGCATAGGGACAGAATTGATTCAGGTAGAAGCGAGGGACAAGGATCTTGGGCCAAATGGGGAAGTCACATACTCTATTTTAACAGATACAAAAAAGTTTGCTATTAACAGCTCTACTGGAATAGTGTACGTAGCTGACCAACTGGACAGGGAGCTCATGTCCAATTATACCCTGAAAATTGAGGCAAGAGACAAAGCAGAAAATGGTCAGCAGCTTTTTTCAGTTGTTACCTTAAGAGTCTACTTGGAGGATGTCAATGATTGTTCTCCAGTTTTCATCCCTGTTAGCTACACTGCTAGGGTACTTGAAGACCTTCCAGCTGGTACTGTCATCTCTTGGCTTGAGACACAAGACCCTGACCTTGGCCTCGGGGGTCAAGTCCGTTACTCATTGGTCAACGACTACAATGGAAGATTTGAAATTGATAAAACCAGTGGAGCTATTCGCTTAAACAAAGAGTTGGACTACGAAAAGCAACAGTTTTACAATTTGACCGTAAGGGCTAAGGATAAGGGCCGTCCCGTCTCTCTTTCATCCGTCTCTTTTGTGGAAGTTGAAGTGGTGGACGTTAATGAAAATCTGCACACTCCCTATTTTACGGATTTTGCTGTAACGGGATTTGTAAAGGAGAATTCACGCATCGGGACTAGTGTTTTGCAAGTTTTAGCTAGAGATGAAGATGGTGGTCGTGATGGTGAAATACAGTACTCTATAAGAGATGGCAGTGGACTGGGACGATTTAGCATTGATGAAGAAACTGGTAAGTGTATCAAAGTGAATTCAGTCTTAAATTGCATTTCTGTAGATGGTGGATACTAAAAGGATGTGTATACTACTGTGTTAATACTACCCCTAATGGCACATAAAATATAAGCGTGAATTTGTATTGTGTAAAGAGCTTTTCTCTCATATTATGGAAATAGAAAGAAATGAGACATGGGTTCTCTAACTGGGTTTAGAGGAAAACATTGACAGGGTTATTCACAAAAGGGTGAAGAGTTTGGCGAAGGCAGGAGAAGTGAACAATCTAGGACAATATCGCTGATTTGAAAATAATTTTCCAAATCAGCTATGTTGGCCTAGTTTGTTCACTTCTCCTGCCTTCTCCAAACTCATCACCATTCTGTGAATAACCCTGTAAATGAACTTTGTCTGGGGCTATGGTTCCCTATTTGCATATCAGAGCTTCCGAGTTTTGGTAGGACAGAAACTTTATTGACAGATTTTGCTTGGAACACCTCCTACTGGTGAAATATGGTATTGTAGTGAGACCATGCAATACAATGTTTATTATTTGCGTTTGTTTCTTCGGTCTGACACCAGGTGATCCAGACAGTTTGATTTAGTTAAACACATTCCTGGTGCATCAAAATAAAAGCTGTGCATAGTATTTCAGTTTTTCTTTAGAAAGCAGACACAGCCTGAGTAGAATGCCTGTCCACTGCCAGCATGATAAGGACCGTTGCTCTCTATGTGGAAGCAGTGGTCTCTCTGTAGAATTCTGACATGTCTCCTGCTCAGCCAGAACTTGAGCTATAGGTCTGGCTTAACAAGGGGTGTTTCAGACCTCTGCAGAGAGACCAGTGTTTCCTTACAGAGAACAAGGGTCCTTCTCATTTTAGCAGAGGCCAGGTTGGTGTACTTTATGTGGACGGGCATTTTTTCTTGATGTGTTTTAAATTGAAATAAATGGAAATGCATCTGAATGCATGCATTAAAGTACACATGCACACTCGTCATCACACCACTTATTGCATCATGGCACAAGTACACATATCATGATGCACATCGATTCATGTTGAAGTTCAATATAAGGGGGAATTGCAACTCCAACAACACTCCATAGCGTGCACTGATACCCGTTAACACGTGCTTAGAAGCATTTCCATTTATCTCAATGGATAAGGCAATGGAAAATGCATAGGTGTGAATCCAACCTAAGGGTCTATTTACAATATTGCGCTGTGTTAGAGTGTTCTAATGTGCTTTGTATTAAGGCAGTATAATCGGTAGTGTGGATGTGTCCTAAGACTTATAACTCCTTTCTTTTGGAGGTATTCTTGGTGAACCTAAATAACTTTCAGCTGATTTTAACGGAAAGTTTATTTGGGCTATGAATAAGGCTTTTTCATGTTTTGTATGGGAAACTACCATGGATTACAGTAAGGCGCACATTAAAGTATTGGTTTATGTTAAAAAATCTGAGGGTTTAATGTCACTTTAAGTATTATTATGCTTTTCAAAGTAACTGTCAGCTTCTCAGTAAAGAAGTGCATTGCAGGATAATACAAGTCTAAAAATCCTCACAGCTTGTGGACGTTCCTTTGTTTTGTATTTCAAGTCTTTTTCTGCTCACAAATGGATTTCTCTGGATTGTAGTTAAGTTGCCTCTTAGTTAAAGGTGCAAGTTGTAACTTATTTTTTTACTGGAAGCTGTAATAAGAACTGACTTACCCAGAAGCATGATAAATCACTAGCTTGGTATGGGATATTTTGTAGCCTTTCCCAATATAGGTAGGAAAGAATCAGGACTGAACAGAGTGGAGGGATCGTAGGGATGAGAAAAGTAAGGTCTTCCAACGTTGGATTTTATTTGCTTCCATATTAACTCTTGAAACAAGTTCTATTACTGCAGAACTGTTGTGCTGATTTTTTCTTTCTGTTCCCCCAAGTGAAACAGCACAGCATTCATAAATGATGATTTTCCAAAGAGACCTAATCATTTCAGATTAACCTCGGAATGGTTCATTTCGGCCAGGCCATCAAGTTCGGCTGAGTCAGCTTGGTGCTTTGGACTGCAGCCTGCTGAGATATGTGTGAAAGCCATTTGGCAATATGATCTGTGATACTCTGAGTCATTAGTGGATTGCTATTGGCCCGGTGGCAGCTAAAACACCTCTGAATAATTAATCTTCTGTCTCGTTACAGAGAGAGAGAGCCACAGATTGAATTACTTTACACTGACAGGGCTGTTTATTTACCGTTTGTTTAGCTCATGTGCTCATTATGAAGTGGCCATCGATTTTGGGTTAAAGGTTTGCCGCAAATCCAGATGTGTCACAGGTTATTAGCCTAGGCAGTTAATGAAGGCTAACGGTGCCTATACATATCTTGTTTATGGTACTCTGAAAGAGCTTCACTAAGTAACTACAGCGTGTATTTATCATGGCCTCATTGGAAAACCTTGAATAAAAGAATGCATTCCAACCCCAGTTTTGAAAAAAAATAAAGTCCTGCGCTTTGAACAGATTTGGACAATAGAAAAATGTCACCAGCACACCATAAGTTGAAAAAGCAAAATATTTTATTGCCAATAGCTGTATCTCAATTGGGATGGGTGCTCGAAATGACTGCGGATGGCGCCGCCACACATGAACAATAGAAAAATGTCACCTGCACACCATAAGTTGAAAAAGCAAAATATTTTATTGCCAATAGCTGTATCTCATTGGCAAGCGCTTTCGGGACCTCGCAGGGTCCCCTTTATCAGGCTTAGAGATGAAGGGGTCCCTGCGAGGCCCTGAAAGTGCTTGCCAATGAGATACAGCTATTGGCAATAAAATATTTTGCTTTTTCAACTTATGGTGTGCAGGTGACATTTTTCTATTGTTCATGTGTGGCGGTGCCATCCGCAGTCATTTCGAGCACCCATCTTCATCAAGTGGGAGTCCAGGTAAGGAGTGCGGTATGGTTCCTGTTTCTCTTTGAACAGATTTGGAACGCATGGATCCAATATCTACAGACGCACTCCTTGGACACTCACCTGCTGACACTCTGATTTTAGGGAACAGGCAATCACTTCCCTACCGGGAAAGGACCGTCTCTACTTTACCTCACTCTCACCTCTACTTTCCTTCTCTATCCTACCTCCCTTCTTATCCCGCTCTCAACCTTTCCCTGGCCCTCCTCAACCCTACACCTGATTGGGGTGGTGGAGGTTTTTTTTTTTTTTTTCTTTTACTTTTATTAGATTGAATATACACAATGTTATTTAGTTGCACTGGATTTACTCTCTGTATCTCCAGCCTACTGAATGCTGTTACGCGTGGTTACTGTTTGCAGCAATCCCTTTTGCAGATGTGTTCACTATATGTACTGTTAGGAAAATGCATAGATCCTACCCTGTGTCATATCTTAAGTCTGCAAACACCTGCTATACTTTACTGTTTCATTGGAAAACAATAACAATCTATTGAATTTTAAAAAAAGAGGACCTGAACTGTGGAAGCCATATCTGAACAAAATCAATCAGAGGGTAATTAACTAGTTGCCCGTTTTCCCTGTAGGCAGCGGATCTTCTCCCCATTGCTGATTTACCATGCCTTGTTCTGCAATGTGATTCTGAGCTGAGGCAATCATCTTGGTAGAGGAGCAGTGCTTTTCTTTCCTATATCAGAGGCACCCACTGGTGATATGATGACTTGAGTTATTAATCAGGATGCAGCAGGGGTAAAGGAAGCTCAGATGCACAGAATAGACGAAGCAAAAGCAGGGAGATCCTTGCACTGCAGGTCCTCAGGTACAGCTTCCTCTCCAGCAAGGAAAACACTGATCAGTATAGTAGAGTCATCGCCAAATTTCACCCAATTCTGGTGAGACTAGCAGTCAGTGGAATATAGCTTCCTTAGATCATCTTAAACTGCGGATATACAGCTATGAGGCTCAAGACAGGATTTCCAAGGCATAGACATTTCAATGCTATTTTTAGGAGGAATTCAAGACAAAGGGTACATTTGTAAAGGTATTGCTTAGGCACAATTAACAGTTGTAGATGTCCCCTATAAGAAAAACTTCACTTTTTGAGTTTGAGTCAACTTAAACTGCAAACTATTTGTGTATACACTTTTTTTGTGGTTGCACCTCTTCCATGCATCACAGATGTGCGGCTGCTCCTTCTTCTCAGTGGTGGGCAAAGTCATAAAGTTTTATTAGCTAATTTGTTTTATTAGCTTCTGTGCTGTTCCACACAGATGTGCTGCAGAATGTGGCTCTCTGTCATGTGTCATGCTAATACCAACCCTTTGACTTCAATACTTGTTGAACCTAGAAGAAGGGGGTAGACCCTTGAAAACTTGTCCTGAAAATGTAACTGTTAGTGTAAATAAAAAAGTACCACAGACAGTACTCAAATGTTTTTTTGCAAGTGCATTAATATGGCTGCAGTCACCTTGGGATTCAGTATGATCACTCATTTCTTTGTTATTTTTTTTTTTTCCTCTGGGTTCTGAAGTTATCAAAATCCAGGACACAAATGTTATGTGGAAGCCCCAATAAGAGGAAAGTGTTAATCCTGTTTGGGAGAAGTCTTGTCATAATACATTTTTGTAGGCCTAGGGAGTTGAGTATAACTTGGAGTCTGGCTCAGCAGTGTTGGAATTAATTGCTGTAGATAAGGTCTATGAACTGTTCAACTTCAAGGTAAAACCTGCACTTTCTCTTTCCTGGTGGCTGCAAAATGCTGTACAGCGAGGTGAAGTGAACCGTGATCTCCGAAAAACAATGGAAAGATTTATCAATCCTGCCACACAAGAAGGCATTGCAAAAGCAGAAATCTGTGAGATAGGTTCAGCTGCAGAAAAGTAGCATTGCACTAATATGAAACATACCGCTGACCAGGCCTGGGCCGATGTGTAAGCAGAAGAGGCAACTGGGCGCTTCAAAGTATGGGGAGGTGCAGTGGAAAAGGGCTGGTCCTGCAACCTATGCTACTGAGGTAGTTCACAGCTCATACTAAGCAGCAGGCTATGTCCCTATAGCAGTATAGAAACAGCCCTGCAATTGTAAGCAATAATAAACATTGAGAACATCTTTTGGTTTTATTGAAATGTCTATGGTCAGGTGCATACGTGCTTCTGCTGAGGCCCTGATGTGGACTTTTGAAAGCTGAGCCAACTAAGTTACAAGAGGGCTCAAGGGGTGTAAATACCTTTTCTCTTTGCCTGCATCTGTATCTGCTAAGAGAAGATCATCCCTTCACCAGCTTGACCTCTGGTCCCACTGTGCACCAACACAACCTCTGAATGATGGCAGGAAAGGGGGCCCAAGGGAAAATATATGCACTATCTGGCCAAAAATATTGAAGCCAGTGGGTTAGTATAATACAGCCAGGTGACTGTAATTTTCAAAAGGTTTCTTGCTATAGCAGCCTCTGTAGTTCACTCATTTCATATTTACTTTGAAGTAGATGTGAACCCAATGACCAAAAACCTCATATAATCTTTAACATGTTAAAAAAATTAAAAAATGAGTAAACGGACACCACACATATCAAACCTCAAAATTGCAGGCGCCCGTGAAATGGCGACATACTTTGGTACCACATATTGTCGATAGGCGATGCTATAAAAGCCTGTGCCAGTTACAACAGGCAGGGAAGCCGGGGATACACAGAGGGTGGCATCTGCAGGAGGGTGTAGAAATGATTGGTAGATCGCTTGTACCTGAAAGCCGACAGTCGGCTGAGGGAGTGTAACAACACTCCTGGCTCCTATAGTCCGTTTACAGCTCTTTACTGCAATGTCTGTGGCAGGGAAAGGGTTAAAGGGATGTCACACATGCACCCCCGGTTGACGACAAGTGGCCATGCTGACATACCCTGCACAATTATCCAAATTGTCACTATCAGGTAGCCAGTCCAGAACAATAATATGCAGATGACTCTGGAGGGGGTGTACAAGGACAGTCCAAATCAGCAGAACTGAAATGCAAAAGAGAGCAAAAAAAAAAAGGGAAAACCTGCATTCTACAGAAAACAAACATGACCTTTATGATTGCAAACTAAATATCATTCACTTAGGGTTTAGAATAGATCTATCTTAATAACCATTTAAAGAAAGATTACGTGTTTGCTGTGAAATTAATCATTTAAGAATGTATTTTTGTAGCCCAGTCTGCAGCACTTACTAATAACACTGATGCTTAAAGCTGAACCACTGGGCACAAAAAGTTTCATTTTGAAAAAAAAAATTCCTCAATAGCCACAAAGGATTTAAATCCACTTTGAGCCGTAAATGGCTTTCCAAACCAGATATCACCTTGTTAAAATAGCAGTGACATCACAACTGTGCTGTACAGAGCCTCTGCTGAGCTGCGGGAGGGACCCAGCAGACCCCACCTACTACAGACTACCCACAGAAAACTACAGGAGGGGGTGGAGACAAGATCAGTCACCCTGTGCAAGGAGAGACAGCAGCAGTGACCGGTCTTTATTACAGGAGGGGACAGAGACAAGATCAGTCACCCTGCACAAGGAGAGAGAACAGCAGGGACCGATCTTTATTACAAGAGGGGCGGAGACAAGATCAGTCACCCTGCACAAGGAGAGAGAACAGCAGGGACCGATCTTTATTACAAGAGGGGCGGAGACAAGATCAGTCACCCTGCACAAGGAGAGAGAACAGCAGGGACCGATCTTTATTACAAGAGGGGCGGAGACAAGATCAGTCACCCTGCACAAGGAGAGAGAGCAGCAGTGACTGGTCTTTATTACAGGAGGGGGCAGAGACAAGACCAGTCACCTGCACAAGGAGAGAGAGTGACTGGTCTTCACATAGTCACAGAGTCAACATCCCACACTGGATTACTGCACAAATCTGGAAGAAATACACAAAGCACATCAAGTGAAAACACACCGGCCTCTTCTATTTAGACAATATTTGCTTATCCCGGAGTTCAGCTTTAAACATTAGTGTGGGGGCACTAGCAGCCCCTTGGCTGGGTCAGTATAAAGACTGCCTTTTATTCATAGTTACAACCTATTCGCAGCTGCTCCTTTGTCTTTTGTGTGCTGTAATATATTGAAAGCAATCCCATGCTTTGATTCTCCTCACCCCCCACCAACACCCCTCACACACTCTCTCTTTTTGGTGCCATTTATTGCTTTCAACACTGTCTTGTAATAACCAGCACTGGTATCAAGTGAGATCCCCATTAATGGATGTGAACATGCTAAGAAAATCCCTAAACTCTACACAGATGTTCCATACCTCAACAACTCCAATCAATCCATCCCGAAGACCTGGTCTATGAATGCAAATTCAGTAATGAATATTTTTGGCAGTGTGAAAGTTGCCCATCTAGGCTTTCCGGCTTAAAGGGTTCTGTGAGGTCTTCTGTACAGAAATTGTGTCCCTTCAGAGGAGATGATATGCAGCAATATAGCTCTTAAAGTGTTGACATTTAAAACGCTATTGATGTGCTTGCAACTTTCTTGGTATTATTCAATGTTTGTTTTTTTATTTCTTCTTTGGCTTTTGAAATTGAAATAAGTTTGAAAAACGTGTAATAAACCAAAAACAAATGTGAGGGAAAATAATGCCGTGAGGCAGGAATGGTATTGAAGTGTTGGAGAGATGGTCGTAGAAATGAAAACGAACCGATGGAGAAGTTGTCAAAGTTTGAGGCAATGTTTGAATACTGAGATGTATATAACATCACATATTCCATCCTTGATGAGGAGTAAAGGATCTCAGCAAAGCTGAAAGCAATTTCAAGAGCTTCTAATTTATACGTATACTATATTCTACCTGACCAGTAAAGAACATGCAGAGAATGCGGGTCAATTTAAAGGACTGTGGATGTCCTGAGGGCATAACAAGGGGTAAGTAGGTCCATATGTACTCGCAAGCGCTGCATTTTGCCTATGGGACAAGTGAAACCTTTGTGCAGATGTAAAATACCTTTATATCATAATAAATTATACTGATATGTGCATTTTTGTAGTGTCTTTGAGTCTAATGCCTGCAGGCATATGCAGGTGCCCAGACATGTGCCATCTGTGGCTCTTACAAGTACCCAAGAGCTGAATTAATTTGTGAAACAGTTTTTTTTTTAAGCAGTACAATCAGGCTTTAAGGCTCTTTTTACATGGTCGGATCAGGAGGGGATCTGTGCATGTTGTGACATCCATGTCCATCCAGTTTTTTCCTTCATCGCAAATCTCTAAAATTACCAGACCTATGTTGGTAATTCGGATCAGACTTGTGTCCGTTTATATCAGATCACCCCCGATACGGTATGCCCATTTCCGGTGAAACAGAACTTTGATCAGTTTGTTTATCCAGACCTGGTGGGGTCGGAGGGGGGCGGGGGTGTAACGGATGTAAACAGACTCAATCCATTTAGATCCAGCTGCCCATAGGCTAATATTGGCCTTCTGATCATTGACAGGTGAACCTGATTTGAAAGCCTGTGCAAAAGGACTCTAAGGCATTTCTAAACCTCAGAGCAAAATAGACTGTATCAAGATTGTTCACCTGGTAATCCGGCCAGTAAGTCTGTTATTTGTTCCCCTTCCTTTAACAGGTCAAGCTGTCCAGCAAAAGTAATAGATAGTGTTGGACCAAACCATTTACCACTGATAGGGGTGCTTACAATGGTCAGCTTTTATTCATTTATGTAAAATCTTTATCCAAACTCCCCCCCCGAAAAAACCCAAAAACAAATGGCAGTAACGGCTGAAAAAGTGTTATCTGGGTTTTTCTAAATAGCGAAGTTCTTTTAAATCTGCTAGAGCATCTAACAAAACCCTCTCTGCAGGGTGACAATGCTGTTGTCCAAGTGTGGCTACTACTCCATAGACTGGTGCTTCCCTTAGACAGGAGGTGTGTTACTGTCCAGATAACCAGGTGAAAATAAAGAAGCAAATAAAGCAAAAATGGAAACTAATGCCACCACATCTAAGGACTGGTAAGCTGCAATATATTAAATGTTTGTCTTTGAGTTTAGATACACTTTAAGTCTCCATGCACAACCTTGACACTGCTTTAGATTTACCAACTCTTAGTAATGTAAGGACCTACCTAATCTATACATATTGTATACAGTAAGGCAGGCCTTCAGCTGCATAGTTGGCATATCTAAAGAATATTGTAAAAACTGAAATGCGTCAGAGGCAGCAGACTCGCCCAACTCCATTAAATTGAGGATTACCATTCTTGAGCATTCCACTTCAGATGCCAAATGCTACACTCCTTCAAAGTGGCCAGAGGGAAGTGTGAAGGAGTGTAGCATTTGACATCTGAAGGCAGCTACAGAGGACTATGTTCCAAATGGGGGTCAGTGAATGTACAGTTCTTTGGCTATGTTATGGGTTTGATAGGCAAAAAAAATGAAGTGCAATGCTGCTTTTTATTAATTGATTTTGTGTGCTATCTGTTGTGCTTTGGGTTGGTTTTGGTTGGTTTGCTATAGCTCACTCCTGGATATACAAACCTGGCAAAGATTGGCAGTGGAGGGTGTGCTTTTACCTTTCCAGTTGGTGCCAACAAGGCCACCCGTGAAACAGTATTCAGCCGTTTCAACAGAAAAAAAGATGAAGTTTGATCCATGTATGACCAGCTTAAATATAGAAAATTGTGCATATCCCATAGTTATGTGTGTGGCCAGCCTGACCCTAACAACTGTTGTCTATCTACACGGGAAGACAAAGTTGAAATTATTTACCATAGCAACCAACAAGTTACAAGTTACATTTTCTCATCTTTACTAGAGAACATGTTGGCCAAATCTGGTTGCTATGGGTATTGCCCTCATGTTTAAAAAATATCCAGGCCCTTTTTTCCAACATCATATGACTCTACACTATTTTATTTTTCTTACAGCATGTGATTTGCTAAATTAAAAAAAAAAAAAGTTCTCAATTTTGTTACTTCCAGGATCCAGAATGATTTCACCAGTTACAAATTAGAGAGTTAATGAGGCAGAAAGACTAATCAGTGGGAGACATTAATCACAATTTTACCGAGCAACAAAAAGGAAAGTTCCCTCAGGGGTATGTTATGGGGAGAGGCAGCTAAAAAGGACCTTCATCTAAAGTCATTTTGAAGAAGTTGTTTTCTTGGTACGGTGGTGGTCATTGCTTAATGGTAGCATCTAAAGTTGCACTTGGCCTATGACACACTCGGGGCTGATTTATGACTCTATACCAGACTTTCTCAACCAGTATGGGGTGACTTCTGGCTTCCTTAGAGTGGGACTCTGGGAAGGAGGCTCTGGTGTGAAGAGGGGCTCTTAGTGTAAGAGGGGGGGGCTCTGATGTGAACATAGGGGGTTGTTGTAAAGGGGGCCCCTGATGTATAAGGGGGGCCTCTAATGTAAAGCTGGACTCTGATGTGAAAGGAGGAGGCTCTGGTGTGAAGAGAGGCTCCTAATGTAAAGGGGGCTCTAATATGAAAGGAGGGGGCTCTTGTTTTAAAGGGGGATCATAATGTAAAGGAATACTCTTGATATGAAGAGGGAACTCTAATGTGAAAGGGGAATCCTAATTTGTTTTTGTGCTTTTGCGTGGGCACCCCCCTTTAAATCCATACCAGACACCTATCTGACATAAGGGCTTGGTATGGGTTTTGGCGAGTGTCCATCAGCGACACGGTTGTTTTCTTTGTGATTTTCCTTCGAGCATCAGTTGAAAGGTTGATCAGCCTGATGAGACTCTTCGGTTCTAGGGTGTGCTATGGATTAAGTGTGTGTCCAGCGAAAATTGCTGCTTTTGTTTTGGAGTGGAGAAGGATAAGAAACCCTTTCAGGTTTTTACTGCTACCTAGGGCTAGAGATTTCCCTTCAGTAACCATCACAATGACAGTTTACAAGGACAGGAAGTGAGAGGCAATCTCTCTTACAGAGCCCCAGATAGCAGTAAAACCCATCAGGTTCTGATTCTTCCTCAGCCTGTCCAAAATGGAAAAAAAAACAAAACCTTTTAACTAGACAAACACTGGGCTGGACAGGAGCCGGGCCTCAGCCGCCCCGACGGAGGGTGCCGCCCTAGGCAAACGCCTAGTTTGCCTCGCGGTAAATACGCCCCTGATTGCGTGTATGCATTTATGTATGAGCTGGTGTGTATGAGTCCATGTGTAATTTTGCTCTTAGGAGTACCTGTACCCCTGTATGTTACGGTCTCCGAAGATTTTTTCAAAATTTAGGGTACTTTTTTTGTTATATAGTAAAAGCCACCAAAAGAAAGCTCTATCTGTCCCCAAAAAATGGTATGAAAATCGTTTCAGTAAAGCGTTGCATGACGGAATAAACATCAGTCAAAGTACCGCAGCGCTGAATACTGAAAAATGGCCTGGCCAGGAAGGGGGTGAAACACTATGGCCTTCAAGTGGTTAAATAATACAGCTGGCTCCTAACCTTTAAGGCTTTTCTAGTTTTTGTTATTGGGGCTGACTCCTAAAAAAGAAATCCTGCTGGCTCCTGGATTGGACAGACTGACTCCTTTGCCCTCCACAATTCAAAAGGGAGGGAACATTGAAAATGCTGTTGACCGTTTTAGAAAATTATAACTGGCTTCAAATTGCCATGAAACATGAATTTTGTTAAAGGTTTTTAAGTCAGTTCAAATGCTGATTAAAATACTTGGAAATGGATGCTGCTCCTTAAAAGCTTTAGTTTCTTGCAGAATCAACTGGTCCCCTGAGCACTGGCCCTGATATCCTGTTTTAGGGTGGCTCCTTTCCCTTGCAGGGTCCTATGGAGCCACCCTTGTGTGTGATGGTAAGCCGTGTGTGTCTTCACAAACACACAGGAACAGCAAGGCAAGACACTACCTTGCCTCCCTTGTCCATTTTAGTAGATTGACAGAAACTGATCTATCCCTTGTGATCTTGTACTGGGCAGGAAGTTCAGGGAAGCCGAGCTGAGAGAGTTAGAGCTGTTCAGGAACATGATGACTGTAAGCGCTTGGGCAAAAATAAAAAAAAATATACTCTGCTGTACGATGCATATTTGTTTGAGTTGTATTCGTTATTGAAAATACGTTTAATAGTTTAAAGGAGAACTATGGGGTTAAGTCTTTTCCCCATAGTTCTCCTTAGGGTAACGGGAGGACACAAACTAGCGTCCTCCCGTCACCCTAGGCTCAGTATACCGTGAGCTACAGCCCCTGATGTACAGTTATGTCTGGATCCACCCAGCTGCGTGAGTGACAGCTGGCTCTGCCTATCCAGAGGCAGAGCCAGCTGTGCCCCCTCCCCGTCCGTTCCGCCAGTCAGCGCTGGATCGGAGCAGGGGAAATCCAGCCCCTCCCCTGTCACGGCAGAGAGCCGTGACAGGTTCGAGAGGTGAGCGAACGCCGGTATGTGTTCGCTCACCTCCCGATCTACTGAGCCGACCTGTGACAGTCTCATTGTCACAGGTCAGCTAGAACTATGAGGTGAGTGAAAAGCACTCACCTCATAGGTCTCCTTTAATGCTGCATGAAATGCATGGCAATTATATATATAGCATATTTCTTTACAAAAGTGGCATTTTTCTTCTCAGCCTGTCTCTAACTGTCACTGAGCGTGTGTACGCATGACAGTTACTAGAACAGTGCGTTATGGGTTTAAACATTTTTAGAGAAGTAGAAATAATAAGGCCTGAGGCACGCATGCGATGAAAGGTAAGAAAATCTTTAGTGCATTGGCTGCTCTCCTTTTTTTTTTTGTGACAGTTCCATACTGATGCGTTTTAACATCTGAGGCCGAGTTCAGGAATACTGCCAGAGCCTATTATCCGTGGAACTTTTTGTTATTCTGTGACAATATTTAGCTGTAGGTGTTCTGCAGTTTGAGGGGAAAAAAATAAAACATCCCCCCTATTGTATTGTTGTTATGCTTATAACTACTTTATCACATGTATACATGTTTCCTTTGTTTTGTTATGAAAATCTCTAATAAAATCTGATTGCACCAAAAAAAATAAAACATGAACCTCTGCGGTGAATATTCCCGCACGTCTTACATTTGCTGGTTGTTCTTCTGTTGGGTTCTGTTAAAAGTTGGCAGCTCCGGTATTTTCTTCTTCTTTATCAGCGCCGGGACCAGCTGAGATTTACAACCACTGCAAAGGAATATTTTTTTTTATTAGATATCGTCTCACGGAAAAGAATTGAAGGGTCGCTGTTGTTGTTGTTGAGTGACTTGGAAGGAAAAAAGTTTTTTAGTAAACACTGGTTTAGGGCTTGTTCACACCGAAAGCGCGTGCGTTCCAGAGCAGAAGCTGCTGGAACGCACCGCGATTGCGGGGGAACCTCTCCCCCCGCTGTTGTTGTGACACCTCCCCCCCCTGTTTTTTTTTTTTGGGGGGGGGGGCACAAGCCCTATTTTTGGCGTTTGCAGTGGAACGCAACACTGGCAAAGTTTTGCCACGCGTTTGCATTCAATGCCCCCTCCCGCCCCAAAACGCGGGGGAAGTTTCATAGCGATCGCGGTGCGTTCCAGCAGCTACGCTCTGGAATGCACACGCTTTCAGTGTGAACAAAACCCTAAAAGCTGATATTTAATCTGCTTATGTTTTGCCTTCCTGGGTTCCTCCTTTCCCACCTCATCAACAATAAAGTGATTAGCGTTACATCAGAGTCCCTATTTATGTCAGAGTTCTAAGGTCTTGGGTGTAAGTGGGACTCTGACATAAGGGGGGATCTTGGGGACTTGAGTGCCCAGAGTCCCCCCTTGCATCAGAGTTCCCTCTTTAATCAGAGTCTCCAGAGTCCCACCTTATATCAGCTCCCGATCATGTAACCACTGTGATTGCCAATCACAGCGAGTCACCAGAGCTCTGATATAAAAGGGGACGTTGATTTAAGGGGGGACCCCCGTGCATTAGAGCCCCCCTTGCATCAGAGTCCCCAAAGCCTCCCTTACATCAGAGTCCTCCCTTATAGCAGTATCCCCAGAGCCCCCGCTTACATTAGAGTCCCCATTTACGTCAGAGTCCTAAGGACATAAATCCTGGGGACTTAGTGCCCAGAACCCTCCTTACATTAAAGTCCCCAATACATCAGAGTCCCCCCTTATGTTAGAATCCCCAAAGATTACAGAGACAGTCTGTGGGACAGGCTCCCGATAATGTGGGTCACATGATCAGGGCTCCACCTCTGCTTCCCAACGTTAGGACCCAGTTAAAGGCCAGTGGGAAGCAGTGGCATGTGATTAACACAATGTAACCAGACTTTTTACGGTACTTGTGGGCATGGCTGCTTCTTGGCCACATGATGCCTGTGCAATCTCTCTCAGTCTATGAGAACTACACAGGGGACGCTGCAATTTAGCTTGCAGGAGAGTCACATGACAAGGATGGAAGCCAGAAATACAATCACAATCCAGTCTTTTTTTTAAAATCTCCCTTTGGCTATACAAAGTTGTCACGGTTGACTGAAGTGCCCCTTTAAGCCATCAATAGATGCGGTGCATAACGATGCCACGAAGAAGACTAATTGCTGTTTTGTACACAGCCCAGCTATGTCTTAAAATTTGAAATAACAAGGGACGGCTTTCTCGTTAGAAGGAGACCAAAGTGATTTGCAGTGTAATTAACTGTGATGATTAATGCCACTTACTGTCAGATAGTTGGTGGAACGTATTTTTTTTCCAGCCCAGAGAATCAGGAGCGGATTATAGATCCAAGGCGATGGGGCCAACCATGATATTCAAATACCACCCGCACGCTGTCAGGCCGGATAACTGGGCCGGGAGTGGAACCCCTTGGCAGGGACGAAAACAAGTCCAAGATCGCAGTATCAAAAGGGTAATCCAATAGAGTAATCAAGTCCAGGTCCGGGCAGGCAGCAAGATTCGTAGGCGAAGGGTCAGGCGAAAGGGTTGGTAGCCGGGAAGTCTGATCAACAGATTCGCAAGGGGAAGCTGGGTGTTCACCATGAGGTAGAAAAACTCAGCAATGAGTCAAGGCTCTGACCAGCTTTATATACACAGGGAAACCCAGGACCGCCCCCGGGTGACGGGGCAACCAGGAAGCTTCCTCAGTCAGGAGCCAATCACAAGGCCGAGGGCAGTTGGTGAGTGCTGGGGACCTCCCCCAGCCTGAGTAGCACCTGGAACATGGGGCACGCGCACATGGCTTGCATACCGCGCACTCGTCTCGCGCATGCGCACCGGCAGTCAGCGCCAGATGCCCTGCGAGGAGGAGGAGCCCGTGCCCGCGCCGGCGAGCCTGGTGAGGAACGCCCCCCCTGGGTCCCTGACACATGCTCACCTAAGTTTTAGTAGATGTCTAGTTTTGGCCCCAAAGAGAAATACACAAGGGTGGCTAATCTGCATTCAAAATATCTTAAAATCCTTTTGACTTTATTATCACTTTAAGGAAAATCTTATTTGTGTGGATCTGTTGCTTTTGATGTCTATTAGATTGACAGCTAAGTGGCCACAGTCGTTTTGTAACAGAGCCTCAAGAGTTTCAAATACAACATTAACATCACAGTGACACCAAGACAGGAAATGAGGACAACCAAGAGAGACAGGCACACAAAGCAATAAAGACCTCACCGAGGGTCAAACTCTGAAAAAAGTTTTAAAACAAAATTGAAAAAGTCTTTGCTGATCTCTTTGTTAACATTATAAATATTTTCACCTCTTCCTGTCCTTGTCCTCCCCTGTCACTTGGACAGGAAGTGAGAGGAAAGCTACCCACTGGGGACACAGGCTGTAATAATGAGAGATTTTAACATTTTCCCGCTCTATCCAAATAAAACCAAAAGAAAAGATTTGGCTGAAGTGTGGCTTTAACTTTTCTGCCTCACTTTAGTTTGCAACTTGTTTTCAGATAAGCTGATCAACTAAACCGCTGCGGCACTGTGGTCCTTATCCTGCAGCCCTTGGGGCCCCTGCAGACAGTAGTCTGTGTTTTCCTTACCTAAGTTTTTCTTCAGTCAGAATTAATTGCATTGAAAAGCAAATGAGCTCTGGGTTCGCCCCCATGTCCAGGATTATCCCACCTTTCAGATTATGTTAAAGCCCATTCACACTTACGTGTAAATGGGCTGCCAGCGCAACACAATGGATGCAAAATGTTCATGACCCTTTTTTTTAACAATGAAGTACACCACAATGCATGGTATAGGTGATGGGGTGCCATTTACAATGAATGAATACCAATCAACAATGCAACACAATGGATAAAAAATGTGCATGACCATTTTTTAACAGTTAAGTGCACCACAACACACGGTATAGGTGTTGGGGTGACATTCACAATGAATTAATCCCAATAAACAATGCAACACAATGGCTGAAAAAAATGTGCATACCCTAGTTTAAGAATGAAGTGCAGCGCAACACACGGTATAGGTGTTGTGGTGCCATTCACAATGAATGGAACCGCAACGCACCACACCTAGAGCAGGTGCTCTGCCATGGGTTGTGGGCCCTCAATCTTCAATTCCATGTTGTAAAATTGGATGAAAGGTATTAAACTAATGGTGATACGCTATCACTATTCTCAAAATGATTGGCTTGGTCAGTTCTGCATGTGTATGACCATCAGAAGGTCACACGAGGCACCAAGTGGAAGCCTTCTACAGGTTAATATTGGCAGGCTAATGAATTAGTGATGGAGCGCTCCATATGTATGACTGCTGTATATTGTATTATAGTGATGTGATCAGTTCTCCTCCTGGGCTTTTATACACAGACATCCGTCAAATGCTGCCATGAGAAGGCAAGCTTTTAGGTCCTTCCTGGAAAAATGGATTGCTTTTGAGATACGTTTACCATATGTTCACCTTGCAGTCACATTGCATGCCAGTGGATCTGTACAGAAGGATAGGAGCAGTTTAAACACAGCGGAATAGGGTGTGCTACATTTTTTAAAACCATAAAAAAAATGCATGGGTAAAGCAACTATTAAAAATTAAACCCGGGCAAGCAATTAAATACCCAGGTAAAGTACATATATGGGAGAGGTTTTACCTGCCAAATGATTTGCATTTTTGTCCATTCAGTTCTGAGATTTACGAAGCTCAGGCAGTCAGCAGAGTGAGATAGAGGACGCATTTCTTGGGGAATGCGGTTGTGCTTTCCACCCCCAGCTAGCTGATTGGACAAGAAGCAGCTGCAGAATGATGAGGTCATCCCTCTGCTCATTTTGCTGTTTCCTTGTCAGCACATTTTCTTGCAGCACACCTGAATGGCCAGCCCTGCCTCTCCTTCTACTAGTCTGAGCTCTGCTATGCAGGGATTGCAGGAGGCTAAAGCTGGCCATACACCTTACAATTATCTGCAGATTTTCTGTGGTCAGATGGAAAAGGTGCAACAGATTCCTCCATCTACACTTAACTGTGTGGATGGAGGAATCTCCACCTGGGCCAATCTGTTGCACTATTTCCATCTGACCACAGAAAAGCTGCAGATAATTGTAAGGTGTATGGGCACCTTAATACTAAGTCCAGTTCAGGTACTTACATGCTGCATTATTTGTGTCATTTACAACTGCCTTGAGCCTAGCTTTAATGAAGTGTACACTGTGCCATGCAATGGAATTCAAAGTGCAAACACTGAATTCCATTTAAACATAACGTACAAATGTCCTTACTGCAGTAGAACTCCCAAACACACTATTATCTAGATACAGTAGATCTAGAACCTCTGCCGAGTTTTTATGGTAGTTTTGTGTGTCTCCATTGGGGGCGATCACTCTTCCTTTCTGTTATGGGACAGAAATGCCACCAGAGCAGGGGTTTAGGGTAAATTTCCAGATGTCGACACACACTTGGACAACTGTAGATTTTGGGTTTTCCATCAATTTGCGGAGATTCCCTGTGACCTCATGCTGTGTCTCTTGGACAGGTAGTGGAATTAAAATGTACCAATGTGGACAGGGGCAACAAGATCACTTGACAGGGTTTTTAGCCCTTCCACACTTCATCCAAAGCTAAAAAGAATTAGAGTTTAACTTTACTGAACTGCCATGAAAGCCAACATTGTAAAAACATTTCTAGGGAATCTGTAAAATTGTCCTACAGGCTGGAGAAAAATTTCCCTTTGCTGTGGGTCCCCCTCCACACTACAGGGGTTAACTGTTAAGGTGGCCATACACCTGCTGATTATCGTACCATAATCACGGGAAATCCCGCAATCGTACAATAATCAGCAGGTGTATGGAAGGCAGTAGAAACAGTTGCATGTCTTTTGTCTTACGAGCATGTTTGAAAACCAGCTGAAAATCGTAAGACAAAATGGCGCACAGGACGGTGTGCGCAAGCGCACACTGCCCGCTCAGCATTGCAGTCATCGGAAGCCCTCCCCTCAGCGGGACGGGCTTGCAATGATCGCAAGTACGATCTGCCTGTCCAAGATGGGCAGATCGTACAAGCTTTTAATTAGCTTACAACCATCTCAAGACGAAAGTCTTGCGATGGTTGTAAAGTGTATGGCCAGCTTTAGAAGGATTGGAATAAGGTGAAACACTAGACCTATTCCTCGCTGCCGTTGGCTTTTTCTATGCTGTCCCCCAAAGCTGCTACTGTTCACTAGAGAATGAGCCTGTCATCGGGTCCAATCCAGTTTGCCTGAGTTGGCCCAAGCCCTCTCAAAATTGTGGCCGCCACTCCCCTCTCCCAGCCCAATGAGTTGCGGCAGGGGCATTTTTCGCCCCTTTGTTATGTATAGCTGCAGTGAAGAGAAGGCACCTCTATGTACATGATTGGAGGAGGGGATGGCAGTCACAGTTTGAGAGAGCTTGGGCCAACTGGGTTCACACCAAGCACCGACTCATTACTACTCTAAACTGGCCGAACAGTCACGGCTCTCCAGTGTCGTCATGTACAGGACCATTGGTCTTGAATTGGACAAGAGGAACATTTAATTTTCCACCAAGCATTGGTGCCCATTGAGGACCTTCATCAAGCAGTAGTGTCAATCACAAGTACCAGCCACAAAGCTTAAATAGCCCAGACCCGCCAATCACACCCCACAGGACCCCCCATACTACAATAAGAAATCAATTAAAGATAAAACATTGACCAACCACAAAATGAATATCAAAAAGTAGATAGCAGCTTATAGATAAGACTATACTGTGTTTTCTATATGCTACTAGGTCTGTTCAGACTTGAACATGACAAAAGGATTCTGATTGGTTGTTATGGGCAGCAAGACTTCTTTTCATACATAAGCTCCAACGAAGCTGATTAGAATGTGCAGCAAATTCTCTTGATAGATGATCCACATCAGATGCAGGACACACAATTAACACTCTCCTTACATCCGCTGCACACATAAGCGAAACAGACTATTGATTTATAGATTCCCCCCCCTGCTTTGCTTTCCCTTAGAATATCTTTCCAACCTCACAAATGTCACCCTCCGTTGCTTTGACCCTTTGTGTAAGAAATGCATTCAAAATAATGCTAGTGTTCTGTCTTCGTGTTTGTTCAACGTCTTCTGTTGTCATGTGTTCCTTTTCTGAGAGGTCCCACGCTAATGGATAGAGGTGCATGTGCCCAGAGGGATTCTGGGAAGATCACTTTCAGATCTTGCAGAATTTATTACAATTTTTTTTTTACATTGGCACTCAGGATGCTTCTCTCCAGCGATTGGTTAGGAGGAGGGGGTAAGTATTATCCTGGAGATGGACCTTAACCTTTTCTCTGCCACTGTCGTAAGGCTTACTCGCTCTCCAATAGCCCGACATATTCTTTTCAAACACTGGGGTCATATTGGACAGCTGTCTTTGTGGGTGCCAGAAAGGATACATCAAAACAGTAAAAGGGGTGAATGTAACCAAAACAATATATATTGTAATTAGAAACCAAGTGGATTTATAGACTACAATTATATGTGCCACCAGCATTCAATTCATGTTACCTGTTCTCTTCAGGAGAAGGGAAGGGAGATGTGCCTTTTTTGTTTTTTTTTGTTTTTTTTCCCTTTTATATTTGTATTGTTCTAAGTCGTATCAAAGCGCACATGCTGTGTGTTGTTGGGTGTCTTGTTAAAAAAAAAACCCAAACAGTTTGGGTTTATTGTTTTATGCATTTTCCATGCATCCCTGCAGCCAGGTGTGCTGGCTGTCCATTTAAAATTAATGGAACAAGCAGGAGTGAGGCCTGGGATGTCTCTCAAACAAGGAAACCCAGAATTGAAGATACAAGTATATAAAGTCCAATGAGAGTGCCAAACAAGGTAGTATGAGAGTCCAAAAACTTTTAATAATAGAATGGGTTCACATATGACAAAACTCAGAACAGTCAACTCATTTTGGGGGCTCAAAGACTGTGCTGGCCCCTGCTATGAACTTTATTTGTAGTTATGCTGTGTCTACCACCATCATTGGGATCTAAGAGGGGACATGACTTTTAATATGTGCAGGTAGAATGTAATATGGAGAAACAACGGCATCTATGATGGGATATCACAATAATAATCAAATACCTTACTAATGGTATTATTTTAAGATGCTTACGGTGGGATATTGCCCCCAATGATGGCCTTGAGAACCTGGAGTCAGATTGGCCCTTAGAACCTGGAGTCAGATAAGGAATGGTTTGATTTATTGAATCATTGTGGGATTGAAATACAACAGTTTCTATTAAAGGAGAGCTATGAGCTATGCTTTTCACTCACCTCATAGTTCTAGCCGACCTGTGACAATGAAACTGTCACAGGTCGGCTCAGTAGATCGGGAGGTGAGCGAACACATACCGGGTTCGCTCACGTCTCGATCCTGTCACGGCTCTCTGCCGTGACAAGGGAGGTGCTGGATTCCCCTCTCTCCGCTCCGATCCGCCAGCGCTGACTGGCGGAACGGACGGGGGAGGGGGCGGGTACAGCTGGCTCTGCCTCTAGATAGGCAGAGCCTGCTGTCACTCACGCAGCTGGGCGGGTCTAGACATCGATGTCGGGATCGCTCCGGCTGCGGCGTCTCAGTATACCGCGAGCTGTAGCTCGCGGTATACTGAGCCTAGGGTGATGGGAGGACGCTAGTTTGTGTCCTCCCGTTACTCTAAGGAGAACTATGGGGAAAAGCCCTGACCCCATAGTTCTCCTTTAAAAAGAAAGAGAATGAAATTGGAAAAAATTTAGGCAAATATTGCAGGGTGTAATAATACATGTGAACCCATTAATCTGTGTAACCTACACCGGCATAATACATGGATATGGAGGGGGCAATGGACAATATGGTACAGTTCTGGTTGCCGACTCTCAGGAGGGACATCCCAGAACTGGAGAGAGTTCAGAGAAGGGCTACAAAATTAATTAAAGTGATTGAAGACGACATTCAAAATCCTAACTGATTCACCTTAGAAAAGAGGCGATTAAGAGGGGACCTTATTGCAGTCTTCAAAATCATCAATGGGGGCCCCAATATTAGGAACAAACTGTTTAATTCCAAAACTGTATTGAGAACCCAGGGACACAACAAGAGGTTAACAGAGAGGGGGTTCAAGCTTAGAATTCGTAGGGGGTATTTCACTCTTGAGAGTAGTGAAAGTTTGGAATTCCCTCCCACAGGCGGTGGTATCTGCTGATAACATTGATACATTCAAGAGACTCCTGGATGAGTTTCTTCTTTCGCAGAATCAACAGGGATATGAGAAGTGTTAGAGTAAGATAAATATACACACACACACACACACACACACACACACACAGGTTTGGATGGACCTTGGTCTTTATTCAACCTTACATACTATGTCACTATGGAGGGGAGCTAGAGTACACAAGTTCCTAAAACTTTTGTCATTTTTTATTTGTTTCCATTCCACAATTTTTGGCCCTGGTCGTCTTTCTTCATTTTTCTTTTTCTTACTGTAATGTAGCAATTACCATTTATTTTAAAACTTTTTTATGGATTGTATAACAACATTGTTGTGCACTGCGCAAACCGAAAGGCACTTATTTAGCAGATTGTTATAAGCAGGCTGCGTTGAATGTTGTCAGCTGCGTGAACGGAAATGGAACAAGGGAGTGGCTGACTGTGCAGCCTATTGACACTGTGCACTATCCCCTGCATTGTGCTGTCCCATCCTCTGCATTGTACTGGATTTAAAAAAGAAGACATTTGCTCTTACACGGTCTATCAAATGCTACATGTGTGTTTGTTTTGAGTGGGAGAAAAATGAGCATAGCGTGCTGCACAAAAGCTTTACTTCTTTAGGAGACAAAAAAAAGTAGGTACAGTGGCTTTCAAGATGTCGCTTTCCCCATGGGTTTGGATTTTAGTACAAACGCCTGTCACGCTTGTACGCATTCGTGATTTTCTACCACTTGCCGCTTTCTGTTATGTTTTCATTTTGCAAGAACAGTCTGTCTTTAGGTGAGGCTTCTATTCATACTGACAATACATATGAAATGGCAAATTGCGCATAGCGTGTTTTGTGAATTGATTACCCTGTAACATTGAAGAACATACAGTTTAAATATTAATGAGCTATATTGTTATTGTGGGGGTGTTTTCTGTAGAATTGCCAGCCACCTAATAGAGTAGTTTTTTTTTACATTCTCTTAGAAAGAATGTACTGATTTGATCTGCAGTATTGAAGTGACTGGATTAGGCATTTAAAATGCATGTTTTAGAAATTTCTGCTAGAAACGTTTGTGTAGAGTGCAGTAGGGCTGCAAACAAATAATCGATTAATCGATAATGAGAATACTTGTCAACTATTCTCATTATCAGTTAGTTGGTTGGATCAAATAGCTCTCTCCCCCACATTGGCAGTAGGGCACAGCTAGAAGTGGGCAGGTGCAATAGTCAGCCTGCTATTGGCTATTGCAATTTGAAATGGCCAATAGCAGGCTGGCTATTGCACCCGCCCTCTACCTGCTGTATTTTCATTCTGTCTGTGGAATCTTGCCAGCTGTCATTCACTGGCTGAAGCTATTCAAGCGTCATGTGCTTACAATACAATTTGTTTAAAAAATTTAAATGATAAAAGGTGGGGAAAAAGGTAATTTTTTGGTTTGGTTTGAGTCTGACAAATTCTGCTGCGGGAGGTGCGCTGCAGTGCCATTCATTTCAATAGCAGCCCAAACGCTCCTCCTGCCCACAGTGCGATCGCCCGCACTGGAAAGCACGGTACCGTAATGCTGTGCGTTCCAGTGCAATGTGATTGCAAAAATTGTGCATGCAGTTTTATTTTACTTTGTTTGGTACATGGAATTTGTGAAAATGAGGAAGTAAAATATAAGCATATTAAACTTCAGCTTCAATACATCTACTTACCGCTCATGCCAAACAAGATCACCATCTCCTGTCTCCAGTCACTGGTTTCTTCCTCTGGCTCCTATGTCACTAAGGTGTCCTTAAGTGACACAGGGATCAGGAGAAGGAACCACAGAGGGGAGACATCCACACGACCATCCTCCGTACAAGTACAATGTACAGATACTTTTCCAGGCCCAAGACCAGACTAGAGAAAAATTTGAAAGTTAGGAGGCAGCTGTCATTTTTAAAGGAGAACTATGAGGTAAGTGCTTTTCACTCACCTCATAGTTCTAGCCGAGCTGTGACAATGAGACTGTCAAAGGTTGACTTAGTAGATCGGGAGGTGAGCGAACACATACCGGCAACCATGCTTATGTTTTCAACAACTCATCATGTGAAAATCTGTTGCTTTCATCTGGAATAGGATGGTGCAAATCTTACACATATGTACCCAACGACACTGAGGCGTATTCACTAGCATCTTACATTAACCCCTAGGAATAACTCCCAACTTTCTGAGATGAACAAGAGGGTCAACTTTCAGCACAATATATTTAGGCAATGGACACACCCCCTGCCATGCCCCCAAGGACCATTAAGTATGTATAAGCCAAAATTGATTGATTAAACCCAGAAATGGTTCATTTCCACCATTATTTTTCCGTCATACTGGCTTTTCGAAATAGTAAACACGATAATTAAGAGATAAGATTAAAAAGAGAGAGAACTGAGATGGAAAGAGGGACAGAGGGATTTGGTTCCAAATGAGGGACAGTCCCCCCAAATTATATATGCCATAGGAACCTATTGAGATTTCAGTTTCCTGTTGATAGATCAGCTGGGGGTGGTTTCTGGCTGGTTATTATGGATGACTGCACATTTCAGAGCTTTTACTGGAAAGTGTTCTATGTAAAATGATGCTGTATTTTGGTGCCAAAAGACATGACATTTGAATGCCTTTTTGATTGGCTTTCTTTTAAGCCGACTTTGTCAGTCTTACATTTGCTAGTTATTCCAGTAATTGGGCTGTAACAGATCTGCACTCTAAACAAGTATTTTTCAAGATTAAAATCTTGTAATTTGAAAACTGAATAGTAGTAAATTACTATCATTAATAATGTTTTGCATCATCTTCCTCATCTCCTACTTGGGAACACTTTTTATTATACCAGAAAGCTTCATTACATTTACCTACATGTCAGAGTGTTACTGAACATCTCACATTGTGTGAGAAAGGAACAGGATATCGAGGAAGATGCAAATAAAGGTGAAGCTTTGATGGAGCCCTTGAGGTTGGTGGTCCAAGCTTTTAGTGATATAATGGATGCTGCTCTTTGATGTTTATAAGTTTTCAGTAATCAGCTGGTTCCATGAACACTGGTCCTGATATCTTTTTTTAGGCTTGCTCCTTTTTCCTGCAGGGTCCTAGATAGAGAGCCTTCTGTGTGCTAGTAAGCTGTGTGTGTCTCCACAAACACACAGGCACAGTGTCAAAGCACAATGAAAACCAGACAAGCATAAGGTGCTAGTTAAAATATTTATTAAGAACAGTGTCCACAGGAGCAAGCAAAAATCATAAACAGGAACAAGCCAAGGTCAGAAGCCGGAGTGGGTTGTCGTACAAGCTAGGTTAGGAACACGGGGAGCAGCATCGTCAGGAACAAGCCATGAGCAGGAACCAGAGGAGAACATCAGCCAGGATCGGGTCATCCACAGAATTAGAATACTCAGAGCAGCAGGAAAGCACTAGCAGGTAAGACCACACAAGGGCAAGGTCAGACTGGACTGAGTGGTTTATATAGTGAGTGGGGTGACATCATCACTCTGAGACAAGAAACTCCCATCTGTCTCTCTCAGATGATGCTCTCCTGTTTGGCCGTAAAAGGGAGCCTGGGAGTAGTGAACAATGTTACAGAATCTGCTCAGGCAAAGGAGGAATCACAGGTGGGTAAAATGGCAGCTAAGCCAGAATGCTGAAAACTAGATAAGTCAGGGTGGAACCCTGACACATAGCAGAGCAAGACACTCCTCTGCTCCCCTCTCTCCCCTTTTCTCCAAGCTAGTAGATGGTGAGCTGCTGGAGACCTTGATGTCCCTTGTGACCTTGTACTGGACAGGATGTTCATGGAAGCCGATCTGAGAGAGTTGAAGCTGTTTGGAAACAAGATACTGTAAGGGTTTGGGCAAAAATATAAAGAAGTACATTGCTGGGCAATATATATTTGTTTTATCTGGATTCATTATTGGAAAAAAGATTTAAAGTTTAATCCTAGTGGAACTAGAGGCAAACTACTGGGCGCAGACACAGCTTATATCCAAGAGTCTTAGGTCACCTGCAATTTTACAATGAACTGTCTGACCATGTTTTGTTTCCCAGGTTTTTAATACGAAGTGCGTGGTCAGGCAGTTGACAGGGCACTAGAGTGAGCATAGCTACATATTGAGATAAATATAAACCTTTCATCTGGAAGACTTTAGCAGTTCTGATCATTTTGGACTGGATATTCAGATTCTTGAATTAGCCCAATCATGACCAGTTCTCTTTAAGCCCTTACCCACCCATTATTCAACTGTCTAAAGCCTTTTGTACAATCTGCTGTATGACACAGAGTGGGTGTTAGAGCTATTGGGTGTCTAGCTAAAACTTGACCTGGAGGGAAGTCAAGGCCCTGTTTGCAGTCTAGACCTAGGATCTAGTCTAGGACCCAAGAATTCTATGGGGATCAATTAAAAGAATACACCAGCTGATGTCTGCCTGCTTCTGTACTACTTTAGGCAATTTTAGGCTAGGTCAGGTTCACTTTAAAGCTCCATTCACACCTTAGCGGAAACACGCAAAACAAAAAAAGCAATACATTCTTATGGGGCTCGTTAACACCTCCACGTTCATATGCGAGTACAAAAACACAGAATGCGGCAAAAAGTCCAAGCACAATTTTCTGGGCGATTTCACCACATTCTGGCTCCTAAATAACAGGGGTTGTAGCCGCAAACGTGTAAAAAAATGTGTCTATTAAAATTTGTGCGGTTTTGTGCGTGCATACTACCACGTGTTTTTCTATGCGAAAAAACTTGATCAATTCAAAACTCTATGTGTGAATGGAGCCTAAAGGTTTCTGAGGTCTTCTATGTCCTCATATTCTTTGTCCATTAATATGTTAGCAATACAAAGTTATGTGTTATAGACTTGACTGTCATTCAGCATCTCTGAACACCACAGAAATTGACACCAAAGGCTTTCCTAACCTCTCTGCAGCTGCCTTATATATAATGGGTGAAGCCTATTATAAGTCATGGAGATTAGATGGCAGGGCAGATTTGCCTTGCAAGCACCCTAATCCATTCATAATGTACGGTATATGTACACTTTGCCTACATCCTCACAGCTGTACATCTCCAGTGATTCGGAGTCAGATTTGGTGATGACGGTGCTACTCATTATTTTCCATATGGAAGACTTTGAGGAACAAAGATTGCCACCTCCACAGAGTGCACAACAAGGCATGAAAACATAGTAATGAGTGAAATATCCACTGCACGGCAACCACAGACAATACTGGTGACTAGTTCTCTACAGGGTAGATTGCGGCCGTACAGATCTGTGCTGCGTGCAGGGCCGTATCGGGCCGTCCCCGGGAAGGACAGGTGCTGTATGTGATTGTACGCAGCAGCCTGTTCTTCGCTATGGGAGTACGCGGCCGTACGCTCACCCCAGCTGCACATCCGTGCGGGTGTCCGTGCTCGGATGCAGACAGGATCCATCCTGTCTGAGTACGGACACCCGCACCCGCACAGATGTGCAGCTCGGGTGAGCGTACAACAGCGTACGGCCGCGTCCTCCAATAGGGAAGAACAGGCTGCTGCGTACAATCACATGCAGCAACTGTCCTTCCCGGGAATGGCCCGTTACGGCTGGGCATGCCGCACGGATCTGTATGGCCTCACTCTACCCCGTGTGAATGAGACCTTACTTCTGCCTGTCTTTTTTGGGCACAGAGTTTCCAGAGTCATGCATTGCTTTTTTGTAAATAAAATACCAAATACAATTTGAAGCTTGATAGCAGGGCCTCCCACTGTAGGTATAACAGGAAATTTTACTGTTGTCATAGAAGTATGGTGAAACACTTTATTTGGTGGCAGCCACCATTATTCTCTCAATAAAAGTGTAATACAGCTGTCTGAGAATTCCATCTAAAATCCATTGTCTCTTTATAGAAAATCTCTTCGTCTACGTTATTCCAGATCTAGTGGTCATTGTCGTGCTCATCCGCGGCACTCAAAATGATGGATGGGCCCTGAGTTACTCCATATTGTGCTCCTAAAAGCTCGGTCTCTGGACTGGTATTTAAAACACATTAGACATAAATTATAAAACAATAGAATAATGGGCAGATCCACTGTATTGCATCCAGTCGTAAATGTCATCACGCTACATAGGAAAGCACTTGCTCTTTATAGCTGTTCCCATAAATGTGGTTATGTGAAGCATAAAGCACCTGCCCGGTTTTATGCTTTGCGGAAGTAGGAGACGATCAGGTACAAGCTGCATAGGAGATGAGCTCCTTCAGTATTTTTTACAGAATTTGGTCTACAATACTGTCGAGGAAAAAATCTGTAATCTAAAATATATGTAAAGGCAAAACCTTTTTATTTATTTTTTTGTTAAAAGAGAGCTATGAGGTGAGTGATTTCCACGTATACTCATAGTTAGAGCCGATCTGTGACAAAGAAGCTGTCACAGGTCGGCTCTATTGATCGGGAAGTGAGCAGAAACATGCAGCCGATCCGCTCACTTCCCGATCGTCTCCCTTCAGTGAGTGGTGACTGTCAGGCAGCGCTCCCCGCAGGGATTCCCCCCTCTCCGATCCTCCAGCGCCGAGTGGAGAAATGGAGGAGGGGGCAGGCACAGCTGGCTCTGCCTCTAGATAGGCAGAGTCAGCTGTCACTCACGCAGCTAGGTGGATCTCCACTGTATTGTCGGGATCCGTCCCAGCTGCGGCACTCTCAGCATATAATGGCCAATAGCTCGCTATATACTGAGCTTTTGGTCATGAGAGGACTTTAGTATATGTCCTCCTGGGACCCTAAAAAGAACTATGGGGAAAAACACTTACCCCATAGATCTCTTAAGTTTTGAATCAGCTTCTTTCCCGTGAATGGCAAGGGTTTGGCAGCTCTGTACCTGGAAGTGTTCATAGCTGAGTGCTTCCGGGTACATACTAAGCTTCAGGTACATACTACCTAGTGGACATTATTTTGGTAATTTCCCCTTTAAAGACGTCTATGCTCGATCAGCTTCAGCAGTGTGCAGAAGTGACATTAGTGGTCTAATAGACCCCTGATGTCTCCTTATAGAGAACATGTCAACTGCACTATGCTTTCATACTGGAGGCTTTGCAGCCCTCTTGTGATAGCAATAAAGTGACACTAAAATCTTTAAAAAAACATTCACGTACCCTATTAATGAAAATGCATCTTATTTGTGTATCACTCGGCTGTTGATCCTCAAATCATCTCTGAATTGGTGCTGCCACTGTCCTTCCTTCTGGAGGGGGGGGTACTTTTGTTCCCCATGGCCCCTGTGTGTTTTGTTAAGTAGCCACCCTCCATAAGGAAGGACAGTGTCGGCACTAATTCAGAGATGATTTGAGGATCTACAGCTGAATGATAAATAAATAAGATACATTTTTGTTAATAGTTAATGTACTTGAATGCATTTTTAAGATTTAACTCCTGAGTTTAGTGTCACTTTAAGGTCTCAGTCCAAACCCCGTACGTATTTCAGTCAAGTTAAACGTCAGTAAATGTAATTTACCACACACAATGACATGTACACCATTCTTTGCATGTCTTGAAAATACAACTCGAGATAGTTGGAATGCTCATCAATTCCGAAATGATTAATTGTACATCAGGGAACAAAATAATTCTGTACTATTTTTGTCTACTTGGCTACTATATTCTTGAAAAGTATGGATTATGCGGTATGAAGGGGAAAAAAATGTAAAAGCCCTTAGCTTGCAGTGCGTACAGCTCACTCCAGGCTTGATCAATAACTATCTACTGATCTATCCTTTGAAACATCTTCAGAATTCAGCCGTTCACATTAACCACAGTTGCTTTTGAGTAATTGTCCCGTCAATAAAGAGCCGTGACACTCCATCCCTTTTTTTAAATACATTATGACTATTCCTGCTAGTCAGGCAAAATTAATCCGAGCGGCTAATATCTCGGGTTTTTGGGCTGCAGGCCAGTCTTTTCACAGCGGCTCGTGGAAGCAGATTATCGCTGCCTTCAGTGTTTGATGTTTTTTCGCTGCAATCTGGCATAGTAATGACATTTTTATTATTCCTTCATAGTTTATTGACTTGTCAGTACTACTTATCTTTCTAGTGGGGTTGAAGCCGCACCTTGGAGAAAAGGATCCATTTTTTCCCCTTTCTGAGCATAAATGGGTTTTTGTAAGGACGTTTTGCTTTGATCTGGGATTTGGCATCAAGAAAGCGACCTGGGATACTAAAACCACCCATGTTTAGACAGGGATGAGGATTGGGCTGTCTTCGCTTATTGTTAAAGGCACATTCTTGTCAAAATTGAAAATGAAACTTTGAGATGTACATGGGGAACACAGCCTAGATCCAGGAGTAGGCAACATTGTGTCTCTAGCTGTGGTAAACTACAAGTCCCATGAGGCATTGCAACACTTTGACAGCCGAAGGCATAACTCCCAAGGCATAGACATGATGGAAGTTCTGGTTGTTGTGCCAAGGTTGCTTACCCCTGCCTTAGATCATTGTAATTTCTTCAGTGTTTTTTTTTTTTAATTATTCAGACATGTTCTAGAGCTTTCTTGAGCCCCTTTAGTCATTTGCCTGTTTTTCTGAGAACCCCTGCTTGTACGCAGGAGAGCTGTTCCCAGATACACCCATTGCAGGCTCCCTGTAGTCTCTCACTTACAGAAAACCCAATGTTAAAAAAGGACTAAAGTTTCTTACAACCACTCATCTGTTGCAAACATTTCTTTGTATGTTTAAATATGATTGATGATACAAAAAATAGAAGAAGAGACACTCTCATTATTGTACAGTACACAACACAGGTTTCAGAAATGAAACTCCCAGAGAACCTTTAAAAGAGAACTATGAGGTAACGTATAATCCCATAGTTCTCTTTAGGGTCACGGGAGGACATATACCAATGTCCTCCCGTGACCTAAAGCTCAGTATATAGCGGGCTATTCCCCGCTATTTACTGAGAGCGTCACAGCCGGGAAGGATCCAGACAATACTGTCGAGATCCACCCAGCTGGCTAATTGATAGTGGACTCTGCCTATCTAGAGGCTGTGCCAGCCCCCTCCCCGTCCGTTCCTCCAGTCAGCGCTGGAGAATTGGAGAGGGGAGGGGGAATCCCTATGGGGAGTGATGACTAAAAGTCACCGCTCTCTGCATTAGATGATCGGTTTCGCTCACTTCTCGATAGAGCCGACGTGATAGTTTCAATGTCACACGTTTTCTCTAACTATAAGGATGAGTGTAAATCACTCACCTCATAGTTCCCCTTTAAGTTCCTGTTGGGATTCTGGCTCCAGTGGAATGCACAAAACAAAGATTAAGGGAAACAGAGTTGATTTTAGCACTGTTGCAACATTTGCAGAAAGCTATTAGTAACTCACTGATTACTGATTGCACCTTGAGTGTCTTTTTTACATGAATGCTGCAGTTATACAACTATTTGTGTGGACAACTTTGATTTAAGGACAATAGGCTATGCAAATACACTACAAGTCACACTTTTCTTTCGTTGGTGGTTTAGTTGGACCACCTTTAGCTTTAGTTACAGCATGCATTTCTTGCCATTGTTTCAGTAAGCTTACACAGTGTGACAACATTTTTTTCCATCCCAAGTTGCTTTAATTTTTCACCAAAATCTTGTAGTGATGATGGGAGAATCGGAGCACGGTGTAAAGTCTTCTCCAGCACACCCCAAAGATTCTCAATGGGGTTAAGCCAGACCCTATGGTGGCAAATCCATGTGTGAAAATGATGTCACTTCTCTCATGCTCCCTGAAACACTCTTTTACAATCTGAGCCCGATGAATCCTGGCATTGTCATCTTAGAATATGCCCAATGTGCCATCAGATGTACCATCAGGGAATAAATATCCATTGATGGAGGAACCTGGTTATTATATTCAGGTAGGCAGATGACCTCATTTGTTGAAGGATGAAACATATTAATCACTGCAGTAATTATCCAGTGGGAGGCTCTTACCTATTTGCTTAAGTCAACCCAGGTGGTGACTTTTTTTTTGGCAAGGCATCGTAGTTACATAGTCAGGTTGAAAAATAACACATGTCTATCATCAAGGTAAAAATATCACACAGGATTATTATTCCCTGTGTGATAGCAATACAGTTAAGTTGTTTTTTTTTAAATAGTTAAAATGAAAAAGTAAAAAATAATAATTAAAAATGTAACTAAATAAAAAGGCGATTAAGGAAAAATAATAAAACAAATGAAAAATGTTTACAAAGTAAATAAAAATAAAAAAAATGAAAACCAGCCCCGCTGTCCCCACCTGCATGCGAATAAACATGCAGTGTTTTCAACTGCAATCGTGTGCAACCGCTCGGGCAGGGCGGTATTGCAGCAGGAAAACGCACAATCTGCCTTGCACGACCGGGGTGCCATTAGAAAATAGTGACACTGCCAGCGCGATCGGCAGTGGTGTGCGATCCGTGACTGCCCCGTCATCATGCACGAAACCGACCGGATGGCTAGGTGGTTACCGAATCGCACACCACCGCCGATCGTGCTGTCAGTGCCATTATTTTTTAATGACACCCCAGTCATGCCAGGCAGATTGCGCGTTTTCCTGCTGCAATACCGCCGCGGGCGATCACGCTTGAAAACAGTGCACGGTGCATGTCGTGAAAATAGGCACATCTACCTTTTTTTCAGCGATTGCCACGCAGATATAACCCCATACATGCGGATGCAACCGCTGTATGCAACCGCACACAATCGCACGTCCTGGGAATCCCCAAGTCTGCACCAACCCTAAAGGTTACCAGTACGGGTGTAGTATCTGTACCTGTAACGGGTGTAGTATCTTTGGCTCAAATCTATCTATGCTTAAACTACCCAACACCAAGGATATAGGGGCAAGGCACAAACAACCATATGCTTGGTTAAGAACTGTTTGATAAAACTTTGAAGCTTTTTTGTGAGTTCTTCATCCACCCTGGGTGTTGGGCACTGAAATATACTATGCAGAAGTATTAGGGCCCTTTCCAGGGGCGTAACTACAGATCATGGGGCCCCATAGCAAACTTTGATATACCCTTTCTGCAGAGTTTCCTCCTGCACATCTGATGTCAGCATTTCTTGATTGGAATTTTTATGGGGCCCCCTTTAACTCTCGGGCCCCATAGCAGTCGCATGGGCAGCTATGGCTGTTGTTACGCCACTGGCCCTTTCACAGTTGTACAAGTGGGCCCTAAAGAAATGCTATACATACATATTTTACTGTATTGTCAAAAGCCTGGGAATAAAGATGATTGCTTTTCATGTGCTGATTCTTGTGTCTCCGGTCAGATAGCACTATTTCCCTTTTCATAATCAAAGGAATAAGTGACTTCAATCTGGAAATGTTACCTTTTGGGTCTGCACCCTTGTACCTTGCTGCCCGAGGAACAGGCCACAAGTGCCTCCTGGGAAATACGGCCCTGTTTTTAGTCCCTTTGTGTCTTCTTCTGCCTTGCCTCCCAAAACACTTACTTTGGTGTATTTGTGTGAGCTATTAGAGCAAGCAGCGAGCACTTAAGTCCCTAAATGAGACACTGTTTCTACATCTCCCTGTGGGAATCTGCTGACGTTATTGTGTTTGACAATCGCTAAGGTGTTGCTCTGCCAGGGAATTAGGAGGGAACGAAGATTGATCTGCTGCCGTGTTTTGATACAAATTGAGATGCCGGTTCATAGAATATCAGGGGGTTGTTTCTAAATTAGCTCAGTGGATTCTATGGGAATAAAGCAATCGAAGGGTAAAATAGTTTTCTGGGAATTTATAGAGCTGATAATTTTTAAAAAGAATAATTTTCAACATGAAACATCATGTTTTTGTGTTATTTGACCACTTTTCTTTCAGGGCTTTTCCTGCACTCCCCAACCCATCCATTCTACTGTTGGAGCTGGTAGTTCAATGCCTGTGTAAGCTCCATGTAGGGTGATGTCAGAGTTTTCAAATTGTTTTCTCTCCTTCAGGCCTGGCTACTGGCCACCCTGGCTCAAGCACCACGTCTTGAGTGGTGGGGAAGGCGATAAGGTGACATGCTTCCCCTTACCTGTAAACATCCGGTATTTTCTGAGGGTGGCGGGAGAGAGTGTCACATATGTGTATCAGCAGGTAGGGAGTTGTTCTTTTAGGATAACGTGTCATTTTGCCCTAAATGAGCATTGACAGAGTCTCATTTCCCCCGTATTTAAAATATATTAATTTATTGTACTTTATACAGCTCAGCCTTGCTCCTGATATCAGATGCATGCTGCTTCTGGAGCATGTGTACCTTATGAGCACAGTGAGGCCTGGTGTGTAATGACATTCAGTTTTAGTCAGTTTTGGTGTGCCAAGGTTGCTTACCCCTGACATGTTCTAGAGTCCACTTGAGCCCCTTTAGTCATTTACCTGTTCATCTGAGAACCCCTGCTTGTATGCAGGAGAACTGTTCCCAGATACACCCACTGCAGTATATTAAAATACAAGAGCAGTATATTAACCAGTTGACATCCGCAGTGTTAAACCCCCTTCCCATCCAGGCCATTTTTCAGTATTCAGCGCTGCGGTACTTTGACTGACATTTATTCCGTCATGCAGCGCTGTACTGAAATGAATTTTATACCCTTTTTTGGGGACAGATAGAGCTTTCTTTTGGTGGTATTTATTCTCGGGCTATGGACCCGCCGATCGCCTATATGTGAAACACCCGGTAACGGGTGTGTGCATTTAGCGGGTCTTTTCTGCCCGTGCGTGCCCGCTAGGGGGCGCGCGCGAGCAGAAAAAATTGCCGTCTGGAGACGGCAACCCGCAGATGCTGCAGTGCCGTCCGTCCGTTTTTTTACTACGGGCGGACGGCAAGAGGTTAAAATAGAAAAAGAGATACCCTGTCATTATAAAATCACCCTAAGGGCCCTTTCACACCAAAAACGTAAGTCAACGGTGGTCCCTTGACTTGCTATTTCAACTTATGCTGAATTCCGTTGCATTCCATTGCGTTGCTTTTTTTTTTCTTTTTTGTCAATCTTTATTTTAATTAACGTCCTGAGTGGACAAACTTCCATAGTTATCTTTATTTTTTACTTGCATTCCGTTCCGTTGTGTTGACCTCCATTTGTAACACGTTGGGTTAAGTTTTTCTGAAGAAAATAGAGCATCTGGTCCCATTTACACCCATACATTTTTTCGGGTTACCTTCTGTTCGCATCCGTTGACAGAATGGAGATGATTGGACATAGCTGGCACCACAAGTACAAATGCCCGTGAGTAAACAAAAAAGGGTCAACATTTATAGATGGGATATTAAGGTTGGGTTATACGAAATTAATTTATCAAGTGTTACACTTTATTTTTCTACCCCTAGACGTAATGTCTTTTAAAAATACAGATGTTCAGCTTTATTCCCCCTATTCCCAGCAGCACATACTTACTGTGACGGACTGCACCGTCACTGTGCTAGTTGGAGGGGGCTGCAGGCTGGCTTCTTACCCACCGATTATGGCCCAGCAAAAGAACAGGAGATTTTGGGGCTAAATGTACATTTTATATGCAGACAGTGACTGTTGCCCTCTGGGAAATATATGTTTTAAAATGGTGGAGGACAAGGATTTGGCCACATGGTTTGTCTAGTCAAAATGGAGACTTAATTAAGTTAAGTCAGTTGTATATAAGTTGCATAGCTCCCCCTCACCTGTTATCTGATGCTCACCCTATTGTACTGTTTGACTGTGTATGTAAATGTCTGATTCACGGTGTAATCTGTGTTTGTCATGAGGGGGAGGGGAGGGGTTGTATGCCTCCCAGTGTCTCTAAAGTGAATGTCCTGTGTTTAATAAAGGAGTTGCTCTTTCTATGTTGAACCTTCAACATGAGTTTTGCCTCGTGATTGGGGGTTAGGGGCTGGTTACTGCGAATCTGCTGGCTGAGAG
>NW_017306618.1:663911-704746 GCF_000935625.1 Nanorana parkeri | reverse complement strand
TGTGACGGACTGCACCGTCACTGTGCTAGTTGGAGGGGGCTGCAGGCTGGCCTCTTACCCACCGATTATGGCCCAGCAAGAGAACAGGAGATTTTGGGGCTAAATGTACATTTTATATGCAGACAGTGACTGTTGCCCTCTGGGAAATATATGTTTTAAAATGGTGGAGGACAAGGATTTGGCCACATGGTTTGTCTAGTCAAAATGGAGACTTAATTAAGTTAAGTCAGTTGTATATAAGTTGCATAGCTCCCCCTCACCTGTTATCTGATGCTCACCCTATTGTACTGTTTGACTGTGTATGTAAATGTCTGATTCACGGTGTAATCTGTGTTTGTCATGAGGGGGAGGGGAGGGGTTGTATGCCTCCCAGTGTCTCTAAAGTGAATGTCCTGTGTTTAATAAAGGAGTTGCTCTTTCTATGTTGAACCTTCAACATGAGTTTTGCCTCGTGATTGGGGGTTAGGGGCTGGTTACTGCGAATCTGCTGGCTGAGAGAGGTGTTTGGCGGGCAGGAGACGCTCTTTGGCGGAGGTACCCAGTCGGGGTACCTGGGTTCCGTCACACATACCTCTTTTCACTCCCTCGCTGCTGTAAGCCAACATTCCTGGTAGTTCCGGGTATGGAGGAGCATGCAACTTAATGTGACAACACTAGGGCATTCAGTGCTATAACTTAGGGAATCCATAGCCCTGTGTAAGCCAAGACTGCAATGACTTGGAGCTTACAAGGTACTTTCCTTTTGCCCCTGACATCTGAATAGAGCAGCAGGGGAGCATACATACAGATTCAGTTTAATGGGTGAAAACAAGGCACCACTTGCTTGAGGGTAGGCTTGGAGAGTCCCGGACTTAGTGTGAGGGTAGGCTTCGAGAGGTCTGGACTTAGTGTGAGGGTAGGCTTGGAGAGTCCCGGACTTAATGTGAGGGTAGGCTTGGAGAGTCCTGGACTTAGTGTGAGGGTAGGCTTGGAGAGTCATGGACTTAGTGTGAGGGTAGGCTTGGAGAGGTCTGGACTTAGTGTGAGGGTAGGCTTGGAGAGTCCTGGACTTAGTGTGAGGGAAGTCTTGGAGCAACTGACCCTTTTGCCATTTTTCTTTTTTTTCCTAACAGAACTGTGTTTGGTCTTTTGTTAAAAAAAGTCCCATCTCAAGCCTTCCGCCTGTTTCCACTTTGGTCATTAACATACACAGATAAAAGTCTACTGTCCTAATCCACCCTGGCGTCAGGAGCTTGTGATTGTGTTGCTGTGGCATCTTATAGAATGTTGAGCTCCTCCTCTGCATATCATGCAAGCTATATCTGTACTGGTATTTTAAACACTGTTTATTACATGCAGATCATGTACCTTATATATATTTCTCCATAAAATTAATCACTGTCAACAAAAATAGGAGTGTTGAAAACATTTCTCTTCTGTGAAACTATCTGTCAAGTTTTTAGACACACAGGCAATTGTTACTGGAAATTACTATTGTTTTTTGAGTTAAGGAAAAGAAAACCCTTCTTAAAGGTATCATTCATTTATGTAGTATATTCGGAGCTGCACACCACTTCTTTTGGGGGTAAAAACAACTATATTATTCCACAATTATTACACTGTTTTAATGCATTTTCTAAATGTGAGCATTGTAAGTACCTGAATTTGCCCTACTATTGCAATCCCTATAAAACTGTGCTGACACAGCAGCACAACCAATCGGTTCGTGTGCTGACAAGAAGCATGGTTAATAGGAGGAGAGAACAAATTGACAGGGTAGTAAGCTCATCAGTGTTCTGCTTCTCCTTTCACTGCCCAGTCACAGACTGGGGGCATATCCAGGAAAACCTAGGCAAAGAGGAATGGGTTAAAGATGCTAGCCATCAAACTGAGGACATCTAGTGACAGAAAAAAGTACTGCAGGAGGAAATCCTTGGAAGTTTACTACCAACAAATATGGAATGATAGAATTTTGAATAAAGGCCGTTCCTGGGTAAATGCCCAGGAGGGTCTCTAAGCAGGTATTGGAGATTGTCACTCCCGCATAAACTTTAGAAAAAATGAACCAGAGAAGATAGTGGTGGGGTTTTTTGAGTGGCCCTATGTTGGAAATATTATTGCACAAACATATAAATAAAATTACAACATTTTATTAATACAGCTCATTAAAACCATACACACTTAAAAGCAAATAGAACCAGAACACAATACGCTTTCTGTTCTGGTTCTATTTGCTTTTAAATGTCCACGGTTTTAATGAGATGTATTTATAAAATGTTGTGATTTTATTTATATGTTTGTGCAGTAATATTTCCAACAAAGGGCGACTAAAAAAAAAAACCCCACTATCTTTTCGGTGTTCACTTTCTCTAACATATGGAATGATGATCACATGCTGTACCGAGTGCAGCTGAGATAATTGATTGTCTTGTGCAGAAGACTTTTGACCAATTAAAAGAAGAAGATGGGGTATAAGGCGTCATTGCAGTGTTTGATAGTTGAAGGGCTATAGGAGAGGCTTTCCGATCCCCATGTAGGCCTCCTCTCTTTGTATAAGGCCAACCTAGTCATGGGTTGAGCATCAAGAGAGCTCTGTGAGAGTCCTAGTGGCTCTAGTGTGTGTTTCACAAGATGTGCTTTTGCAAAGTGAAAAATAAAAGCTACAATAACAATTAGAACACCGTAAGAAAAATCTACCAGAGGTTATAGGGCTGCCTATCAGGTCTATCATATAAGAAACCCAACCCCAACTAAAGGAAAGCACATGTCATGCTGACAATTGTGAGATAGTTGCTTAAAGCCTATCTCTGGGCTAACAAAAAACCTTCCCTTGCAGTGGGGCTACCCCTGCACTGCAAAGGGTAACTGCTTATCTAAACCTAGGGGACTGGAGTAAAGCACTTGTACTTACCCGAACCTCGTTTCTGCTGGCTCCAGGACCGGATACTGCAGCCTCTATTCCCCTCCACCTTGTGGTTGGGGCCCCCCATGACCTCACGTCCAATGCAGGGTCCATAGGCCTGCATTAGAAATGAGGATGCTAAGCGAGGATACATGAAGTAGGACAGGTGGGTAAAACATGAGCACTGATGACAAGGGGAGCAGAGTTCTGGAAAGTAAAACTGCTCTACTATGCTCTTCTAGGCATAAACCTTTAAAATTCTTCATCAAGGCGCCACATCACGCTGTAGTGCTGAAGACTACCCTTGACGCAATCATGACCACAGGAATTCATGGGAGGGTGGAAGTGTAGCCAATTCAGTTGGGAAAGTGATGACATAATGAGATTCCAACACTTTTTACCTTGTAAGTAAGAGCACTTTTAAGCACTTCTAAAAAGGGATTTTGTTTATAACGATGTATTAATTTTTTTTTAATGGAATTGCCTTCAGTTTTAATGCTGTCAGCCTGCAACAACAAGTTCTATTACTGGTAGGATCTCCAGGTAAAAAACCTTCCAACAGATTCCCAAAAAATAATTTGTTTAGGATGACTGTATGAGTCCAATGAAGCCTGATGCCAAACAACCGAAAAATAGATGTTGGGTTTACACGCACGTTAACATGACTTAATACCACACGTCATATTTGAGTGTGCTTGACTGGCTGACAAAGGTCGGAATCTATGGCTCGGAGGTATTTTCTTTTATTTTTCCTCCTAGCAAATAACATTTAAATTACATTCTATGTAAATGTTAATGTTTTTGTCACTGGTTCCCCAGAGCCCCTGAAACAGCCCAGTGAGGTCAGAATTCTTTACACAGCTGACCTTTCTCCTGGACCCATACTGCCTTGGCCTGAGTTAAAAAATGAAATAGGTCGACTCTGCATTAGAGGCCTCATCGAGGTACTAATGGGACACATTCGGAACATAACAGAATATTACCATCATGGTGAAAGGAAAGGTTAATATGCATTCATTAAACTTTTCAAAGTGTTTCCAACTTAATCACTTTTATTATTACAGCCTGAACTTTAAAGCAATCAGTTTTATTATTTAGTTTTGAACTTCATCGCTCGGGAACCATCTGCTTGGCGTCTTGTAGATATCTATCCAGGAACCAGCGCTGAGGAGAGAGAAAATGGCACATCACTGGAAGGTTAAAGTGAAGAAAGCTAAAGCCACTTTGAAGTGGACCTGTTACAAGCAACAACCTTCATACTTTATTTTGCTTTAAAGCCACCTGCCATACTCTACACTGCCTAATGTTCCCTTCACATTTTCTCATTTACATGTGAGTAGAATTCCAGCTCCATCTGAACTTCCATGCCTGCTTCAGCTGTAAGCACTGCTGGTCACATAGATCTCAACAATGTGGCCACATCTTCATCCACCTTCTCCTCCTTGCCTGTCACAAAGCAAACGAACCCAGGCTCTGTTTTGTGAATGGGCAGTAGGAGGGGGGTACGAAGGTGCGACTGCAGCAATGGGGTCAGTGAGACCTGCAGTGCTTACGGCCAGAGCAAGCATGGAAGTTTAGCAGTAATTGGACTACCAACTGCATGTAAACAGGAAGATTTGCAGCGAGAAGTTGGCAGTGTAGATTGTCTGGTGGCTTTAGAGCAAATGGATTGTTCAACTTGCCTAACTCTGGCAAGCTTATTGTGCCTGGAGTTACTAGCTTGGAGAAGGAAAAAGGGAGCAGGGGGGAGGCTTTGACTTGCCATGCCTATGTATTTGTGGAGCTAGACACAGCTTACTAGAACACACAAGAGTGGCTCCATAGGACCCTGCAAGGGAAAGGAGCCCCCCTAAAACATGACATCAGGACCAGTGCTCAGGGGACCAGCAGATTCTGAAGGGAACTAAAACATTTAAACATCAAGAAGCAGTATCCATTGTAAGTAGGGATGCAGCAATACCGTTTTTTTCTGGTATCAGTATTTTGAGTACAAATATTTTTTTCCCGGTACTTGCCGATACCGAATACCAATACCGGAAGTCCCATTAAGGAAGCTAGGCAGCGTGTAATGACTCACCACCTGGCTTCCTGATTAGCCGGGAAGCCGGGCGGCATATAAAGACCCAGCTTCCTGATTAGCAGTGAAGCCGTCTCCATGCTTCCTCATCATCAGGTGACGGGGGAGCATGAAGCCGGCTTTCTGGCCAATCAGGAAGCCAGGGGCAGGTAATGACTCTCCGTCCGGCTTCCTCATTGGCCATCTTCCCTACCAATCAGGAGTCATTACACACTGCCCGGCTTCCTGATTGGACGGGAAGCCGACTCCATGCTCCCTCGTCACTTGGGTATCGGGCTAAGCATTGGAGCAGTTGGGCGAGTAGTCGCCCAATACTCGGTATCGGCACTGATACTAGTATCGGTGCATCCCTAATTGTAAGTGATTTAATCAGCATTTGAAATAGACGAAAAACCCTTTGCCTTTAATATCACTTTAACCCCTAAAATGCTGCAGCCAAGAATATTACCAATCCTGTGTTGAATCCAACATGATGCCAACTACACCTGCTTTGCTTATCTTTGAGATGGCAGTCAGAAAACTAGCTTTTCCTGAAGAAACCAAATGGTAACACAATTATGTCTTTCGTGACAGGTTCACTTCAGGGTAAACCAATAACACATTTCTAGTTTAATGCAGTGGCGGTGTTCTAGGGGTAGCTATAGCACGTTACCTGTTTTACTACTTGTTGCATGGAATTGAACTCTAATTTTTACAGGCCTGTTGGAATCCAGACCTCTTTCTTGGTTTTCTTTGCTTGCTAATTAACATTGTATTTATTTAACCCACGGTGTATATAAAACACAATTATAGAAGCAGGAATATATGCTATATACATTATGAGGCACCACACGTGAAAATATACATGTACGGGACCCTAATAAAGCCCCTTAGTATAAATCGTTTAATGTCATTTTAATACAAGCTTAGGAGAAAAACATTACCTTTTCCTACAGCATCCAGTTTGAATTCATTAAAATAACATAATAACGATTATTCCGCAGACTTTTTAAAACACAGTGGGGACTCTGTGAGTTTCTAATTGCTTTCCCAGAGTTAGTTACTGGGAGGCGTGTGATTGGATGAGTGCTTGTGTGAATAAGGGAACACTTAGCAAGTTGTATTCATGGGTAATTGGCCAGCTGCAGTTTTTCTGCCATGTTTTGGGGATGGCTTGACACAATGTAGAACGGTAACTAACCTGTAGCAACATGAGCTAATGGCTATTAGTCAGTAAATGAAAAAACAGTGCAACAATTTGTGTTTACTTTCATTATACAGTTATAAAACCAGTGTTTGGTCCCGGAGAAACACAGACATTCTGCATTGGTCCACCATACTCTCATGTCTCATTATAGTCTGCGAGTCTGGCCATCACATTGATGAGCCAAAAGTGAGTTGTGAGAGGGTATGGGTTGAAGATGGCGTGTCGGTGTATGCATCCAACAACAGGACCTAATCCATGTGCATATGAGCATTGATTGTCCAAACACAGAATGAGGCAACTCCTATACCAAGTTAGCCGCTGCGGGGTCTTCAGGGAGGTCCAGTGGCTGGCTGTGCTCTCTAGTAGGGGTTTCTGGGTCACAGGATGGGCTGACTAGGCAAAGTTCCCATAACAGTATTTCAGCAGTATGTTTAGCTGTTTGCCTGGCATTCAGCTTTAAAAAAGAACTCTGGGGAAATTAAAAACTTACCCTTGCAGTGAGTCTAGCCCCCCTCTACAAGGGTAAGCCGCTCGTTTTGTCTAGGGGACTCAAATAAAGCACTTCACTGATCCTCTGTCCCGCCGTGGTTGGCATTCACCTCTCTCCTCCTCAGTTCCTTCTAATGTCCCTCAGTATCCTCACGTCTAATGTAGGTCAATTGACCTGCATAAGACGTGATGATGTCAGCAGTTCTTACACCCCCAGATCCCAAAGGGAAGAGGCTGCAGGGAATGAGGATTGGGGTCTATACATATGCTTTCTTTGAGTCCTCTAGTCAAAACGAGCATTGAGTCATTAAGGTCTTCAGAAGTAGGCTTGGTGAAAGTGAAACTATGGTTGGGGGGGGGGTAAAGCTACAGGGTTGCTTTAAAGCCTAGTCCCTCAGCAGCACATCCCTTTCCTTCGCTCCACTGCCAATCCATATGGCCACTGCTACACACTTCCTTTAAAGCCCAGTCCCTCAGTGGCATGTCCCTTTCCTTTGCTCCATTGCCAATCCGTTTGGCCACTGGGAGCGGTGGAGATACCACTTCCTGCTGGGTTATGAAGAGGATTGATGATTGGCCCAGCACTGTCACATGGTAGCAGAGACACTTTCCTAAAGCAGAACTCCAGATAAACATTTTTCTTTTTTTTAAAGAATTGCTTAATTTTTTTTACCTTTTCTCCAGCACTGTCCCCAGCAGAAACTCGGCTCCATTGCTGGTCCTCTTCTGAGTTGAATAATAATGGTCAGTACCCATCCTATGAGCCCAGGCTGTCATGGAAGTATCACCAGGTGCCATCACATCAGCATGGTCTCACAGGAGAGCTCTGAAAAAGAACTGTGCTATTGTCATAATGTCTGCCCTGGTCGACTGCCAACTGCAGGAAAAAGTCTCCAGGATGTCATGTGACCATCCAGAAGACCCCAGGACAAAAGATATCGAGGGGAATGCATCAACCTTGTCCCTTTTTTGCGCCCGTTATTCACACACATATGTTATTTCTGTCACATGTTGCACCCAATCTATCAAAATCTACCAATCCTCTTCTTAAATTAGTCTGTAGGCCCATGCAATGCAAAGTAGCAGTGGAACTGCGAAGAGACACATCTTACGTGTTTGTTTGCAGTTCCTTCGCAACTTGTCATGACCAAGTAGTCCGCTATTGCAAGTGCAACCAAGTCAGCTATATCTCATGCAACACCTGTCAAAGTGCCACTCCTCACATGCTTAGCCACAGAGCACAAACTGTCTGGTGGCCAGTATCATTCAACTCAGTTCCTCTAAATCCAGGTCACCCTGGACCCACCCCAGAGTGTTACTGGACAGTGAAAGGAGAACCAGCGTAGTGATGAGCTCATCTCTTTTTATTCTGCGTTTTCTTCTATCAGCATGCTTTCTGGCAGCACATGAACTGATTGGCTCCATGCGCTGCTTCATCCTCTCACTCTCCAGCCCTGCTTTACAGAGACAGGAGCCCGATACCAACATTTTTTTCCATGACCGAGTGCTCTACTTTTTAGAGGGGATGACACCAAAATGACTGTCAGTCATTTTGGTGTCACCCCTGCAATGGTGTAACCCGGGTACGGACAGCACCCCCCGCACCCTCCTTGTGACTCCACTGGTTATACTCACCCAAACCTCGGAGCTGGCTAACTGTCACGCCTACTTCTCTGCTGCAGCAATTGTATGTTCCTCTGCATCCTCATATTCAATGCACAGTGTATTGGACGTGGTGACTCGACTGCTGAAGCGTAGGAGGAATGGAAGGATTGGTCTAAGAGAAAGTCGGCTCAGAGGTTCGGGTGAGTATCCCTTTTTTATTTAAGTCCTTAGGTGAAAAAGAGCAGTTATCTCTTGCAGAAGCCCCACTGCAAGGGTTAATACAATGTTGCCTGGAGTTCTTCTTAATAGATATGTGATGATCACTATACCCATTTGAAAGAACTTTTCTTTATAGTTATCTGCCGGGCTGATTGTCACATCAAAATAATTCACACACGCTGTTAACGTTCTGTATTCCAACTTTGCCTTTCTTTTTCTTCCCTGCCACGTAAGTCTAAAAAAGTTTGCGTTTAAGTCTTTGTGCCGTAAGATTGCCGCACAGAAAATATCAACTCCTCTCAATCGAACTCCTGAAGACGACTTGAGCATTTTGTGTGAATAATACATGCTTAAAGCCCGCTCCAATAGCTTTGTTGTCACGCTGCGCATTTCTTTCTATTACCAACATGGTTGTGCTTATCTCATTTTCAAAGAGAGAAAATGCGCCTTGAGTCTGGTAATGAGATGGAAAACTGAAAAAAAAAGATAACAATTTCAGGGAAAAATAACATTCCTTTGACTTGGATTTAGACTTTCCATCTGTGAATGTGATCTGGTGCTGTGATCGTGATTGAATTGCTATTTATGTTTTATCTACTTCAACTACCGCCACAAATTGAACAGTCGCTGTTCAGGCACCTGGTGTTCGGAATGTTATTCATACTTACCTCAAGCCAGCGATTGTTTATCGGCAGGCAGATGGATTGGCAGTGGGAGCTTTCCGTTGGCTGAGAAAATCCCCAAAATTCATTCTAGATTGATGTGAAAGTTGAGAATCTGTTCGATCTTTCTATGATTTCTCAGGCAACTTTTTATTATGATTTATGTCTGGTGAAAAAAAATAAGTAATTACCTGGATTTACCTAAGCAAATTGTTAAGAGCTATAGGGGTTTGCTTCAGTTGGTCAGGTCTACGGGGGCTTTTGGGTTATTTGCCCAAAAAATGAGGTCAGCTGCCTACCTGAATATACTGAATGATCAGGTTTTTCCATAGATCCATAGATTTTTTCTTCCCTGATGGCACATTGGACATATTCCAAGATGACATTGCAAGGATTCATCGGGCTCAGATTGTGAGAGTGGTTCAGGGATCATGAGACATCATTGTCACACATGGATTGGCCACCACAGAGTCCAGACCTTAACCCCATTGAGAATCTTTAAGATGTGCTGGAGAAGACTTCAGTCAATGGTCCGACTCTCCCATCATCACTACAAGATCTTGGTGAATAAATAATACAACTCTGGATGGAAATAAATGTTGTGACATTGCATAAGCTTAGCGAAACAATGGCACGGCAAATACATGTCATAATCGGAGCTAAAGGTAGGCCGAGTGCATAACTTTTTTTTTTTTTTTTGGCCTTGCAGTGTATAGTCTCTGTTCTTCGAGGAGTTTTTCCTTTTTTTTGTGGAATGTGGAAAAGTGGTCCAGCAGGTGTGTACTTGTTTAAAATCTAGTCAGTCAGTTATTTTAAAAATTACATTTCCTAAGGGAAAAAAGGAAGCTGATATTGCTGACTTGCTGGTTGTCAGGGTGCTATGCTGACTTACAGGATTTTGAAGTCACTAAAGTTGGCCATACACGTATAGGTTATCTGCAGACTTTCTGTGGTCAGATGTGCAACAGATTCCTCCATCTACGCTAAACTGTGTGGGTGAAGAAACCTCGTGCTGGGCCAAGCTTTAGTATCTTGCTAGTCGGCTGCGCTGGCTCTCAAAACACCTGAACAATCTGATTGGATGCAGGCATTGTTCAGGTGTTTTAAGAGCCAGCGTGGCCGACTAGCAATATACTGAAGCTTGGCCCAGCGGGAGATTCCTCCATCCACACAGTTTAGCATAGATGGGGGTATCTGTTGCACTTTTTCCATCTGCTGATGGAGCAGCAGGCCATACAAAGCCAAATTCAGCCTTTTTATGTCAATGTTATTTCAATGTAAAACACAGCGCTTGACTAGAACGCCCGCCCACATGAACCCTTAGAGAGGTATGCAGTTACCAAATTACTTTATATATTTATCAATAATGAGGGCTTAACAAAACCAAGGAATTAAATAGGCAGGATACCTAAATTATTACTATCCATTACTATTGGGAATTACTTCTTAGATTTACCTGTTGGATTTTCGGTTAGACCGGCTGAGTTCTTTTTATCACCGACGCCCAATACATATTTTCTCATGATTAAAACATTTCATAAATGTGGAAGTCAAAATATTTATCTTTGACAAAAGGACTTATCTTTATTCCATACAGATTTTTAGTATTTTCTTTCTCAGGATCAGTGAGGCATGAAAGGTCCTCTTCCGTGCTTTTCCTGTGTATTCAGCAGGTGTCATTTCACCTCGAGGTCAGCTAGTCATCACGGAACACAGGAAGTACGTGACACGCGTTTGACATGTATACGCTGATAGGCGATATCTCAATTGTGTGGGATTTGATATTGACCTGGCTGGGAAGAGGAAGGTGTGTGAAAAACATTAGCAAACCATACACACATTTTTTTATTCATTGTCATGGCTATCCTTCAAGCTCAACTCCACCTTTTGGAGATTAATTATAAATCAGTCCCCCCAGCAGCTTAAAAACCAAAACCAGCTCTAGCTGCAATACTCAGGTCCTCTGCAGTAATGTCCTGCACAGATCCTCCGCTCCTGGTACTGGCTGTTTCTCCTCTTATGGGTTAAATGATGTGCAGCATTATCCAACCCTCTAACTGTGAGCCAAGGCCAGTCTGGGGATGCACCAACATTCCGGCTGGGGCTGACAGTACTCCTGGACAAGGTATCTAGGAGGAAAGGCCACTCACAACACTGCTGGAGAAAACATAGGACCATTGATATCCCTGGTCTTGTCTGAGGGCTGCAGAAAAAGGTGAGTTGAAGGGCCCATTCACACCACGTCCAGATCATCTTCAGACCAGACTGTTCCCAGACCTAAAATGCATCCCAATGTATCCCTATGCTATTTCTGGCCTCTGTTCCCACCAGCACAGTCCGTTCCAGACCAGACCAGACAAATACTGCATGCCCTATTGTGTCTGGTCTGGAATGCACTGGAACGCTCAAAAACCCATGCAAACGCACCTGTAAGACCATTTTAAGCAAAAACAAAAATTCCAAACTCAGCAAAATTGCAATAAAAACACAGTAAAACGCGGCTGTAATGCACTGCGTTCCAGATCTGGTCCGGAAAATGGTGTGAACCTGCCCTAAGGGCCCATTCACACCACATCCAGATTACCTGGATACATTTCCAAACACTGCAAAATCGCGGTAAAAACACTGCAAAAAAGCAATGCACTGCGTTCCAGATCTGGTCCGGAAAATGGTGTGAACCCAGCCTAAAGTGGTTGTTTTGAACAAAAAGCAGCCGTGGGTGCTTCAGGGAGGATCCAGTTTGGGCTTCTAGCTTATAAGGTGATGCCAACAAGAACCATTCACATCCAAATTCCTCAAAAAATACCTATTTCAGAAATGCAAAGGGGCTGATTTATAAAATGTTCACGCAGTGAAGAGCTTTATAAATCAGCACTGTATTTGCAGCACTGGAAGGCCACTAGATGGAGCCAAGGAGCATAGGCTAGTGGCCATATAGCACTACCAATCTCATTTGCACAGCAAAGAACTGTGTGTACAATTTATAAATCTGACCCAGTGTCTCTGACGGTTTATAATTCTCATACCGCCTACTGTGGGATAAAGAGAACCTGTCATGAGAGAAATATGTAATGCTTTCTGTATAAATAACCTGAATGAGTTCAGGAATTTTGACTTGATTTAGACCACTTTACCTGCATGCCTGTTCAGAGTAAAATTATGAAATAAAGCATTCAGTTTACAGCACCTTATCAGGTGGGTGGAAGCAGGGGCGGGGAATACTTTGCCAGTTCGCTTACTCTAAGTAAGTAAAGTGGGAAGGTTAGCATTTACAGACCCCCACCTACAATGGACAACTAGCTCAGGGTAGAGTAGGTGGGAGAGTGAGGGTGGGCTCAGGGATCCACATGCTAGAGGTCAAACACTACCAACCTTGTGCGGCTGTTTGTCTCCCAACTACTTATCCAGCTGTTTTCATGTTCGGTTGCCTGTGTTAACCCTGGTCCAATAAAATTCATTATCTAGATTAAGCTAAGTGGTTCAGAGAGCATGTGACATCATTTTCACACATGGATTGGCCACCACAGAGTCCAGACCTTAACCCCATTGAGAATCTTTGGGATGTGCTGGAGAAGACTTTACGCAGTGGTCTGACTCCCCTATCATCACTACAAGGTCTTGGGGAAAAATGAATGCAACTCTGAACAGAGATAAATGTTGTGGCATTGCATAAGCTGATGGAAATGATGTCATGGCGAATGATGCTGCATGGCGAGTGATCAGCTCAGCCATTCAATGTATGTGTGTACCTTCACAGTTTGCCTGGTACAGGTTTGTTTCAATAAAGATGTTGTCCATTAAGAAATTCAAATTAAGCACATGGCATTTCTCGCAGATTAGGAAGAGTGATATCATTGCCCTGGGGTTATAGAGACAGAGACACAATGAAGGTGAAGCTCCATTTGGCACTCATTACGGGCATACAAATTATTAATTATATGGGTTTTCTGTTGAAACTCTTTCTTGTGTAACTGTGACAACCGACATTATTAAAAGTAAATGAAGTTATGAGAAGCTCGTCGCGGGCCTTGGCGAATGAATGATTTACTGTTCTTTTTTGTATTCCGTTGTGTAAGGACGATTTGTTAAGATGTTAGTAATTCATTATTTAATTAGGACCCAGCTTTCTTATCAACCCACATGGCGATTGTAATTATTACAAAGGAAGTCGATGGGACATTATTTTAATGTTCTAGAGATTTCCTGGTCTGACTTGTTCACACAAATAATTCATCAACCTGACACATTTCTATGCAGCAGAAGAAAATACCACATCAATTAAATAATACTTAGGCTCATTCACAGTGTTGTGCCGCCTATTACAGTTTTGTGGAGGCGAGTTTAACCTCTTGTTATTGTCGTAGTGTTTACACACACTTGTAATCAAAGCAAAATGGTTCGTAAACCATTATTTCTATCCACGAGAATTGGGACTGCCATCTCCTATTCTTGTACCAAGGTGAACTAACCCTTTGGACTCCTTCAGGCGTGCGTACACATCTGTACAGTGCGCATTCCTGTAAAATGACTCGATCCCGGAAGAAACAGGCATGACGTGTAGTTGCGCACAGCAGCATGTTCTTCCCTATGGGAGATTGTGGTCAAACGCACACCCAAACCTGCACATCCATGCGGTTCCAGATGCCTGCACTTGGACACAGACAGTAGGTAGCAATATACTAAGCAGCTTTTAAAATGTATCCTAGCTGTACAGACTTTCACGCCCACCTGAATGAGCCCTTTAAAAGGTAAGTTTACTTTTCAGACCATATTTCATGTTACATCCATATTTAGGGTATAGTTTGAAACATAATCACATTTGCCACCACCCCATAAACAACCTGCCCTCCCACTTACCTGAATCGTGAGATTCTTTCCCCTCAGGCTGCTGTAATCTTTAAATTTGTTGTGGGTCGCACAACCACGTCATCCATTTACAGATCCTTTTAACAGGATCTGGGAATGGAGGGACTATCTGTCCCATCGGCCACCGCGACAGAGGGACCTGCAGCTCTCAGCGGAGTACAAGTGCAGTAACGTCACCGCAGCCATAGTCTATTGACACTTCTTCCCATCCCTTAACTGAAAGTCTGCATCTCAGCACGGACAGGGGTTGGGAAGAAGTGTCTGCAGGAGCCAGAGCATTGCATGCACTGATTGTGGTTGCAATGCTTTACTGACTCCAATGCAAATATTTTTTTCAATTATTATAATTTTTTTTTAAAAGAAGAGGTGGACTATATTGTGCCTGTACAGCAATGGTGTAGTTTTCTAAATAAAAGTGAAGATTTGTCGGCAGTATGTTGGATTTTTTCCATGCTTCTGGGTGGTTTAGATTTCAGAATCACATAGTAATTCTCTGAATTTGCAGCCACACTCTTATAAAGGATGGGGAGCAGCAGGGATCCTTTGATGCTCATTCTGGTTTATTTTTCAGTTACATTTGTGAATATCTCTTTTTTTTTGGCTGTGTGAAGCCTACAGTGCTACAGTTTTTTTTCAGTCTGTACAATCTTCTTATGGCCGTGTCAATGCTGATTTTCCCCGTGCAGGTGCAAGCTTTTATAGGCAAGTAGAAAAAAACTGAAATTCTATTAACTCAGTAAGTTAATAAATAGACGGATACGGCTTCACACTCTAAAACATTTACAGCCCTTCGCCATCTGCACAGAAGGCACATTGAACGTTTGAAATCATCCAGTAACCAGTACTGGTTTATATCTGCCACCTGATCATCACCATGCAGCTTGGCCTCCCTCCTAACTGTTGTTAGACGCAACTGAATCATCATCTCTCCAGTGCGAGCGCCAGTGAATTCGTTTTGTGGTGACTCCTATTCTGATTTTATTGTCGATAAATTCAACCTGTCTTCGTGCCCCCATTTTCCTAAATTTGTAATCCTTAAAGTAGAACTGTGCTTTGCTCATGTGACAGTGCAGGGCTAATAACCAGAGCTAGTGGCGTCCCTAGCCTTTTTGCTGCCACAAGTGGCTCAAAGGGGGTGGGGTGCTCTGGTCGGCATCCTTCCCAGCTCCTGACAACCGGTAATGTCACAGTCACATGTGGCAGTGCAGGGCTAATAACCAGAGCTAGTGGTGTCCCTAGCCTTTTGACTGCCCTAAGTGGCTCGAAGGCAGGCGGGGGGAGTAATGTCACTGTTTGGCAGGAGCTGGGTGGGACGCCGGACACAGCTTCCCTGGTTGCTAAGAGCTGGGTGGGGAGATGTGTACGGCCCTTACATGTCTCCCTGCTGGCCGGAAAGGGGGCAGCATTGTGCAGCAAAGCGGCCACTATACAACAAATATGCTCTGCCTGCTGCTCCCCATCTGACCCATAGAGATGCCACCTGGGGCAAGAGCTTCAGGCTGACTCATTAAAGGGACGGCCCTGGCCAGAGCTGTCCTGTAGAAAGAAAGGGAGTGACCCGTACAGCCCCTCCATACATAGAAATACCCAGTCTTTTCTTTACTGCCAGGAAAACAAGGAGCAGATGAGTATGTGCAGTTGGAAATGGTGCCAGTTGGAGCTGTAAAGCCAAAACATCTTTTTTTTTTCTTTTAGATTAGGTAGTTTCTGCTGCCTGTGTCCTGCTGGTGAATTTTACATTCACTTCCTGTCCTGGAGATGCAACAGGAAATGACAGGAAATGTCTCTAAAGTGAACTAGCTTCCTATCTTACCACTATCCAATAGCACTTCCCAGAAACTCCACCAACCAGGGTGATCTGAGACCTCACCCCATTCTAGTTAATTGCATACACATTTACAACCAAGGTTGTGGTGGGGTTTTTTCATGAGGACTCAGAAGGTTTAGAAAATCGTATATAAATTTATTGAATTCATAAAAGGTATGTTCATAATAAAAGTTAAAATCAATGCCAATATAGGCCGGGTTCACACCTGTGCATCGGGGGACTGCGAGCAAAATTGCATATCTTTCTTGCAAACATGATGAATGACACTCTAAATATGCCTGCCAAAGCACGTGCATTGTAATGCGCCAAAACAGATGGTGCAAAAGCACCATGCGTTTTGGTGCGGCACTTTATTTAAAAAAGGTCCCTTGCAGTGGGGCTACCCCTCGGAGCCAGCTTGTTCTTATATTTCTTTATATTTTAGCCCTAGCACTTAGTCATCATGTTTATGAGCAGCTCCAACTCTCTCAGCTTGTCTTCCCTAAACTTTCTGTCCAGTACAAGATCACAAGGGGCAGAGCAGACTCCAGCAGCTGTTCATCTACAAGCTTGGGGAAAGGATGAAGAAAGAGCAGTGAGCCAGGGAATGTCTTGCCTCGTTGTGCCTGCATGTTTGTGGAGATGCACACAGCTTACTAGTGCACACAAGGGTGGCTTCATAGGACCCGGCAAGGGAAAGGACACCCCCTATAACAAGGGTTGGTGCTCAGGGGACCAGCTGATTCTGCAGTAAAATAAAACTTTCAAACATCAAGGAGCAGGGTCCATTGTAAGTTATTTAATCAGCTTTTGAAAAAGCTTAACTTTAATATTTTAGGGATTCATTTTTTAATCTTCACAGACATGTGCCCTTTAAAGTGTACATATATTGATGAGTCGGAAGCAATTTCAATACAGGAACAGATGGAGGAAGTGGCTAAAATATTCAAACCGCTGCCAGTCAAATAATCTTGGACCTGCTATTGACTAAACACAGGGGCGAGCCATTTATCTCTCTGCCACATATTGCGCTCCTCTAAACAGTCCAGATTGTATCCATCCGGGACAACCCAGTTTTAAAATCCCATCGCACCAGAACTGTAAATATTTTCTTAAACTTTTCAGATATTTCCTATTGGCCATATGGGTTATTTTCAGAATCTCTTTGTTGCTTTTCTCATTCTTGTACTAAGACTGAATTTGGTAAAGTGAATATACCGGCACAGCGTGACAAAGTTCAAGTTGCAAAAATAACTTGAATAAACTTCATGCAATTATTTTGTTCTACAGAAACCCGGGAAAACATTATCATAATGGCGGCAGCGAACTCCGGCTAAAATGTGCATTCTGTCAGAGTGGTTCAGCTGCTGAATCATAACGAACCCTCTGTGTTTAGTCACCGGCCTATTTGTGCTGAAGAATACACATGGCGGTGAGGAGCAGCACTTGAAAGTGGAACTTTTTCATTGAATTATTATTATGCAGGATTTATATAGTGCCAACAGTTTGCACAGCGCTTTACAATATATGGAAGACATTACAATCACAATACAATTCAAGACAAGATGGTAAGGAGGGCCCGGCCCCTGAGGGCTTACGATCTAAGAGGGAGGGGCAAGTGATACATGAGGAGGTAGCTGTGTGGGGATGAATTGTTTGAGAACGTGATAGTTGAGTGGTTAGGTTGAGGTGGGATAGGCTTCCCTGAAGAGATGAGTCTTTAGGGAAAGCCTAAAGGTAGTCAGAGTGGGAGATAGACAGACTGGTTGGGGTAAAGAGTTCCAGAGGATGGGAGAGACTTTAGAGAGGTCCTGGAGGCGAACATGGGAGGAGTTGACAAGGGAGCTGGAAAGCAGGAGGTCTTGGGATGAGCAGAGGAGACGGTTAAGGTGATATTTTGAGACAAGGTTTGAGATGTAGCCGGGTGGAGAGTTGTGGACGGCTTTGTAAGTGTTTGTTAATATTTTGAATTTTATCCTCTCGGCTATTGGAAGCCAGTGCAGGGATTGGCAGAGGGGGGCAGGGGATGGAAGCCAGTGCAAGGATTGACAGAGGAGGGTTGCAGACACTGAGCGGTTGGTCAGGTGGATGAGTCTAGCAGCTGCATTCATGTTAGCCTGAAGGGGGAGGAGCCTGTGTAGATACACTTGGAAGTGGGGGGATATATTAGGTAGCAAGTGAACATTTTGTCCCTGAGGGCCGGTTCACACCACAAAGTCCGCGTTCCAGGGCTTTTGAGCTCTGGAATGCAAGCCGGCTCCCTGCGTTCAGGGGCGGGAGGGGGGCGTGGTGGTGAATTGAAGTCGATGGCACCGCAGCCACGCCCTCCGCCCGCAGTGTGATCGCCCACACCCGGAACGCCGGCACATTAGTGCCGGCGTTTCGGTCCAGTGCGATCTGTAAAAATAGTGCTTGCTGTATTGTTGCAGTGCTTCTAGGTGCGGGCAATCGCACTGTGGGCGGGGGGCTTGGCTGCAATATACTGCCACGCCCCATACCGCCCCTGAACAAGGGAGCCGGCCGGCTTGCGTTCCAGAGGCCGAACGCTCTGGAACGCAAACTTTGTGGTGTGAACCAACCCTGAAGTTGATGTGTTGAAAGCATAAAAAATGGGTAAGTGTCAGGATTTGAGGGACTTTGATAAGGGCCAAATTGTGATGGCCAGGCGACTAGGTCAGAGCAACTCCAAAATTGCAACTCTTGTGAGATTTTTAAAAACTGGTGAACTGGCAACAGGGTCATGGGCGGCCAAGGCTCATCGACGCACGTGGTGAGCGAGGGCTGGCCGTGTAGTCCAATTCAATAGAATTGCTAAGGTAGCTCAAATTGCTGAAAATGTTAATTGCTGGTTCTGATAGAAAGGTGTCTGAACACACAGTGCATGCAGTGTGTTGTAGATAGGTCTGTGTAGTTACAGACCGGTCAGGGTGCCCATGTTGACCTAGGTTCACCGCCAAAAGTGTCTACAATGGGGCATGTGAGCATCAGAACTGGACCATGGAACAATGGAAGAAGGTGGCCTGTTCTGATGAATCATGTGAATGGCCACATGCATGGATGCTTACCTGGGGAAAAGATGACATTCATATTCACTATGGGAAGAAGGCAAGCTGGTGGAGGCAGTGTGATGCTTTGGGCAATGTTATATATCAGTTGTCAAATTTGAATTCAAGTAATGTTTGCACATTTCAGGAACCTCTGTATGACGACTATGAACATGATTAGTATTCTGTATTACTACAGGAAATTTCTTGATTTTGAAATTAGAGAATTGGTGGGTAAGTGTGGCTTAGAGTAGATGTAAACCATATCCTCTTTTCCACTTGTAAAGCCTGGGGAAAATAATAGAAAACACCCTAAAAAGCACAATAAAAAATGAAAACAAAACAACCCTTTCTGCCTATTTATGGAGTTGTCATATGAGTGCTATTCAGCTACTGTGCTCTGCAAGGCTGAGGTGGTGGGTGGCACTAAGCCATGGCTCATATACGGTGGTGACACTGCTGTTGGCTTAATGGGTGAATATACAGTGAGGCTGTGTGCAGGAGCCACTGTCAAGCAATAGCTGAGGACTACTCTTGCATGCATGCCTGTCTATGACATGTGTAGCTCAGTATGGGACAGGGAGAACACAGTGTGCATAGGGAGCAAGTGCTCCTGTGCCCACTGAGGCACAATGGCAACAACGCTGAGGGGCAACACATCTAAGAAAGAGACCTGTCTATAGATAATGTTACCCAGGAAGGATGAAACCAGCGAGATCCCCATGTATTTTATTGGCAGTGGCAAACAGTACAGAAAAAAAAAACTGTTAGCAAATAACTGCATTTTACACTAGTCACCCACTTTTAATTATTTAGAATTTGGGTTTACAGTCACTTTAAAGATTTCTTCTATGGGGCCCCCTCACACATAGTCATGGTTTTGCTTCTGCATCCAGCATCCATGCGATTGAAACCCTTCTACATTCTGAAAGCAGGCATTTATTCATACATTATATTTATTCGGTTTGTACATGATTGCAAAATTTGCATCACAATGGTGAACATGGCATCATAGTTTCTTTTTATGTCGTTATTGCTGTATTGTGATGACCCGTCGCCTCTTGATGAAAGTCTGCAACTAGCACAAGGGTGCCAGTTCACTCACATCCATTATTCCTGTCTCCATTCATTGCCGTTCCAGGCAGAGCTACAATAGGCAGGATTTCGGACATGATTAAATGCAGACACAGTCAGTAAAGCATTGTCTGGTCAAATTGTCAGAACTTCAAATCAAAGCAGGTACCATTCTCCTTGAAGCTATATATATATATATATATATTTCAACTTCAAATGATTCAGTTCCAGCATGAATTCTGCCTGCTGGTTTGCCGCAAAGAAAGGTGAGGAGGTTGGGGAATAAAAGAAAGAATTTATAGTTATCTTTAGCATCCTGAGATACAGTTCCTTTGATAATAAAATCTTTGCAACAAAAGCATATTTGTGTTTCTTTTATGACAGCAGGAGGTTAAGTCAAGGTGGAAATATGATTGGTTAGCTGTATTTGTCTCGTGTTAAAGGATGCCTGATCTACTTGTAAGTGACCAAATCTTGCCATCTTAATCTCCATAGCATTTTCACATGTGGTCCCTTCTTAACAATAGACGCCACAAAGTTATCAGTTCACTCTGTCGTCATCACTCACCTTGATGACTGAGACTCCCTTCCTGTTGGCCTACCTCTAAACAGACTGTCCCCCTTCAGTTCATCATGAATGCTGCTGCCACACTCATCCACCTCGCCAACCGCTCAGTGGCTGCCACTCCTCTCTAGAACACCCTACCACAACCTATCCAGCTGTCTCCATCTCTGTCTGCCTGAAAACTCACCTATTCAGGGAAGCCTATTCCACCTCCTCTTAAAAACTGTGCATCCACTCCTTCAATCAGCTCATCCCTCACAGGTAATACCTTCTGTATCACCTGCTCCCCTTGTAGATTGTAAGCTTTCATAAGCAGGGTCCTTCTAATCCTTGTGTATGGTATTGTAATTGTACTGTCTCCCCATATGTTGTAAATGCGCAAACTGTTGGTGCTATAAATCCTGAACAATAATAAATAATAACAATTTTGTACGAAGTTGTGCCATGTCATGTGATTAGAACAATGTAGAGGTTCTTGTTGCACTCCTTACCGGAAATCCCAAATGAATGGGAGCGTGCCTGAAATGACTGCGGATGACAACGCTTTATGCATAGGATGGTTGTAAAGAATGTAACCAGCACACCAAAGATCCTTCTTCAAGCATCACCAAATTTTTTATTGAACAATTTGTCAAATGGAAACAAGTGCTTTTGGGACCTCACAGGGTCCCTTCATCAGGCTTTGATATCTACGTCATCGTGATTGGGTACCAGACACCCAACATTGTATTGTGGGTTAAGGAGGATTGTCACAAGTACCCATCTACCTGGAAGTATTGGGTATTTCTCTGGGTTTGGGTAGCAGAGGCAGGCAGTATAGGAGTGGAGAAAGCAAACATTCGCTTTCCTTTTTCCTTGCTTTTATAAAATATAAACCTACAAGGATATATTTTCTGTTCTGTTTTCTTTCTGTAAGATTTAGTACTTTCCCGGAAGGTGTTAGGCTAGCCATGCTTGTTAGATGAGTAATTGAAGGTGAAGGAGCACAACACTGAAAGTCTAAAAGGTCTTTTTTTTCACACAACCTGACTTACATGAAGGCCAAATAAAAACCTTTTGGACTAATAAACGTTCATTATGGTGTTCCTTCTCTTTCAAGAACACCTTCGACTAAACTCATGGCACCTACCAGACATCCTCTAAATTATGTGCTACCTATCTGGTAATAGAGCATTAAAATCAAGAGACCCTGCTCCATACCAGTTGGGAAATTGGGAACCAGAGCAACCCACCTATTCACCTTTTACTTATTAGATGACAGTCAGATCACTCATGCATGATTTGACCCACAAGCAGTGGCGTAACAACTTAAAAAATAAAATATTAAAATTTAAAAAATTTAAATAAAAACATGTGTGTATGGGGGGGAGGTGCAGGGTACAGTTCCAGTGGTTGTTTATATAATGGGGGGGGGGAAAAAAAAAATTCTGCCCCGGGCGCCCAGAACTCTGGTTACGCCACTGCCCACAAGCAATGTATTTACTAATTATGTAGGCATATTATACAGAGCCAATGAGTGTTGCGCTTCAACCAAGTACAGAACTTGCAGACTGGTTACAACACAATGGTGAACACTGAGGGTAAATACGGCTCTACAATGAACATCCATTTTAGATATGTTATATACATGATTGTACTTGCAATGCACTGTGGCCTTCATCATCACAAGATAACTTGTCCCACCTTGGCTTTAGCAAGAAAAATCTTGTCTTCTGAATAAAAGATGGGGCAGAATTATGCCAATTAAACTGCTTTGATTTCCAAAATCTTCCAATGAGGGCACTTGTTGCAGTACCCATGCAACTCTGGGTTTAGGACTCTGAGGGTGTAATGTTTTTGTATTTTGCTTGAACTTGATAGACATATGTCTTTTTTCACCACGACTAACTACGGTATGTAACGTTGACTGGCCAGAAAAAAATCCTACCCAGGCAATCCACTGAGATTAGAGAGCAGGATTTGTCTGTGTATCTCCTAACTGGATTATCACTTAATTTGGTCAGCTCATACAACCAATAGGGAGTTGATGCTCAACTGGCATTGGCAGCAGTAAAACATGCATGAGACAAGAGAGAGAGAGAGAGAGAGAGAGAGAGAGAGAGAGGCAGGGAGGCACCTGTGGACAGCTGAGTCTAGTAATGAGATCTGGCTACCAGGTAAGGTGTGGCTTAGGGATATAAGTTTTACCCCACCCAAAGTTCTACTACAGCTAAGCACAGAAAATTTTTCAGGTTTTACCTTTATTTACAGCAGTGACTTCATTGCCTTTCTATTGTTCCTCACAGACTTTCCTTTTAAATGCTGTGTTTCATCTCAGATTTCATTTTTAAGAGTTTCGGTTGATCTCCTCTTAGCTTGTTTTACAGCCGAAACTTAAAACAAAACAATACTATGGCGCTTTCTGCTTCTTGAAAATCACTTTAGCGGTACCTGGTCTTTCTGTAATGAGCATCAGCTGTGTGCCATTTATTGGTTAGCCGAGTTATTAGACGTGTAGATGAAAATACAAAATATTTTAGTGCTCTGTTTATACAATCCATACATAGGAACAATTAGGTTTTTTTCCCCAATATGGACAAAGTACAATTTCACTTAAAAAAAGATAACTTTTTTTGTTTGTTTTAGTTCTCTTTTGGGTCACAGGAGAACATTTACTAATGTACTTCTGTGACCTAAAGTCAGCATATAATGGAATACTGCCTTGTATATGCTAACTGTGCAGAGCCATGCTGCAGCTGGGGCAGATCCCAACAATATTGTCGGGATCCACCCCGCTGCCTCTCTAGAGCCCGAGCCAGCTGTGCCCGCTCCTTCCTCTGTCTGTCCCTCCAAAGAGCACTGGAGGAACAGAGAGGGGAAGGAGAAATCACTGTGGGGAGCAGTAACTGAGAGTCAATATTCTCTGCATGGAGAAGCCATGAGCTGAGCGATCAGCGTTATGCGATCACTCTCCTCTCGATCTATAGAGCCGGCATGTGCAGTGTCCCGTGCAGCCACAAACTATAGGAAAGAGTACATTTTACATTCCCAATACTTTTCATTTAAAGTATATTAGAAGCCAAAACCTTGGGGAAAAAAAAAATAATAGATCTATTGGAAAGACTTCCCTTAACTTACTGTCCTGTAGACACAACAGGAAGTGAGAGGTTGGTTGGCCCATGGTTTTGAAATAGTTTGTCCAAAAGGCTAATATGGTTCACCAACTGATTTGGCTGGAAGTTTCCTTTAAGTTACCTTATTACACTTAAAGGAGAACTATGAGGTGAGTGCTTTTCACTCACCTCATAGTTCTAGCCGACCTGTGACAATGAGACTGTCACAGGTCGGCTCAGTAGATCGGGAGGTGAGCGAACACATACTGGGTTCGCTCGCCTCTCGATCCTGTCACGGCTCTCTGCCATGACAGGGGGAGGGGCTGGATTCCCCCCCCTCTCCCCGCTCTGATCCTCCAGCGCTGACTGGCGGAACGGACGGGGGAGGGGGCGGGTACAGCTGGCTCTGCCTCTAGATAGGCAGAGCCAGCTGTCACTCACGCAGCTGGGTGTATAGTTCTCCTTTAAGGCCCCATTCACACGTAGCGATTTATCGTCGCGATATCGCGAGAAGTCGCCGGCTAATGATATTCAATGGAGCTGTCTTAGCTCCGCGTCGCTCGTCGCGGTCGCAAGTCGCGGTCGCAAGTCGCGGTCGCAAGTCGCTTCTATAGGACCCTTTTTTCAGCGGATTTTGCGCGATTTTGCTTTTTTCTAGTGGAGCCCGACGGAGAAGGTCCCGCTACCATCGCTGGAGCGTCGCTGGAACGTCGCCCCAAAAGTCGCGCTATCCCGGCCGCTGCAAAAGGTATGTCGCTACGTGTGAATGGGGCCTAAAGGGTATGGAAACCCTAACAATCAACTTCTGTTATTTGCTCCCTTTTATCCTGTTAAATATTTTTTTAAATCTGTTTGATAAGTGCAAAACAATACCTGTTGATCTTCTCAGTTGATAACATCCTGTACTCTCTGCCTGTACTGCACTGTTATCAGTTTTATTGTTCTAAAAGCCACAGGACTGCACCCATCTATGTAATGCACAAGAGGGAGTTCTCAGTAGCCCTGTATTGATTCTGTTGTCTTTTTTTGTAGTAGGGTGAGTGAGCATTATCATACTAGGACAGGAAGTGTGTTACTGGCAGAATTCCCAGATAAAAGTAAAGGTTAAATAGCCTGAAAAGAGAAAACAAATGCAGCAACCACCTCCAAGGACTGGTAAGCTGCAGTATATAGAATTTTTGGCTTTAGAGACGTTTTAATAATTAGACCCCTTAAATGTCAAAAAGCTGAATAAAATACATAAAACTGGAAAGGGCGCAAATACATATCAAAACATTGTACGTGTTTGTTGAGGGCTGGAAGTTCACTGGATGAAATAGACCAGCCAACCAGATCCAGATGTGTCATTGACATAAATGCTTCTAAGCTGCAGAGTTTAATATCTGGAGTCATCTAATATTAATAAAGCTTGTATTTCTACTCGTGATCGCTGTCCATTCATCTCTTGTTAAATTGGGCAGCTTCCCCTGCTTTTCCAAAGAGACCTGAATCTGTCAATAGAAAGTTTATAGTAAGTGACCCATAATTTACCGATGGTAACAAACTGCTGGCTTCTGTCTCTCTCCCAAGATCATCTGCTGAGTCTGAAGCTTTTCTTTTAAAGGTTTAATTTATTATTTTCCAGCCTTTTGCCAAGAATTTACAGTAAGCTTCACAAAAGTTCTCTGGCAAAGATTTCGAGGGGGAAAAAAAAAATCACAGTCTAATTATTTTAAATGAGTCTCTAACTGTATGATCAGCTCTGAGACCTCGAACGGATGTCTTTTTACTTTTATGGGTAAATATCCATTTAAAAAAAAGTGTATTTATCAATCTGAAATAGAGATGGAAACTCTTCTGTAACTGTGGTGCAAAGCAATGAGGGAATGTGTCTTAGAGCAACCAATTAGGGAACAAGTTGGCGTTTTCCAGCGCAATGAAGGTAAAGAGAGCTGATTTCTAATTGGTTCTGTAGATAGACTTTTTCATGAGCACCATTGGGAGAGAGTAGATGAAATTATGTTCTTATAAACAGCCTTGAGTTCTTAAACCTGAAAAATACATTAAGGCTGGGTTCACACCTAGGCGTACTGAATTTGCGCGTTTGCCGTGCGTTTTTATTGCGATTCACGGTAAAAAAAAGCGTGACAAACCGAGGGCTATCCGGCTGTATCCTAATGGATACACACGGCAAATACGCCCCAAAGAAGCTCCTGTACTTCTTTGGGCGTAGGGCGTTTAGCAGAGCGTTCCTACGGAACGCGCTGTAAAACGCCCAGGTGTGAACCAGGCCTTAAGTTCCTTACCTATTAACAAAAATGTATCTTATTTGTGTATCACTCGACTGTAGATCCTCAAATCAAATTTAAATTGGTGCTGACACTGTCCTTCCCTCTGGAGGGTGGCTACTATTGTTCCCCATGGTCCCTGGGTGTGTTGTAAAGTAGTCACCGCTCCAAGCTCACCCCCGTGATGGACTACAGTCTCACATTTAGTTTCTTAATTGTATTGAGATTGTAGTCCATCATGGGAGCAAGCTTGGAGTGGTGGCTGCTTTGCAACACACACAGGGACCATGGGGAACAAAAGTAGCCACCCTCCAGAAGGAAGGACAGTGTCGGCACCAATTCAGAGATGATTTGAAGATCTACAGCCGAGTGATACACAAATAAGATACATTTATGTTCATCGTTAAGGTACTTGAATTCATGTTTAAGATTTAACTCCTGAATTTAGTATCCCTTTTATTATCATTCCCAGCAATAGAAGACCTATCTGATTCACCTCTCTGGTAGACGATGATCTCTTCTAGGTCCCTTCTGGTCCAGCACCGCACAATCCACCAGACTTTTCAGCATTTTAAACTTCTAGAAGCATCAGATGGCTGAATGTGAGAATTTCTGAGATTCTGTCCATGTTCTGCATTCTGTCGTTTGCTGTGCACACCTACTGTTTGTATATTGTTCTAAAATAATACCAGATTGGTAACATGGTATGGGTTCCATTTAGGGAGCTATATTCAAACCTCAGTTTCATTATGGTTGCATAACACCAGCTGGTGTAATGGTCCGGGAACTTAAAAAACTAACACAGTTTCAGAGGCTGTAGAACAATGCAGTGGTTGTAATGAGAAGTGGCAGTTGGTCAGGAACAGTCATGTGGGCTCACTGGCCATTGTGATTATCTTCTTTCTTCTCGGATGCCATCACGGAGGAAAGAAGGTTCGGAAGAACTTCTCATTGGTCAGTGTGGTCAGGTGGTCAATGAGAATCTCCTCTGAACCTTCTTGTTTTCCGGGACGGCGTCCCAGAAGAATGCAGATAGCCTCTTAGTCATGTGGTCACAACAAACACCAGAATCTGACTATTCTGTCAATTGTCTTCCAACCTACCTGGTCAGACACCACTCTCCAATGTAGAAATATGGGTGAGGACACTTGTGATGAAAGGTGTGGACACTTCTTAGTAGAAGGTGTGGCCATTACTGGAGTAGGAGTTTAGAAAATACATTTCCACTACAGGAAAATATTTTAAGGGTAATACAAGTGAAAATCAGCTAAAAATCATAACAAATAACTCTCATGTTGCAGTTGCGCGATAATACACATAGGTCTAAAGAAGGCCTCATATCATACTGAAGCTTACCATATTTACAGATGCCATTGTGAGCTCCTGGAAACATATTGGACATGTTAGACAGATTCCAGATGACAGCAGTTGTTTTATTAATAACTAGAGGAAATGTATAAAATCCTGTACAGTCCAAGTTGTTTGCTCTGTTGGCAGAACCAATACATTAAATCCAAAGGCCAGATCGACGTTATTATTGAACAATCTCAAATTGCCAGGTCTGGCATGCCTTTTGTAATTTTCTCTCCAGCCGCTCTACAAGTGCTACCCCGCTTAAAGCCTTCTCATCAAATATTTGCTTTTGTATATTACAAATGTATGAAAATGTTAAAAAATAAATAAATCAGCAACTTTATTACCCCTGGGAAGCGTGCACGGGTGGTGCTGCTGGGCCTTGTATCCCTTCGTTGGTATGCAGTGTGAAGATGTTACAGGAATGATAAGTGTTGCTGCATAAGACTCAGTAAGTGAGAAATAAGTTGATATGGTTGAGCGAATTCAGATTAGGAATATCTAATGCTAATTTAAATCTGGGAACTAATGTGGGTGTGTGAAATCATTACTTCATGCTACTGAAAAGAGGAAGCTTCACATTTAAAGGGAACTTGGACACAAATTGCCTGGCTTAAGTTCCCATCCATTACTCCAGGCTGCCCCTGTGGCAGCATTGCAAGTTCCAGGGTAGAGGACATGTTTTAATGCCCCTTGCTCCCTTGATGCTCTGTTTGGCCACTAGGAACAAAGAGAAATACTCTGTACTTTTGTGCATGAGGGGAACATATGACTCACCTCCCTTCCACTCATGTGACAATGCTGGTACTTGGTTCATCCGGGCCAGCGTCGTCACATGAGGGCAGGAAGGCAATCCAAAGTCTTGTGCAAGCTCCGACTAGAGAGACTTCTATCTGAGACAGGGCTTCCTTGCCTTGCTTCCAGCATCTGAACGGAGCTTCAGTGGAGTGGAGGAAAGGTACGCTGCTGGGGAGGAGGGGGTGTTAACTGGAAACTGTTGCTTTGTCCTGTGTAGATCAAGAAGACTGAGCCACTAGAGAAAATCTACAAATCTGTATTTGTAGTCCAGCATGCCAATCATTGCTGTAAAATAAATATAAGGTCATAACTTAAAATACACTACAAGGCTAAAAATGTGGCCATTAATATGGACTATCCCCCTACTTTTGGGATATAACAGCCTCCACTCTTCTGGAAAAGCTTTCCACAAGGCTTCGGAGTGTGAAAATCTGCTTATTCAGCCAAAAGAACATTTGTGACATCAGGTACTGATGTTGGACTAGAAGGCTTGGCTTCCAATCCATCCATTTCATCCTGTTGATGTTCACTAGGATTAAGGTCTGAGCTCTGTGCAGGCCACTGGAGTTACTCCACACCAAACTCATCAAACCATGTCTTTATGGACTTGGCTTTGTACACAGGAGGACAGTCAAGGGAACAGAAAAATGCCTTTACCAAACTGTTGAGACAAGACTGGAGGCACAGGTTTGACTAAAATGTCTTTGCAAGCTGTAGCATTAATCATACCCTTCACTGGAAACACCTGATTTCAGTCATTAGGAGGGGCGCCCAGAAACTATTGGCCAAACCTTTGGCCATATAGTGGCCAATAAAAATACATTGACAAATCCCTGTAAAGTAGAACACTCATAACCTTCCTGCAGGGTAATTTATATCTCTAAATATAACATTTTAATAGCCTCCTCTCAGTTTTTTTCGAAGCTGGGACGACAGCTAACATGCAAATTAGCCCCCTTTGGTTCATTGGATGTCAGTACGAGTCACATGCTGATTGCACCCCTCACCATCAGTGACGAGCTTTGACATGATGTGGAGAAGGTGTGCTCCCACAGCTCCATTAAAAAAATATAAACATAATTTTAGACTTCTGTACAAAACTGTGTCATTTTACACAACATTACATTAGAACTATATCTGTAAAAAAATAAGTCAAGGCAACTGGACTTGCTGTATTTTTCTTGAAGACATTTTGCTGGTCATCCAACCAGCTTTCTCCATTCAGAATGACTTGTACACAAAATTCACCATATTTATTTCTAGAAAATGTTTCTACAAGTCATTCTGAATTTGGAAAGCTGTTCCGTCGCGGTTTCTCCTGCTAGTACTGACGGCCGGAACTACTTCCGCCAGGGGTGTCGTGCCCTTCCGCTCCTGCAGCAATGCGGTGCCATTGACTTCAATGCACCACCACGCCCCCTCCCACCCAGAACACAGGTGGAAGTTTTGTGAGCGATTGCGGTGCGTTCTAGCGGCTACCACTCTGGAACGCACTGTAATTTGTGTGTACAAGCCCTAAGGGTCCAGTCCCACCATAAGGAGTGCGTTCCAGTGCGTTCAGCCCCTGGAACGCAACACGGCCAGCTCACTTTGTCTACGGGTGGGAGGGGGCATGGAGGTGCATTGAACTCAATGGCACCACAGCCACGCTCCCCGCCCGCAGTGCAATCGGTGGCACCCAAATGTGTGACACATTAGTGCATGCGTTCCGGTCCTGTGCGATCTGCAAAAATGCTGCATGCACTATTTTGTGCAGATTGCACTGGACCGGAAGCAGACAATAATGTGTCACTTATGGGGGTGCCGCAATTGCAGGGGGACATTTTGTGAGCAGCTACCGATCTGGAACGCATCGTAATTGGTGTGCACAAGCCCTAAGGGCCCAGTTCCACCATAAGGAGTGCATTCCAGTGGGTTCGGCCTCTGGAACGCAACCCGGCCTGTTCACTTTGTTTTGCGGTGGGAGGGGGAGTGGTGGTGCATTGAACTCAATGGCACCGCAGTCACGCTCCCTGCCCGCAGTGCGATCGCCGGCACCCAAACGTGTGACACATTAGTGCATGCGTTCCGGTCCAGTGCGATCTGCAAAAATGCTGCAAGCACTATTTTGTGCAGTTTGCACTGGACCGGAACGCAGGCACTAATATGTCATGCATTCGGGTGCCACAATCGCACTGCGTCCGGGGGGCGTGGCTGCGGTGCCATTGAGTTCAATGCACCACCACTCCCCCTCCCACTGCAAAACAAAGTGAGTTGGCCGGGTTGGTGACGGATCATATATGTGATATAAGGCACCCGGGAGACGGTGACACGGCCGCTTCTAAACAGACATCTGGGTACAATTTACAGTGTTTATAGAAAGTATTTACCCCCCTTCTCCAGCAGTTTCAATTAGCTATTTTTTTTTCATCATGCATTTTTCTATTTTAAAAGCACCCCTCTTTATAAAATAGAACAATGCATGCTGGAAAACCCCCCAAAACAATCATTCTGTTGTCATTGTTCTCATCTGCTGCTAAAAATGTTCTATGTAAAAAATCCAGCTGCCCAATACCAGTGAGGAGATCCTTCTAAATGTCAGACTGCTGTCACATATAACCCATGCCACGCCATCCCATACTGTGTGATAGGAAAGCAGGATTTATTGCGTTCTTTACTACTGAACTGTGCGTTCCTTAGATCTGACCTCTGCACTCTGTGCGTTCCTTACTTTTGACCTCTGCACTCTGTGCGTTCCTTACTTCTGACCACTGCACTCTGTGCGTCTCTTACATCTGACCTCGGCACTCTGTTCGTTCCTTACTTGGGAACTCTGTGCGTTCCTTAGATCTGACCTCTGCACTCTGTACGGAACATCTGACCTCTGCACTCTGTTCGTTACTTACTTCTGACCTCTGCACTCTGTGCGTTCCTTCTGACCTCTGCACTCTGTGCGTTCCTTCTGACTACTGCACTCTGTGCATTCTTTAGGTCTGACCTCTGTACGGAACATCTGACCTCTGCACTCTGTTTGTTACTTACTTCTGAACTCTACACTCTGTGCGTTCCTTACTTCTGACCACTGCACTCTGTGCATTTTTTAAATCTGACCTCTGCACTCTGTACGTTCGTTACATCTGACCACTGCACTCTGTGCGTTCCTTACTCTGACCACTGCACTCTGCACGTTCCTTACTTCTGACCACTGCACTCTGCGCGTTCCCTAGATCTGACTTCTGCGCGCTCCTTAGATCTGACCTCTGCGCGCTCCTTAGATCTGACCTCTGCGCGTTCCTTAGATTTGACCTCTGTGCGCTCCTTACGTCTGACCACTGCACTCTGTGTGTTCCTTACATGTGACCTCTGCACGTTACTTCCTTAGGGTCAGGGTTTTGTGTATAGTTATATGTAGAATTAGATATGAGACAGACATACAATTCTAGCTCTAGCAGCTGTAAATTCCTGGCTGGAATTAAACAGTATTAAACCCATGCCACGCCACCCCATACTGTGTGATAGGAAAGCAGGATTTATTGCGTTCTTTACTACTGAACTGTGCGTTCCTTAGATCTGACCTCTGCACTCTGTGCATTCCTTACTACTGACTACTGCACTCTGTGCATTCCTTACTACTGACTACTGCACTCTGTGCATTCCTTACTACTGACTACTGCACTCTGTGCATTCCTTACTACTGACTACTGCACTCTGTGCATTCCTTACTACTGACTACTGCACTCTGTGCATTCCTTACTACTGACTACTGCACTCTGTGCATTCCTTACTACTGACTACTGCACTCTGTGCATTCCTTACTACTGACTACTGCACTCTGTGCATTCCTTACTACTGACTACTGCACTCTGTGCATTCCTTACTACTGACTACTGCACTCTGTGCATTCCTTACTACTGACTACTGCACTCTGTGCATTTTCTAAATCTGACCTCTGCACTCTGTACGTTCGTTACATCTGACCACTGCACTCTGTGCGTTCCTTACTCTGACCACTGCACTCTGCACGTTCCTTACTTCTGACCACTGCACTCTGCGCGTTCCCTAGATCTGACTTCTGCACGCTCCTTAGATCTGACCTCTGTGCGCTCCTTAGATCTGACCTCTGCGCGTTCCTTAGATTTGACCTCTGTGCGCTCCTTACGTCTGACCACTGCACTCTGTGTGTTCCTTACATGTGACCTCTGCACGTTACTTCCTTAGGGTCAGGGTTTTGTGTATAGTTATATGTAGAATTAGATATGAGACAGACATACAATTCTAGCTCTAGCAGCTGTAAATTCCTGGCTGGAATTAAACAGTAGTCTTACAATATGCAATTTATACAGTTCATTTTTAATTATTGTTAGCATTTTCTTGGAGTATGGGTGTAGGTGGGGGCCTCACTTTTGAGTTTCGCCTAAGGCCTCACAAAGTCTAGAGCTGCCTCTGCCTGGATAAATGAGAACCTTCACAGACATGCATTAGAACTTTGCTATGTGAAAAATAGTTTAAAAGTTTTTTTTTTAAATTGGCCGTGCGTTCTTGGTACCTTACCCGGCCCAAATGGCACCCTGCTAGGATATTGTGCATGTATACTAGCTAGGTATATCTCTAAACTGTTTTTACACGGAGGAATATAAGCTGCTTGTACTAGTAGTTTAATCTGCTGAACACGATGATTATATCTCATTACACAAGAAGAAAACAATCCTTCAGCATAATTGCGAATATCTCTTTTGGGATACATTCAGAGTACTCTTGTGTGTTCATATATTAAAGAAAGGAAACTCTTTCTAAACAAACTTCGGTAAACAAGACTTAGACAATGGCAATGGCTGGGCCTTTATACTCTGGGTTATTTGTACCACAAGTGATTAAACAACTGGTAATGTGTATAATTCTAGCCATTCTTTTCTCAACTGTCTGTGCAATTACACCTAATGAATGCGGCAGTGTCAGCGTGGTTTATTTATGGAGCTGTAGAGAAAATGTATTTTTGGAAGTTTTGTGTCTGGTGATATGATGTTTCAGGTTTGTCAGTTCAGTTGCTGATAAAGATGTATTTTCCTATAATGTTTATATCTGTCTCACTTGCTTTACTCTTTTATCATTTTTCCTACTCCCATCTGTCTCTTCCTTTCCTCCTGTCACCCTCTCTTTTTTCTTATTGACTCCTCTCTTCTCTCATTCTTTTTCCCTCTGCTCCTTCTGTGTCCTTCTAATCAGTCAACTCCATTTTCTCTTTCCATTGCTCACTCTGTCCAAGACTTTCTTCCGTGTCTCCTGCCCTTCTCCATAATTTTTTCTCTTCCCTTTCAACTCACTCTTTCCTTCCTCCGTCTCTTTCTTCTCCCTCCCCATCTCTCCCCTCTCCCTTTCAGACTCTCTCCCTCTGTTTCTCCCACTGTCTGTCTCTCTCCCCTCCCTCTCTGACTGCGCTCTCTCTCTCTCTTCTTCCTCTCTGTCTCTCTCCACTCCCTCCTGTTTTTCCTCTCTTTCTCTCTCCCCCCTTTCCATCTCCCTCCTCTCCCTCTTTGTCTTTCTCCTCTTCCTTTCTGTCTCTCCCCCTTTCTGACTTTCTCACCTCTCCCTCTCTGTTTTTCCTCTGCCTCTCATACTCTCTCCGCTCCCTCTCTCCCCTTTTTTCATCTCTCTCACCCTCTTTGTCTATCCTCCTTCTGTCTCTCTCTCCTCTCCCTCTATGTTTTTCCTTTGCGTCTCTGACTCTCTCCTCTCTGTCTCTCCCCCTTCCCATCTCTCTCTTCTCCCTCTTCGTCTCTCCCTCCTTCTGTCTCTTTATCCTCTCCCATTCTGTTTCTCCCTCTCTGTCTCTCCCCATTCCATCTCTCTCCTCTCCCTCACTGACTCTCTCCCTCTCTGTCTGTCCCATTGTCTGATTCCCTCCTTTCCCTGTCTGACTCTCTTCTCTCCCTCTCTGTCCTTGTCTTTTCCCCCTTTCATCTCTGAACTCTGCTGTCCATTTCTCTACTCCGTTTCCATCTTTCTTCTTTCCCTTCCATTTATTTGCTCTCACCCCAACTCTAACCTCTGTTTCTTTTCCTTCCCTCCTCTGTTTCTCTTTCTCCCCACTACCCGTATATTTTCTCTTGCAATTACTCTTTTTTTTTTTTTAAATCTCTTTATATTTCAGCTCTCAGGGGGTGGTTACAGCTTGATTGGAGCACCCTCACTTGCTGAGTATGTGTTGTGTGTTGGGGCACGTGCAGTGGTTTGGAGACTCTGAGTTCCATATCTCCTTTTCACCTCAAAGGAAATCTCACCGCTCCAATTAGCCGCCATCAGGACTTCCCAGGTGCTGGTCTAATAGGTGCGTTTCCATCTTGGAGTGTAGTAGTATATGAACAGACCGCACTATCCACAGAATTCAAATACTGCAGACTTTATTGAAATTCACAGCAAATCCAGTATAACAGTGAATAAAAGTGTATAAAGCAACAAATTCCAGCACTGCACACACCCAACCAGCTACAACCTCTCACATGTTTCACCCGTAGGCTTATTCATAGAGGTTTAGAGAGGCTCTATGAATAAGCCTACGGGTGAAACATGTGAGAGGTTGTAGCTGGTTGGGTGTGTGCAGTGCTGGAATTTGTTGCTTTATACACTTTTATTCACTGTTATACTGGATTTGCTGTGAATTTCAATAAAGTCTGCAGTATTGGAATTCTCTGGATAGTGCGGTCTGTTCGTATACTCCTTCTCTCCTCAGTTATATTTGAGGTGGTCTTGAGATCTGAGGTTTAACAAGCAATCTGGATCACATGGACTGTATTGAGATCCAACAGACAGTCTCTTGTCTTCTTGACTAGGGAAAACAGTCCATAAAATAAAATATGCAGACAACTGAGCTCTGGTTACATGTTAAGATGATAAAAGCTGAAAGTGATATTAAAGTCAAAAGGTTCAAATGTGGATTAAGTCACTTTCAATGGATGCTGCACCTCGGTGTTTAAAAGTTTTAGTTTCCTAGGGAATTAGTTGGTTACCTGAGCACTGGCTCTGATATCCTGCTTTCAGGTGGCTCATTTCTCTTACAGGATCCTATGTAGCCACCCTTGTGTGTGCTAGTAAGCTGTGCATGTCTCCACAAACACACAGGCATAGCAGGGCAAGACACTTCCCGTCTCCCTGCTCCCCTCTCCTCCTTCTCTTTTCTTCAGGTTAGTAGCTGGATAGCTACTGGAGATTGTGCTGTCCCTTGTGATCTTGTACTAGACAGGAAGTTCAGAGAAGCCATGCTGAGACAGTTGGAAGCAGAGAGTTGGAAACGTGATGACTGTAAGTGCTTGGGCAAAAATGTAAATACTTTGCAGGACAATGAATATTTGTTTGATCTGGATTCATTATTTTTTAAAAAGAAGTCCAACACTACTTTTTCCTTGCCACTTAAAATTAATGGAAAATCCATAGGCAGAGGTTTGCATGAAAAAGTATTGTGAGTCCAGAAATGTAGGCAGCCATATGCAAACATGCCCTTTGAAAGTCAAATCTTGCCCTGCCGCACCCAGCTCTTGAGCCCTCTTTCTCTACTAGAAGGATCAACACGTATTTGCAAAATGTTCCAGGGCCTAGTGTTAGCGGTATAGGCAAACTATATGGTTTGGCCATAGTTTAAGTGTTGTAATACCATCTCTAGCCTGGGTATCACCCCAGTTTATTGTCCAATTTACCAATGCACCCACTATATGCTCCTTCCTGCCAATCACATACAGGAATCCTGATATATTACATAAAGTGATGTCACACTTGCAGTGCCATGCCCTGCCTTCTGTTCTGGGTGAGGCATCCCCCAGCCAGCCGAAGCTCCGCCCCATCTCGGAAACCAAGCTGTGTGGGGAGGAAGAAGGGAGGAAACAGGGAGGAGCCTCCCTGTCCTTCACTTGCTTGTCACTGGTGAGGCATCAAGATGTATGTCCTCACTTTTTTTTTATTGGACAGCCTGGACCAATGGGGCTTTGCCATTGGTCCAAGCCATCCACAGAGCTCACACCTCTAACACAGAGTAGAGGCTGTGACAGCTCTTGCTTCACCGAGTTAGGTTACACAAGCAGTGGGGAAGCCCGCTGCTATGTATCCTAACTACCTGTCAAAAGTTGGATGTTGTGGCGCCTAGAATTAACAGGCAGCGCTCTGTCCATGACAGGTTACACAGTGGGGAGGCTTTCCCTGCTCTGTAACAAGCCGATCTGAATGGAGAAAAAGCTGTCAGATTCAGGCTTGAAGCGGACACTTTTTTTCTTCATAATACTAGGTGAGGCTCTGCCTCACCTGCCCCCCCCTGACCGCACGTCCCTGCACACTTGACCAAATCACTAAATGAAAAGTTTGTGCTAAGATGCATGGTTGTTTCCCAAGTAACCACATTTTATGTATCCAACGCTAAATGTATTGAATTTTTTTTTTTTTTATGCCTTGACAAAGAAAACATGAATAATATTCTTTTAGAAGGAGTGCACAGCCAAACAGGAAACTGATCAGTTTTAGGCTTTTAGCATAAGGAAATGACACTTTAATTTAGATGCACTGCTTTAATGGAGGAATCGCTCAATGCTAATGCATCTTCAGACTGTTTTATGTTGCTATAAATCTCGACTGGAAGAACTGTTAATACTTTTTCCGGTAAATGACATTTGGTTTTACATTTTGGATACAGAGGAGCTGGTTAATGATGGACACATTGTGTTGTCTATTGAGATAAAAACAAATTGAGAAATTTGAAAAATTGATGGAAAAAATGGAAAAATTTGGTGTAGGTAAAATCCTCCCTAAAAGGACAGCACAGCCAAAGATGTAAGTTTTGGATGGGGCATTCCAATTTGCACTATAAGCACGCGTGGATCTAATCTGAGCTTCTCAAACTTTCAGGCTAGGTTCACACGTGCGGGATACGTGACCGTGCAGGAAACCGAGCCGAGCGTTCATGGAGTCACCCACCACAGCCGATTGCTCTGGTAGTGCCATTATTCGCTAATGGCACATCAGTCCTGCCGGGCGGATCACATGGTTTCCCGCCGTAATTCCGCCCGTGCAATTGAACACGATTGAAAAAGCTGCGCGTTGTGTGTCACAGAAAAAGGTATATGTACCGTTTTTCAGCCAGTTCGGAACCTAGCCTCAGAAGATGCATCTATACCTGCAGTAGATGGTCACCATCTGATTTATTAAACTGAATTCTAGTTTAAAGCCTCCTCTCAGGCATTTTTTACAAATTATTTTTACATTTCTTGGTCTGTTTACCTTCATAAAAAAGAAAAAGTAAGTGAAGCTCAGTTTTTAAAGTAGATAAACCAGACTATCCATTGCTGCCATTATCACCTTGTTACCTGTATTCCTAATAGGTCCATGATATGAAGCAGGTCCCTAGCTTGGGCACAAAAGCTAACTACCTGATGATTTATGCAACAGGCAAGCATGCCCCTTATATTGATGGTTAGTGAAAACAATAACACCCCATACAGACAGATACAATGATTATTGGTTTGATTGGCATTTAAATTTGGTTTTCTTTGTTCCATTACCAGCTGTAAACACAGGAGCAATTTCCGAGGGCCAAACCTCCAACTGAGCTCCACTTCCTCCTTCTGTATAGTTGGAGCTTTGGCCCTCGGAAATTGCTCCTGTGTTTACAGCTGGTAATGGAACAAAGAAAACCAAATTTAAATGCCAATCAAACCAATAATCATTGTATCTGTCTGTATGGGGTGTTATTGTTTTCACTAACCATCAATATAAGGGACATTCTTGCCACTGGCCATCATTGTATTGCACATTTTTCTTACTGACCTATCAATATAAAAGGTATTTTTTCCGGTGACCTTCAATCTAAGGAGTATTCTTCGCACAGATCCACAAAGTAATGTGGTATTATTTTCAGTTACCACCCATGTAAGGTAATATTATTCTCTGTGACCCCAAAATTAGTAGGCCATTCTTCCCACTGACCACCAATGTATTGCACAGTTTTCTTACTGTCCACTAATGGGGTATTCTTCCTACAGATTCACAAAGTAAGGTGGCAATCTTTTCACTGACACCCAATGTAAAGAGACATTACTCACAGTAACCATCAATGTAAGGAGGCATTGGGGTTGATTTACTAACCTTATAAACACACCACGAGCGTGTATACACCTCTGCAGTGTGTTCCCTCCCAGCATGATCTATGGGTGGAATCTAAACACCTTTGTAATGTGTACACACCCAGCAGGTGTGTTGTGCAAAGCCCTGAAGGAATTCCAAGGTGATGTTGGGTAAATTAGCTCTATGTTGTGTTGCTTGCGTTGATGAATGCAAGGAATGTAAATGCATGAGCTAACCATTTTTGTCTAAACTGTGAAGCAGCATTATATATGCATCATGTGCATGATTTTTCCATATATGGCATTAGTGGAAATATGCTTTTAGAGACTTTTTGGTTGATAAATACGTTTTGCTGTGTGAAAATCACACACACCTGGTGTGTGTGTGTGTTTAGGTTAGTAAATCACCCCCATTATCTCAGTATGAGCCAGTGTGAGAAGCATTCTGTTCACTAATCACCAATGATCAGGGGGCATTCTTCTCACTGCCAGCCATTGTAATGGGACATTCCTTCCATTAACCACCAGTGTAAGAGGGCATTCTTTTCATTCACCACCAATTTAATGGCCATTCTTCCCACTGATCACCAATGTAAGGGGTCGCTGCAAATTTCTGTCTGCATTTCTCTTGCGGCCATTATTATTTTTGTTTCAATTACTTTCTATACTAATTATGGAAAATAATGTTGTCATGCAGGGCAGCAGGGTGTTCAAAATGTATTCACCTTTTGGGTGTCAAATATTATTATTACTATACAGGATTTATATAGTGCCAACAGTTTGTACAGCGCTTTACAATATAAGGAAGACATTACAATCACAATACAATTCAAGACAAGATGGTAAGGAGGGCCCTGCCCCTGAGGGCTTACAATCTAAAGGGGAGGGGCAAGTGATACCTGAGGAAAATATTCTGGGTACTTCACATTCATCATTATTTTCATTATTATTATCCCTACAACTTGCTGATCATGCTAATGTGCCGTGAGCTGCAGATTAAATTATTTTTAGCTAGGGTTCCATTAGATCTGAAACTTATTTTGAGGGTTCCTCTGGGGTAAACTGATTCAAAACGGCTGGTCTATAGCAGTAGATTGTAGTAGGGGGCCATGCACAAGTGCTCGCTATTGTGGTTGCTGCTAGAGGTGAGCCAGTCATTCCAGGCTCAGGAAACACAAATCTGAATCTTGGCACATTATTCTTTTGACTTGGTTGTATATGTTCTGGTAACTTGAATCTGGCTTTACAACATAGTTTAAAACTTTAATATAAATGTAAATAGGTTAAAACACAAAAAAAAAAAAAAAGGAAAGGTAATCACAGCGTATTATTTGAATGTATTTGCAGGGCGAGTTTGAACAGTTTTGAGATACAGATAATTTTTTTATCCCAGCAGTCTCTCTCTGCATAAAACATTTCTAGGTTGCCAAATGTACTTTTATTACCCATAATGCTTTGCCGCATGATTGTATTCTTATCATTTGTCTTGTCTGAAAAAAGTATTTCAAGTCCTGTTTGAACTCTTTGAAATGGCTTTTTTTTATTCCTCCTGGAAGTTTCTTACTCATTATTTCTCTATTTTTATCAAAAACATGGAATGCAAAACGGAATGTAAAATATCTCCCTGTGTCTCTGCTCCTATTAGACTGGCTCCTCAGCTACCCCTTGTTTATTTTATCGCAAGTGACATCCATTTGTTCTGATTGGCACACGCCACAAAATCTTCATTCCATTTCAGACAAAAACAAGAAGGGGGGGGGCAAAAAAAAGATGGTTTCACCGTCCTGTTACTATGCATTAGGAGATTATAATATGCCAAGTAATTTAGTAGCCTGAAAATGTGACAGATATTCTTAATATCCAGGATGGCTGCCTTGGGTGCCTTCTGCTCATAGTCTGCAAGCTGAGTGTTCCTGGCAGATGAGACGGGGCTTGGATGAGTCTAATTGGGATTTTTCTAAAAGACTGGGGCAATGTGTGTGTTTTTTTTTTCTTATTATTATTTTATTGTATTCCCTCACTCCACAAATTATATTGCTAGCTTGAAATTGTAGTGAAAGCTATTTTTTAAAGGCCTGCTTGACAGCGTATGGTCTTCAACTGCTGAAGGCCATTAGCAAAAATGACTGTTTTAAGCAAATGTTAAACCTTTTCATAAAAGTCAGTGTCCGTAAAGATTAATTATGTAAAAACTAAGTTCATTGTTGTCATCACCAGTAAGCTTTCAGTATCGACGCTATGAGGATCCGGTACCATTAGAAGGACGTGGTAATGCAAGTCAAGGGTTTAGTTTAGGGGCTGGGTTGGTGTCAGCTTTGGGGATTAGTTTGACGTTTAGGTTGAAGGTAAGGGTTGTTTGATGAAGAAGTAAAACATTTTTTTTAATGCTTCTTTAAAAAAAAATAATGTAAAGCTCAATTGACATCTCACAGTTTTTTTTAATCATTTATAGCCCTGTACCCTACAAGCCATGACCTGTGACTGATTTTTACTTGTGATTTATGCCTTATAAGACCAGAAGACCAGGCAGCTGGAGATTGATAGTACCAGACAGCATATCTATTTTTGTGACTTCATTTGGGCTTTGCATAAGCCAGTACTGGGTGGAATGTTCTACCTCCGGACTCCATGTTTGAGGAAAGAGGTTAATTTTTTGTTTCGGCTGTGGTGGTGGACTTGATTTGCTTTTCTGCTCTTTTCCCTTTTCTCCTTTTCTGCCATTTCCTCTGTTCACTTTTTCTTTCTCTCCCTTCTTTCTTTTAGAATTATCTTTG